>NW_028126342.1:600000-911698 GCF_965194825.1 Balaenoptera physalus | reverse complement strand
GATCCATGGTGATTGTCATCACAATGCTCCATGACCCTTGTCATCACAATGCTCCAGGTCATTGTAATCACAATGTTCCATGACCCCTTTCACCACAAAGCTCCAAGATCCCTGTCATCACAATGCCCCATGACTCCTATCATCACAATGCTCCATGGCACTTGTCCTCACAATGCTCCATGACCCCTGTCATCACAATTCTCCATAGCGCTTTTCATCACAATCCTCCATGACCACTTTCATCACAATGCTCCATGACCATTTTCATCACAATGCTCCATGACCACTTTCATCACAATGCCCCATGAACACTGTCATAACAGTGCTCCATGGCCCTTGTCATCACAATTCTCCATGACCCCTGTCATCACAATTCTCCATGGCCCTTGTCATCACAATGCTCCATGCACTTGTCATCACAGTTCTCCATGACCCTTGTCATCACAGTGCTCCATGGCGCTTCTCATCACAATGATCCAGAGCCTTAGTTCCTGAGTTGGGAGTTGTATCATTGCCTCAATTAGGGAAAATGTCAGTGACTGATTTGGGAGTAGTGTGAGGGCTCTTGTTAGGGACACTGTCAGTGCCTGAGTTAGGTGTAGTGTCAGGGTTTTAGTTACGTACACTGTCAGTGCCTGAGATGGGAATAGTGTCAGGGCCTTAGTTGTGGACTGTGTCATTGTCTGAGTTAGGAGTAGTGTCAGGGCCTTAGTTAGGAGTAGCATCAGTGCCTTCGTTAGGTATTGTATCAGCGCCTCAGTTAGGAATAGATTCAGGGCCTTATTTTGGAACAGTATCTGTGCCTGAGTTAGGAGTTTTGTCGGCCTTAGTTAGGGACCTTTCCAGGGCCTGAGTTAGGAGTAATGTCAGGGCCTTCCTTAGTTATTGTATCAGTGCCTGAGTTAGGAATAGTGTCAAGGCCCTAGTTAGGGATATTGCCAGGGCGTGATTTAGGAGTAGTGTTAGGGTGTGAGTTATGAACAGTGTCAGGGCCTTAGTTAGTGACAGTGTCAGTTCCTGAGTTAGGATTAGAGTCAGGGCCTAAGTTAGGGACAGTGCCAGTGCTGAGTTCCTAGTAGTATCAGGGCCTTAGTTAGAGACAGTGTCAGGGCCTGAGTTAGGAGTAGTGTCAGAGGCTTTGTTAGGGACAGTGTCAGTGCCTGAGGTAAGAGTAGCCTCACAGCTTTAGTTAGGGCCAGTGTCAGGCCCTTAGTTAAGACCAGTGTCAGGGCCTATGATAGGAATCAGATCAGGGCCTGTGTTACGAGTAGTGTCAGGGCCTTAGTTAAGGACAGTGTCAGGGCCTGAGTCCTGACTTATTCCTAACTTTCCTCACTAAGGGTTTTTGACACTACTGCTAATTCAGGTCCTGATAATATCCCTTACTAAGGCCCTGACACTTTCCCTGGCTAAGGCCCTGAACTTCTCCTAAGTCAGGCCCTGATACTGTCCCTAACAATGGCCCTGACACTACACCTAACTTAGGCACCGAAATGATACCTAACAAAGGCTCTGTTGCTAGTCCAAACTAAAGCCCTAAAATTGGTCTTAAATACGGCCTTGACACTAATCCTAACCAAGGCCCTAATACTGTCCCTAGCTAAGGCCCTGACAGTACACCTAATTCAGGCCCTCATACGATTCCTAACAATGGCTCTGATGCTAGTCCAAACTAAGGCCCTGAAATTGGTCCTAAATAAGGCCTTGACACGAATCGTAACTCAGGCCCTAGCACTGTCCCTAACTAGGTCTCTGACAGTACACCTAACTCAGACCCTGACACTGTCCCTAAGCAAGGCCCTGACACTACTCCTAACTCAGTCCCTTACACTGTACCTAACAAAGTCACTGATGCTAGGCCTAACTCAGGCCCTGAAACTGTCTGTAACTAAGGCCCTGCTGCCATCAGTATGTAAAGTCCTGACATTATCCTGAGCTAATATCCTGACCTATGTCTTTCCAAGGTCCTGAAACTGTCCCAAAGTAAGCCCTGACGCTGTCCGTAAGTGAAGACCTGAGACTGTCCCTAACTCAGGCCCTGAAGATTTCCTTAACTGAAGCCTTGAAGCTGTGACTAACTCAGGCCCTGATCATGTATTTCACGAAGATTTTAATGCTGATCCAGCAAAGACGCTGATGCTGCTCCAAAGTCATGCCCTGACAGTGTGCCCAGCAAAGGGCCTGACACTAGGCCTCACTCAGGCCCTGTCGCTCTCCCGAAGTCAGGCCCTGACACTGTCACTAACTAAGGCCCTGACTCTACTCCTAACTCAGTCCCGTACATTGTACCTAAAAAAGGCTCTGATGCTAGTCGTAACTCAGGGCCTGACACTGTCTCTAACTAAGGGCTGCTGCCATCCATATCTAAAGTCCTGACATTATCCGGAGCTAATATCCTGACCCATGTCTTACCAAGGTCCTGAAACTGTCCCAAAGTAAGCCCTGACGCTGTCCCTGAGTGAGGCCCTGCAGCTTTCCCTAACTAACTCAGGCCTTGATGCTGTGACTAACTCAGACCCTGGTCATGTCTTTAACTAAGACCCTAAGGCTGATCCAACAGAAGCCCTGAGGCTGCTCCTAAGTCATGCCCTGACAGTGTCCCCAGCTAAGGGTCTGATGCTAGGCCTCACTCAGACCCTATCGCTCTCCCTAAGTCAGGCTCTGATGCTGTCCCTACCTGAAGCCCTAACCCTGGTTCTGAATAAGGCCCTGAGAGTCTCCGTAACAAAGGTCTTCACACTATCCTTAGGTCATTTCCTGACACTATCCCTACATGTTAAACTGACACTCTCACTAGCTAATGTCCTGCCTCTTATGCTAACTGAAGCCCTTAGGTTGTGCCTGCCTCAGGCACTGAATTTAGTCCCAAGACCGTGAAACTGTCCCGAACTAAGGCCTAGATGCTCGTCCTACATCTGGCCCTGACACTGTCCCTAACTAAGGCCCTAACACTATTGCTAACTGAGGACCTGACACTGGACCTATCAGGGGCCCGCTACTCCTAACTAACGCCTTGACACTGTCCCTTACTTGGGCCCTGCTACCATCAATATCTAAAGTCCTGACATTATCCTGAGCTAATATCCTAACTCATCTCTTACCAAGGTCCTGAAACTCTCCCTAAGGAAGCCCTGATGCTCTCCCTAAGTGAGGCCTTGAGGCTGTCCCTAACAGAGGCCCTGATAATATCTTTAACATAGCCCCTGAGGCTGATCCTACCGTGGCTCTTATGTTGCTCCTAAGTCATGCCCTGACACTATCCCTAGCTAAGGCCCTGACGCTAGGCCTCACTCAGGCCCTGTCGCTCTCCCTAAGTCAGGCTCTGACGCTGTCCCTACCCGAAGCCCTGACACTTACTGGTCCTTAATTAGGCCCTGATGCTCTAAGTAACTAAGGTCTTGACACTATCCCTAGGTCATTTCCTGACACTATCCCTAGATCTTAACCTAACCTTCTCTTTAGCTAATGTCGAGATTAGCTAAAGAGAGTCTTTAGAACGAGATTCTTTCATCTTCTGAATATGGTTTTCTTAAAAACGTAATTTTTATAGTGTTACTAACTTTAAACAAAATGTACTCAACTGCTGTGGAATATTCCTTCATAGGGGCGTGCATGGTTCACTTCTGCATCTGCTTGTGGTGGTGTTCAAGTTGCTTTCAGCTGTAGATCCTCTTATGCTAGCTAAACCTGTGATTCTGTCCCTAAATGAGGCTCTGAATTTAGGTCCGAGGCCGTGAACCTGTCCCTAACTGAGGCCTGGTGGCTCGTCCTAACGCAGGTCCTGACACTGTCCCTAACTAAGGCCCTGACACTACACGTAACTCAGTCACTGACACTGTACCTAACAAAGGCTCTGATGCTAGTCCTAACTTAGGCCTGACACTGCCTCTAACTAAGGCCCTGCTGCCGTCAATATCTGAACACCTGACATTATCCTGAGCTAATATCCTGACCCATGTCTTACCAAGGTCCTGAAACTTTCCCAAAGTAAGCCCTGACGCTGTCCCTAAGTGAGACCTTGAGGCTGTCCCTAACAGAGGCCCTGATAATAGCTTTAACGAAGACCCTAATGCTGATCCTACAGAGGCCTTTCTGCTGCTCCTAAGTCATGCCCTGATACTGTCCCTTACTCAGGCCCCAAAGATAGCCCTCACTTAGGCCCTGTTGCTGTACCTTAGTTAGGCTCTGACGCTGTCCGTACATCAAGCCCTGGCACTGGTCCTAATTAAGGCCCTCACGCTGCTGCTAACTAAGGCCCTGATGCTCTCAATGACTAAGGTCTTTTCGTTATCCCTTGGTCATTTCCTTTCACTATCTCTGGCCTGGAACCTGACTCTGCCCCGAGATAATCTCCTGCATCTTATGCTGACTGAAACCCTAATCCTCTCCCTAACTAAGGCCCTGACTACTCCTAACTAAGGCCATGACACTGTCTCTAACAAAGGCCCAGAATCTGTCCCTAATATAGGCCCTGCTGCCAGCAATAACTGAAATCCTGACACTCTCCTGAGATAATATCCTGACCCATTTCTAACCAAGGTCTTGACACTCTCCCTAAGAAAGCCCTGTCGCTGTCTTTAAGTGAAGACCTGAGGCTGTCCGTAACTCAGGCCCTGAAGCTTTCCCTAACTGAGGCCTTGAGGCTGTGACTAACTAGGGCTCTGGTCATCTTTAACTAAGAGCCTAAAGCTGATCCAACAAAAGCACTGATGCTGCTCCTAAGTCACTCCCTGACAGGGTCCCCAGCTAAGGGCCTGATGCTAGGCCTCACTCAGACCCTACCGCTCTCCCTAAGTCAGGCTCTGATACTGTCCCTACCTGAAGCCCTAACACTGGTTCTGAATAAGGCCCTGATATTCTCAGTAACAAAGGTCTTCACACTATCCTTAGGTCATTTCCTGACAAGATTCCTAGCCTTCACCCTAACCCTGTCCCGAGTTAATATCCTACCTCTTATGCTAACTAAAGACGTTATGCTGTGCCTACCTCAGGCACTGAATTTAGTCTCAAGACCGCTAGACTGTCCCTCACTAGGCTCCATGCCCTTATCGTCACAATGTTCCGTGACCACAGTCATCACAATGCTCCACGCCCTTATCATCACAATGCCCCATGACCCCTGTCATCACAATGCTCCATGACCCCTTCCATCACAATGCCCCATGGCCCCTTTCATCACAATGCTCCCAGACGTGTTTCATCACAATGCTCCATGACCACTTTCATCACAATGCTCCATGTGCCCTGTTCATCACAATGCTCCATGACCACTTTTCATCACAATGCTCCATGATCATTTTCATCACAAGGCTCCATGCCCTTATCATCACAGTGCTCGATGAACCCTTTTATCACAATGCTCCATGGCCCTTCTCATCACAATGCCCCATGACCCCTTCCATCACAATGCTCCATGACCCCTTTCATCAAAATGCTCCATGAACATTGTCATAACAAATCTCCATGACCACGTTCATCACTATGCTCCATGACCCCTTTCTTTACAATGCTCCATGGCTCTTGTCATCACAAAGCTCCATGGCGCTTGTCATCACAAGGCTCCATGACCACTGTAATCACAATGATCCATGAGCCCTTTGATAACAACTCTCCATTACCCATTTCCTCAAAATGATCCTTGGCGCTTGTCATCACAATGCTCCATGATCCCTGTAATCACAATGATCCTTGACCCCTTTCATCACAATGTTCCATGGCCGCTTTCATCACAATGCTCCATAACCCCTGTCATCACAATGCCCCTTGACCCATTTCCCCACAATGCTCCCTGAGCCATGTCATCACAATGCTACTTGTCTTTCTCATTACAATGCTCCATGTCCACTGTAATCAGAGTCTTCCATGACCCCTTTCATCACAACTCTCCTTAACACTTTTCTCACAATGCTCCATGACATTGTCATCACAAAGTTTCATGCCCCCTGTCACCACAATGCTCTAAGCACACTCTCAACACAATGCTCCATGAGACTTGTCTCACAATGCTCCATGCCCTTTTCATCACAATGCTCCATGCCCCCTGTCATCACAATGCTCCATGCCCCCTTTCATTACAATATTCCATGCCCCCTGTCTTCACAAGGCTCCATGCCCTTATCATCACAATGCTCCATGACACCTGTCTTCGCAATGTTCCGTGCACTTATCATCACAATACTCCTTGACCCTTGTCTAAAATGCTACATGGCGGTGACATCACAACATTCCATGCACCCTGTCATTACAAGGCTCCATGACACTTGTCATCACAATGTTCCATGGCCCCTATCATTCAAAATGCCATATGACCACTTTCATCACAATGCTCCAAGGCCCTTGTCATCACAATGCCCCATGAACCCTGTCATCACAATGCTCCAGGCCCCCTGACATCACAATGATCCATGGCCCTTGTCATCACAATGCTCCCTGGTGCATGTCATCACAAAGATCCATGACCACTTTCAGCACAATGCTCCATGACCCCTTTCATCAAAATTCTCCATGACCATTGTCATCACAATGCTCCATGAGCCCTGTCATTACAATGCTCCCTGACCCCTGTCATCACCATGATCCATGGCCCTTGGCATCATAGTGCTCCTTCCCTCTTGTCGTAACAATGCTCCATGATCCCTGCCATCACAATGATCCATGATTCCTTTCATCACAATTCTCCTTTTCCCCTTTCATCACAATGATCCCTGGAGCTTGTCAAAACAATGCTCCTTGATTCCCTGTAATCACAATGATCCATGACCCCTTTCATGACAATGCTCCATTACCCCACTAATCACAATGATCCATGGTGATTGTCATCACAATGCTCCATGACCCTTGTCATCACAATGCTCCAGGTCGTTGTAATCACCAATTTCCATGACCCCTTTCACCACAAAGCTCCAAGATCCCTGTCATCACAATGCCCCATGACTCCTATCATCACAATGCTCCATGGCGCTTGTCATCACAATGATCCACAGCCTTAGTTCCTGAGTTGGGAGTAGTATCATTGCCTCAATTAGGGAAAATGTCAGTGACTGAGTTGGGAGTAGTGTGAGGGCCCTTGTTAGGGACACTGTCAGTGCCTGAGTTAGGTGTAGTGTCAGAGTTTTAGTTACGTACACTGTCAGTGCCTGAGTTGGGAATAGTGTCAGGGCCTTAGTTATGGACTGTGTCATTGCCTGAGTTAGGAGTAGTGTCAGGGCCTTAGTTAGGAGTAGCATCAGTGCCTTCGTTAGGTATTGTATCAGCGCCTCAGTTAGGATTAGATTCAGGGCCTTATTTTGGGACAGTGTCAGTGCCTGAGTTAGGAGTTTTGTCGGCCTTAGTTAGGGACCTTTCCAGGCCCTGAGTTAGGAGTAATGTCAGGGCCTTCCTTAGGTATTGTATCAGTGCCTGAGTTAGGAATAGTGTCAAGGCCTTAGTTAGGGACATTGCCAGGGCATGATTTAGGAGTAGTGTTAGGGTGTGAGTTATGAACAGTGTCAGGGCCTTAGTTAGTGACAGTGTCAGTTCCTGAGTTAGGAGTAGAGTCAGGGCCTAAGTTAGGGACAGTGCCAGTGCTGAGTTCGTAGTAGTATCAGGGCCTTAGTTAGAGACAGTGTCAGGGCCTGAGTTAGGAGTAGTGTCCGAGGCTTTGTTAGGGACAGTGTCAGTGCCTGAGTTAAGAGTAGCGTCACAGCTTTAGTTAGGGCCAGTGTCAGGGCCTTAGTTAAGACCAGTGTCAGGGCCTATGATAGGAATCAGATCAGGGCCTGTGTTACGAGTAGTGTCAGGGCCTTAGTTAAGGACAGTGTCAGGGCCTGAGTCCTGACTTATTCCTAACTTTCCTCACTAAGGATTTTTGACACTACTGCTAATTCAGGTCCTGATAATATCCCTTACTAAGGCCCTGACCCTTTCCCTGGCTAAGGCCCTGAACTTCTCCTAAGTCAGGCCCTGATACTGTCCCTAACAATGGCCCTGACACTACACCTAACTTAGGCCCCAAAATGATACCTAACAAAGGCTCTGTTGCTAGTCCAAACTAAAGCCCTAAAATTGGTCTTAAATAAGGCCTTGACACTAATCCTAACTCAGGCCCTAACACTGTCCCTAGCTAAGGCCCTGACAGTACGCCTAACTCAGGCCCTCATACGATTCCTAACAATGGCTCTGATGCTAGTCCAAACTAAGGCCCTGAAATTGGTCCTAAATAAGGCCTTGACACGAATCGTAACTCAGGCCCTAGCACTGTCCCTAACTAGGTCTCTGACAGTACACCTAACTCAGACCCTGACACTGTCCCTAAGCAAGGCCCTGACACTACTCCTAACTCAGTCCCTTACACTGTACCTAACAAAGTCACTGATGCTAGGCCTAACTCAGGCCCTGAAACTGTCTGTAACTAAGGCCCTGCTGCCATCAGTATGTAAAGTCCTGACATTATCCTGAGCTAATATCCTGACCTATGTCTTTCCAAGGTCCTGAAACTGTCCCAAAGTAAGCCCTGACGCTGTCCGTAAGTGAAGACCTGAGGCTGTCCCTAACTCAGGCCCTGAAGCTTTCCTTAACTGAAGCCTTGAAGCTGTGACTAACTCAGGCCCTGATCATGTATTTCACAAAGGCCTTAATGCTGATCCAGCATAGACGCTGATGCTGCTCCAGAGTCATGCCCTGACAGTGTGCCCAGCAAAGGGCCTGACGCTAGGCCTCACTCAGGCCCTGTCGCTCTCCCGAAGTCAGGCCCTGACACTGTCACTAACTAAGGCCCTGACTCTACTCCTAACTCAGTCCCGTACATTGTACCTAACAAAGGCTCTGATGTTAGTCGTAACTCAGGGCCTGACACTGTCTCTAACTAAGGGCTGCTGCCATCAATATCTAAAGTCCTGACATTATCCGGAGCTAATATCCTGACCCATGTCTTACCAAGGTCCTGAAACTGTCCCAAAGTAAGCCCTGACGCTGTCCCTAAGTGAGGCCCTGCAGCTTTCCCTAACTAACTCAGGCCTTGATGCTGTGACTAACTCAGACCCTGGTCATGTCTTTAACTAAGACCCTAAGGCTGATCCAACAGAGGCCCTGATGCTGCTCCTAAGTCATGCCCTGACAGTGTCCCCAGCTAAGGGCCTGACATTAGGCCTCACTCAGACCCTGTCGCTCTCCCTAAGTCAGGCCCTGATACTGTCCCTACCTGAAGCCCTAACACTGGTTCTGAATAAGGCCCTGATATTCTCAGTAACAAAGGTCTTCACACTATCCTTAGGTCATTTCCTGACACGATTCCTAGCCTTCACCCTAACCCTGTCCCGAGTTAATATCCTACCTCTTATGCTAACTAAAGACGTTATGCTGTGCCTACCTCAGGCACTGAATTTAGTCCCAAGACCGCTAGACTGTCCCTCACTAGGCTCCATGCCCTTATCATTACAATGTTCCGTGACCACTGTCATCACAAAGCTCCACGCCCTTATCATCACAATGCCCCATGACCCCTGTCATCACAATGCTCCATGACCCCTTCCATCACAATGCTCCGTGACCCCTTTCATCAAAATGTGCCATGACCATTGTCATCTCAATGCTCCATGACCCCTGGCATCCCAAAGCTCCATGACCACTCTCATCGCAATGCTTCATGACCCTTGTCATCGCAATGCTACATACCATTGTCATCACAATGCTCCATACCCCATGTCATCACATTGGCCCATGACCCCGGTCATCAAAATGCTCCATTACCCTTGTCAACACAAGGCTCCAGGTCCCCTGTCATTCACAAAGCCAAATGACACCTGTCATCACAATGCTTCATGGCCCTTGTCCTCACAATGCCCCATGACCCCTGTCATCAAATTGCTCCATGTCCCCGTTTATCACATTGCTCTAAATTACCCCTGTAATCACAGTGCTCCATAACCCTTTTCCTCACAATGCTCCATGCCCCTTTTCATCACAATGAGCCATGAAAACTTTCATCAAAATGCTCCATTACCCCTGTGTCATGTCCCCTTTCATCACAATGCATCACAATTACACCTGTAATCACAGTGCTCCATAACCCCTTTCATCACAGTGCTCCATGCCCCCTGTCATCACGATGCTCCATTAATCCTTTCATCGCACTGCTCTATGACTTTGTCATCACAATGCTCCATACACTTCTCATCACAATGCTCCATGGTCTTTGTCATCACAATGCTCCATGTTAAATGTAATCACAGTGCTCCACGACCCCTGTCATCACAATGTTCCATGAGACATTTCATCACAAAGCTCCATGACGCTTGTCATCACAATGATCCATGGCGCTTTGCATCAAAATGCTCCATGACCACATTCAGCACAGTGGTCCATGACCCTTTTCATCACAATATTCCATGGCTCTTGCCATCACAATGCCCCATGACCCCTGTCATCACAATGCTCCATGACCCCTTGTCATCACAATTCCCCATGGCCCCTTTCATCACAATGCTCCCAGACGTCTTTCATCACAATGCTCCATGACCACTTTCATCAAAATGCTCCATGTGCCCTGTTCATCACAATGCTCCATGACCCCTTTTCATCACAATGCTCCATGACCATTTTCATCACAAGGCTCCATGTCCTTATCATCACAGTGCTCCATGAACCCTTTCATCACAATGCTCCATGGCCCTTCTCATCACAATGCCCCATGACCCCTTCCATCACAATGCACCATGACCTCTTTCCTTACAATACTCCATGGCTCTTGTCATCACAAAGCTCCATGGCGCTTGTCATCACAAGGCTCCATGAACACTGTAATCACAGTGATCCATGACCCCTTTGATAACAATTCTCCACTACCCATTACATCACAAAGATCCTTGACACTTGTCATCACAATGCTCCATGATCCCTGTAATCACAATGATCCTTGACCCCTTTCATCACAATGTTCAATGGCCACTTTCATCACAATGCTCCATAACCCCTGTCATCACAATGCCCCATGACCCATTTCCCCACAATGCTCCCTGAGCCATGTCATCACAATGCTACTTGTCTTTCTCATTACAATGCTCCATGTCCCCTGTAATCAGAGTCTTCCATGACCCCTTTCATCACAACTCTCCTTAACACTTTTCTCACAATGCTCCATGCTATTGTCATCACAAAGTTTCATGCCCCCTGTCACCACAATGCTCCAAGCCCACTCTCAACACAATGCTCCATGAGACTTGTCTCACAATGCTCCATGCCCTTTTCATCACAATGCTCCATGCCCCCTGTCATCACAATGCTCCATGCCCCCTTTCATTACAATGTTCCCTGCCCCCTGTCATCACAAGGCTCCATGCCCTTATCATCACAATGCTCCATGACACCTGTCTTCGCAATGTTCCACGCACTTATCATCACAATACTCCTTGACCCTTGTCTAAAATGCTACATGACGGTGATATCACAATGTTCCATACACCCTGTCATTACAAGGCTCCATGACACTTGTCATCACAATGTTACATGGCCCCTATCATTCAAAATGCCATATGACCACTTTCATCACAATGCTCCAAGGCCCTTGTCATAACAATGCCCCATGAACCGTGTCATCACAATGCTCCAGGCCCCCTGTCATCACAATGAGCCATGACACCTTTCATCACAATGCTCCATAACCACTGTCATCACAATTGTCCATGGCCCTTGTCATCACAGTGCTCCCTGCTGCATGTCATCACAAAGATCCATGACCACTTTCAGCACAATGCTCCATGACCCCTTTCATCAAAATTCTCCATGACCATTGTCATCACAATGCTCCATGAGCCCTGTCATTACAATGCTCCCTGACCCCTGTCATCACCATGATCCATGGCTCTTGTCATCACAGTGCTCCTTCGCTCTTGTCGTAACAATGCTCCATGATCCCTGTCATCACAATGATCCATGATTCCTTTTATCACAATTCTCCTTTTCCCCTTTCATCACAATGATCCCTGGAGCTTGTCAAAACAATGCTCCTTGATTCCCTGTAATCACAATGATCCAGACCCCTTTCATGACAATGCTCCATTACCCCACTAATCACAATGATCCATGGTGATTGTCATCACAATGCTCCATGACCCTTGTCATCACAATGCTCCAGGTCATTGTAATCACAATGTTCCATGACCCCTTTCACCACAAAGCTCCAAGATCCCTGTCATCACAATGCCCCATGACTCCTATCATCACAATGCTCCATGGCACTTGTCCTCACAATGCTCCATGACCCCTGTCATCACAATTCTCCATAGCGCTTTTCATCACAATCCTCCATGACCACTTTCATCACAATGCTCCATGACCATTTTCATCACAATGCTCCATGACCACTTTCATCACAATGCCCCATGAACACTGTCATAACAGTGCTCCATGGCCCTTGTCATCACAATTCTCCATGACCCCTGTCATCACAATTCTCCATGGCCCTTGTCATCACAATGCTCCATGCACTTGTCATCACAGTTCTCCATGACCCTTGTCATCACAGTGCTCCATGGCGCTTCTCATCACAATGATCCAGAGCCTTAGTTCCTGAGTTGGGAGTTGTATCATTGCCTCAATTAGGGAAAATGTCAGTGACTGATTTGGGAGTAGTGTGAGGGCTCTTGTTAGGGACACTGTCAGTGCCTGAGTTAGGTGTAGTGTCAGGGTTTTAGTTACGTACACTGTCAGTGCCTGAGTTGGGAATAGTGTCAGGGCCTTAGTTATGGACTGTGTCATTGCCTGAGTTAGGAGTAGTGTCAGGGCCTTAGTTAGGAGTAGCATCAGTGCCTTCGTTAGGTATTGTATCAGCGCCTCAGTTAGGATTAGATTCAGGGCCTTATTTTGGAACAGTATCTGTGCCTGAGTTAGGAGTTTTGTCGGCCTTAGTTAGGGACCTTTCCAGGGCCTGAGTTAGGAGTAATGTCAGGGCCTTCCTTAGTTATTGTATCAGTGCCTGAGTTAGGAATAGTGTCAAGGCCCTAGTTAGGGATATTGCCAGGGTGTGATTTAGGAGTAGTGTTAGGGTGTGAGTTATGAACAGTGTCAGGGCCTTAGTTAGTGACAGTGTCAGTTCCTGAGTTAGGATTAGAGTCAGGGCCTAAGTTAGGGACAGTGCCAGTGCTGAGTTCCTAGTAGTATCAGGGCCTTAGTTAGAGACAGTGTCAGGGCCTGAGTTAGGAGTAGTGTCAGAGGCTTTGTTAGGGACAGTGTCAGTGCCTGAGGTAAGAGTAGCCTCACAGCTTTAGTTAGGGCCAGTGTCAGGCCCTTAGTTAAGACCAGTGTCAGGGCCTATGATAGGAATCAGATCAGGGCCTGTGTTACGAGTAGTGTCAGGGCCTTAGTTAAGGACAGTGTCAGGGCCTGAGTCCTGACTTATTCCTAACTTTCCTCACTAAGGGTTTTTGACACTACTGCTAATTCAGGTCCTGATAATATCCCTTACTAAGGCCCTGACCCTTTCCCTCGCTAAGGCCCTGAACTTCTCCTAAGTCAGGCCCTGATACTGTCCCTAACAATGGCCCTGACACTACACCTAACTTAGGCACCGAAATGATACCTAACAAAGGCTCTGTTGCTAGTCCAAACTAAAGCCCTAAAATTGGTCTTAAATACGGCCTTGACACTAATCCTAACCAAGGCCCTAATACTGTCCCTAGCTAAGGCCCTGACAGTACACCTAATTCAGGCCCTCATACGATTCCTAACAATGGCTCTGATGCTAGTCCAAACTAAGGCCCTGAAATTGGTCCTAAATAAGGCCTTGACACGAATCGTAACTCAGGCCCTAGCACTGTCCCTAACTAGGTCTCTGACAGTACACCTAACTCAGACCCTGACACTGTCCCTAAGCAAGGCCCTGACACTACTCCTAACTCAGTCCCTTACACTGTACCTAACAAAGTCACTGATGCTAGGCCTAACTCAGGCCCTGAAACTGTCTGTAACTAAGGCCCTGCTGCCATCAGTATGTAAAGTCCTGACATTATCCTGAGCTAATATCCTGACCTATGTCTTTCCAAGGTCCTGAAACTGTCCCAAAGAAGCCCTGACGCTGTCCGTAAGTGAAGACCTGAGACTGTCCCTAACTCAGGCCCTGAAGATTTCCTTAACTGAAGCCTTGAAGCTGTGACTAACTCAGGCCCTGATCATGTATTTCACGAAGATTTTAATGCTGATCCAGCAAAGACGCTGATGCTGCTCCAAAGTCATGCCCTGACAGTGTGCCCAGCAAAGGGCCTGACACTAGGCCTCACTCAGGCCCTGTCGCTCTCCCGAAGTCAGGCCCTGACACTGTCACTATCTAAGGCCCTGACTCTACTCCTCAGTCCCGTACATTGTACCTAACAAAGGCTCTGATGCTAGTCGTAACTCAGGGCCTGACACTGTCTCTAACTAAGGGCTGCTGCCATCCATATCTAAAGTCCTGACATTATCCGGAGCTAATATCCTGACCCATGTCTTACCAAGGTCCTGAAACTGTCCCAAAGTAAGCCCTGACGCTGTCCCTAAGTGAGGCCCTGCAGCTTTCCCTAACTAACTCAGGCCTTGATGCTGTGACTAACTCAGACCCTGGTCATGTCTTTAACTAAGACCCTAAGGCTGAACCAACAGAAGCCCTGAGGCTGCTCCTAAGTCATGCCCTGACAGTGTCCCCAGCTAAGGGTCTGATGCTAGGCCTCACTCAGACCCTATCGCTCTCCCTAAGTCAGGCTCTGATGCTGTCCCTACCTGAAGCCCTAACCCTGGTTCTGAATAAGGCCCTGAGAGTCTCCGTAACAAAGGTCTTCACACTATCCTTAGGTCATTTCCTGACACTATCCCTACATGTTAAACTGACACTCTCACTAGCTAATGTCCTGCCTCTTATGCTAACTGAAGCCCTTAGGTTGTGCCTGCCTCAGGCACTGAATTTAGTCCCAAGACCGTGAATCTGTCCCGAACTAAGGCCTAGATGCTCGTCCTACATCTGGCCCTGACACTGTCCCTAACTAAGGCCCTAACACTATTGCTAACTGAGGACCTGACACTGGACCTATCAGGGGCCCGCTACTCCTAACTAACGCCTTGACACTGTCCCTTACTTAGGCCCTGCTACCATCAATATCTAAAGTCCTGACATTATCCTGAGCTAATATCCTAACTCATCTCTTACCAAGGTCCTGAAACTCTCCCTAAGGAAGCCCTGATGCTCTCCCTAAGTGAGGCCTTGAGGCTGTCCCTCACAGAGGCCCTGATAATATCTTTAACATAGCCCCTGAGGCTGATCCTACCGTGCCTCTTATGTTGCTCCTAAGTCATGCCCTGACACTGTCCCTAGCTAAGGCCCTGACGCTAGGCCTCACTCAGGCCCTGTCGCTCTCCCTAAGTCAGGCTCTGACGCTGTCCCTACCCGAAGCCCTGACACTTACTGGTCCTTAATTAGGCCCTGATGCTCTAAGTAACTAAGGTCTTGACACTATCCCTAGGTCATTTCCTGACACTATCCCTAGATCTTAACCTAACCTTCTCTTTAGCTAATGTCGAGATTAGCTAAAGAGAGTCTTTAGAACGAGATTCTTTCATCTTCTGAATATGGTTTTCTTAAAAACATAATTTTTATAGTGTTACTAACTTTAAACAAAATGTACTCAACTGCTGTGGAATATTCCTTCATAGGGGCGTGCATGGTTCACTTCTGCATCTGCTTGTGGTGGTGTTCAAGTTGCTTTCAGCTGTAGATCCTCTTATGCTACCTAAATCTGTGATTCTGTCCCTAAATGAGGCCCTGAATTTAGGTCCGAGGCCGTGAACCTGTCCCTAACTGAGGCCTGGAGGCTCGTCCTAACGCAGGTCCTGACACTGTCCCTAACTAAGGCCCTGACACTACACGTATCTCAGTCACTGACACTGTACCTAACAAAGGCTCTGATGCTAGTCCTAACTTAGGCCTGACACTGCCTCTAACTAAGGCCCTGCTGCCGTCAATATCTGAACACCTGACATTATCCTGAGCTAATATCCTGACCCATGTCTTACCAAGGTCCTGAAACTTTCCCAAAGTAAGCCCTGACGCTGTCCCTAAGTGAGACCTTGAGGCTGTCCCTAACAGAGGCCCTGATAATATCTTTAACGAAGACCCTAATGCTGATCCTACAGAGGCCTTTCTTCTGCTCCTAAGTCATGCCCTGATACTGTCCCTTACTCAGGCCCCAAAGATAGGCCTCACTTAGGCCCTGTTGCTGTACCTTAGTTAGGCTCTGACGCTGTCCGTACATCAAGCCCTGGCACTGGTCCTGATTAAGGCCCTCACGCTGCTGCTAACTAAGGCCCTGATGCTCTCAATGACTAAGGTCTTCTCGTTATCCCTTGGTCATTTCCTTTCACTATCTCTGGCCTGGGACCTGACTCTGTCCCGAGATAATCTCCTGCATCTTATGCTGACTGAAACCCTAATACTCTCCCTAACTAAGGCCCTGACTACTCCTAACTAAGGCCATGACACTGTCTCTAACAAAGGCCCAGAATCTGTCCCTAATATAGGCCCTGCTGCCAGCAATAACTAAAATCCTGACACTCTCCTGAGATAATATCCTGACCCATTTCTAACCAAGGTCTTGACACTCTCCCTAAGAAAGCCCTGTCGCTGTCTTTAAGTGAAGACCTGAGGCTGTCCGTAACTCAGGCCCTGAAGCTTTCCCTAACTGAGGCCTTGAGGCTGTGACTAACTAGGGCTCTGGTCATCTTTAACTAAGAGCCTAAAGCTGATCCAACAAAAGCACTGATGCTGCTCCTAAGTCACTCCCTGACAGGGTCCCCAGCTAAGGGCCTGATGCTAGGCCTCACTCAGACCCTACCGCTCTCCCTAAGTCAGGCTCTGATACTGTCCCTACCTGAAGCCCTAACACTGGTTCTGAATAAGGCCCTGATATTCTCAGTAACAAAGGTCTTCACACTATCCTTAGGTCATTTCTTGACACGATTCCTAGCCTTCACCCTAACCCTGTCCCGAGTTAATATCCTACCTCTTATGCTAACTAAAGACGTTATGCTGTGCCTACCTCAGGCACTGAATTTAGTCCCAAGACCGCTAGACTGTCCCTCACTAGGCTCCATGCCCTTATCGTCACAATGTTCCGTGACCACAGTCATCACAATGCTCCACGCCCTTATCATCACAATGCCCCATGACCCCTGTCATCACAATGCTCCATGACCCCTTCCATCACAATGCCCCATGGCCCCTTTCATCACAATGCTCCCAGACGTCTTTCATCACAAGGCTCCATGCCCTTATCATCACAGTGCTCCATGAACCGTTTCATCACAATGCTCCATGGCCCTTCTCATCACAATGCCCCATGACCCCTTCCATCACAATGCTCCATGACCCCTTTCATCAAAATGCTCCATGAACATTGTCATAACAAATCTCCATGACCACGTTCATCACAATGCTCCATGACCCCTTTCTTTACAATGCTCCATGGCTCTTGTCATCACAAAGCTCCATGGCGCTTGTCATCACAAGGCTCCATGACCACTGTAATCACAATGATCCATGAGCCCTTTGATAACAACTCTCCATTACCCATTTCCTCAAAATGATCCTTGGCGCTTGTCATCACAATGCTCCATGATCCCTGTAATCACATTGATCCTTGACCCCTTTCATCACAATGTTCCATGGTCGCTTTCATCACAATGCTCCATAACCCCTGTCATCACAATGCCCCTTGACCCATTTCCCCACAATGCTCCCTGAGCCATGTCATCACAATGCTACTTGTCTTTCTCATTACAATGCTCCATGTCCACTGTAATCAGAGTCTTCCATGACCCCTTTCATCACAACTCTCCTTAACACTTCTCTCACAATGCTCCATGACATTGTCATCACAAAGTTTCATGCCCCCTGTCACCACAATGCTCTAAGCCCACTCTCAACACAATGCTCCATGAGACTTGTCTCACAATGCTCCATGCCCTTTTCATCACAATGCTCCATGCCCCCTGTCATCACAATGCTCCATGCCCCCTTTCATTACAATATTCCATGCCCCCTGTCATCACAAGGCTCCATGCCCTTATCATCACAATGCTCCATGACACCTATCTTCGCAATGTTCCGTGCACTTATCATCACAATACTCCTTGACCCTTGTCTAAAATGCTACATGACGGTGATATCACAATGTTCCATGCACCCTGTCATTACAAGGCTCCATGACACTTGTCATCACAATGTTCCATGGCACCTATCATTCAAAATGCCATATGACCACTTTCATCACAATGTTCCAAGGCTCTTGTCATCACAATGCCCCATGAACCCTGTCATCACAATGCTCCAGGCCCCCTGTCATCACAATGATCCATGGCCCTTGTCATCACAATGCTCCCTGGTGCATGTCATCACAAAGATCCATGACCACTTTCAGCACAATGCTCCATGACCCCTTTCATCAAAATTCTCCATGACCATTGTCATCACAATGCTCCATGAGCCCTGTCATTACAATGCTCCCTGACCCCTGTCATCACCATGATCCATGGCCCTTGGCATCACAGTGCTCCTTCGCACTTGTCGTAACAATGCTCCATGATCCCTGTCATCACAATGATCCATGATTCCTTTCATCACAATTCTCCTTTTCCCCTTTCATCACAATGATCCCTGGAGCTTGTCAAAACAATGCTCCTTGATTCCCTGTAATCACAATGATCCATGACCCCTTTCATGACAATGCTCCATTACCCCACTAATCACAATGATCCATGGTGATTGTCATCACAATGCTCCATGACCCTTGTCATCACAATGCTCCAGGTCGTTGTAATCACAAAGTTCCATGACCCCTTTCACCACAAAGCTCCAAGATCCCTGTCATCACAATGCCCCATGACTCCTATCATCACAATGCTCCATGGCGCTTGTCATCACAATGATCCACAGCCTTAGTTCCTGAGTTGGGAGTAGTATCATTGCCTCAATTAGGGAAAATGTCAGTGACTGAGTTGGGAGTAGTGTGAGGGCCCTTGTTAGGGACACTGTCAGTGCCTGAGTTAGGTGTAGTGTCAGAGTTTTAGTTACGTACACTGTCAGTGCCTGAGTTGGGAATAGTGTCAGGGCCTTAATTATGGACTGTGTCATTGCCTGTGTTAGGAGTAGTCTCAGGGCCTTAGTTAGGAGTAGCATCAGTGCCTTCGTTAGGTATTGTATCAGCGCCTCAGTTAGGAATAGATTCAGGGCCTCATTTTGGGTCAGTGTCAGTGCCTGAGTTAGGAGTTTTGTCGGCCTTAGTTGGGGACCTTTCCAGGGCCTGAGTTAGGAGTAATGTCAGGGCCTTCCTTAGGTATTGTATCAGTGCCTGAGTTAGGAATAGTGTCAAGGCCTTAGTTAGGGACATTGCCAGGGCATGATTTAGGAGTAGTGTTAGGGTGTGAGTTATGAACAGTGTCAGGGCCTTAGTTAGTGACAGTGTCAGTTCCTGAGTTAGGATTAGAGTCAGGGCCTAAGTTAGGGACAGTGCCAGTGCTGAGTTCCTAGTAGTATCAGGGCCTTAGTTAGAGACAGTGTCAGGGCCTGAGTTAGGAGTAGTGTCAGAGGCTTTGTTAGGGACAGTGTCAGTGCCTGAGTTAAGAGTAGCGTCACAGCTTTAGTTAGGGCCAGTGTCAGGGCCTTAGTTAAGACCAGTGTCAGGGCCTATGATAGGAATCAGGTCAGGGCCTGTGTTACGAGTAGTGTCAGGGCCTTAGTTAAGGACAGTGTCAGGGCCTGAGTCCTGACTTATTCCTAACTTTCCTCACTAAGGATTTTTGACACAACTGCTAATTCAGGTCCTGATAATATCCCTTACTAAGGCCCTGACCCTTTCCCTGGCTAAGGCCCTGAACTTCTCCTAAGTCAGGCCCTGATACTGTCCCTAACAATGGCCCTGACACTGCACCTAACTTAGGCCCCAAAATGATACCTAACAAAGGCTCTGTTGCTAGTCCAAACTAAAGCCCTAAAATTGGTCTTAAATAAGGCCTTGACACTAATCCTAACTCAGGCCCTAACACTGTCCCTAGCTAAGGCCCTGACAGTACGCCTAACTCAGGCCCGCATACGATTCCTAACAATGGCTCTGATGCTAGTCCAAACTAAGGCCCTGAAATTGGTCCTAAATAAGGCCTTGACACGAATCGTAACTCAGGCCCTAGCACTGCCCTAACTAGGTCTCTGACAGTACACCTAACTCAGACCCTGACACTGTCCCTAAGCAAGGCCCTGACACTACTCCTAACTCAGTCCCTTACACTGTACCTAACAAAGTCACTGATGCTAGGCCTAACTCAGGCCCTGAAACTGTCTGTAACTAAGGCCCTGCTGCCATCAGTATGTAAAGTCCTGACATTATCCTGAGCTAATATCCTGACCTATGTCTTTCCAAGGTCCTGAAACTGTCCCAAAGTAAGCCCTGACGCTGTCCGTAAGTGAAGACCTGAGGCTGTCCCTAACTCAGGCCCTGAAGCTTTCCTTAACTGAAGCCTTGAAGCTGTGACTAACTCAGGCCCTGATCATGTATTTCACAAAGACCTTAATGCTGATCCAGCATAGACGCTGATGCTGCTCCAGAGTCATGCCCTGACAGTGTGCCCAGCAAAGGGCCTGACGCTAGGCCTCACTCAGGCCCTGTCGCTCTCCCGAAGTCAGGCCCTGACACTGTCACTAACTAAGGCCCTGACTCTACTCCCAACTCAGTCCCGTACATTGTACCTAACAAAGGCTCTGATGTTAGTCGTAACTCAGGGCCTGACACTGTCTCTAACTAAGGGCTGCTGCCATCAATATCTAAAGTCCTGACATTATCCGGAGATAATATCCTGACCCATGTCTTACCAAGGTCCTGAAACTGTCCCAAAGTAAGCCCTGACGCTGTCCCTGAGTGAGGCCCTGCAGCTTTCTCTAACTAACTCAGGCCTTGATGCTGTGACTAACTCAGACCCTGGTCATGTCTTTAACTAAGACCCTAAGGCTGATCCAACAGAGGCCCTGATGCTGCTCCTAAGTCATGCCCTGACAGTGTCCCCAGCTAAGGGTCTGATGTTAGGCCTCACTCAGACCCTATCGCTCTCCCTAAGTCAGGCCCTGATACTGTCCCTACCTGAAGCCCTAACACTGGTTCTGAATAAGGCCCTGATATTCTCAGTAACAAAGGTCTTCACACTATCCTTAGGTCATTTCCTGACACGATTCCTAGCCTTCACCCTAACCCTGTCCCGAGTTAATATCCTACCTCTTATGCTAACTAAAGACGTTATGCTGTGCCTACCTCAGGCACTGAATTTAGTCCCAAGACCGCTAGACTGTCCCTCACTAGGCTCCATGCCCTTATCGTCACAATGTTCCGTGACCACTGTCATCAAAATGCTCCACGCCCTTATCATCACAATGCCCCATGACCCCTGTCATCACAATGCTCCATGACCTATTCCATCACAATGCCCCATGGCCCCTTTCATCACAATGCTCCCAGACGTCTTTCATCACAATGCTCCATGACCACTTTCATCACAATGCTCCATGTGCCCTGTTCATCACAATGCTCCATGACCCATTTTCATCACAATGCTCCATGACCATTTTCATCACAAGGCTCCATGCACTTATCATCATAGTGCTCCATGAACCCTTTCATCACAATGCCCCATGACCCCTGTCATCAAAATGCTCCATGACCCCTTTCATCACAATGCCCCATGGCCCCTTTCATCACAATGCTCCCAGACGTCTTTCATCACAATGCTCCATTACCACTTTCATCACAATGCTCCATGTGCCCTGTTCATCACAATGCTCCATGACCCCTTTTCATCACAATGCTCCATGACCATTTTCATCACAAGGCTCCATGCCCTTATCATCACAGTGCTCCATGAACCCTTTCATCACAATGCTCCATGGCCCTTCTCATCACAATGCCCCATGACCCCTTCCATCACAATGCTCCATTACCCCTTTCATCAAAATGCTCCATGAACATTGTCATAACAAATCTCCATGACCACGTTCATCACTATGCTCCATGACCCCTTTCTTTACAATGCTCCATGGCTCTTGTCATCACAAAGCTCCATGGCGCTTGTCATCACAAGGCTCCATGACCACTGTAATCACAATGATCCATGAGCCCTTTGATAACAACTCTCCATTACCCATTTCCTCAAAATGATCCTTGGCGCTTGTCATCACAATGCTCCATGATCCCTGTAATCACAATGATCCTTGACCCCTTTCATCACAATGTTCCATGGCCGCTTTCATCACAATGCTCCATAACCCCTGTCATCACAATGCCCCTTGACCCATTTCCCCACAATGCTCCCTAGGCCATGTCATCACAATGCTACTTGTCTTTCTCATTACAATGCTCCATGTCCACTGTAATCAGAGTCTTCCATGACCCCTTTCATCACAACTCTCCTTAACACTTTTCTCACAATGCTCCATGACATTGTCATCACAAAGTTTCATGCCCCCTGTCACCACAATGCTCTAAGCACACTCTCAACACAATGCTCCATGAGACTTGTCTCACAATGCTCCATGCCCCTTTCATCACAATGCTCCATGCCCCCTGTCATCACAATGCTCCATGCTCCCTTTCATTACAATATTCCATGCCCCCTGTCTTCACAAGGCTCCATGCCCTTATCATCACAATGCTCCATGACACCTGTCTTCGCAATGTTCCGTGCACTTATCATCACAATACTCCTTGACCCTTGTCTAAAATGCTACATGGCGGTGACATCACAACATTCCATGCACCCTGTCATTACAAGGCTCCATGACACTTGTCATCACAATGTTCCATGGCCCCTATCATTCAAAATGCCATAGGACCACTTTCATCACAATGCTCCAAGGCCCTTGTCATCACAATGCCCCATGAACCCTGTCATCACAATGCTCCAGGCCCCCTGTCATCACAATGATCCATGGCCCTTGTCATCAC
Organism: Balaenoptera physalus; assembly: GCF_965194825.1. Taxonomy (NCBI): domain Eukaryota; kingdom Metazoa; phylum Chordata; class Mammalia; order Artiodactyla; family Balaenopteridae; genus Balaenoptera; species Balaenoptera physalus. Next base: position 888,722 of record NW_028126342.1, on the reverse strand, counting down.
AATGCTCCCTGGTGCATGTCATCACAAAGATCCATGACCACTTTCAGCACAATGCTCCATGACCCCTTTCATCAAAATTCTCCATGACCATTGTCATCACAATGCTCCATGAGCCCTGTCATTACAATGCTCCCTGACCCCTGTCATCACCATGATCCATGGCCCTTGGCATCATAGTGCTCCTTCCCTCTTGTCGTAAGAATGCTCCATGATCCCTGCCATCACAATGATCCATGATTCCTTTCATCACAATTCTCCTTTTCCCCTTTCATCACAATGATCCCTGGAGCTTGTCAAAACAATGCTCCTTGATTCCCTGTAATCACAATGATCCATGACCCCTTTCATGACAATGCTCCATTACCCCACTAATCACAATGATCCATGGTGATTGTCATCACAATGCTCCATGACCCTTGTCATCACAATGCTCCAGGTCGTTGTAATCACAAAGTTCCATGACCCCTTTCACCACAAAGCTCCAAGATCCCTGTCATCACAATGCCCCATGACTCCTATCATCACAATGCTCCATGGCGCTTGTCATCACAATGATCCACAGCCTTAGTTCCTGAGTTGGGAGTAGTATCATTGCCTCAATTAGGGAAAATGTCAGTGACTGAGTTGGGAGTAGTGTGAGGGCCCTTGTTAGGGACACTGTCAGTGCCTGAGTTAGGTGTAGTGTCAGGGTTTTAGTTACGTACACTGTCAGTGCCTGAGTTGGGAATAGTGTCAGGGCCTTAGTTATGGACTGTGTCATTGCCTGAGTTAGGAGTAGTGTCAGGGCCTTAGTTAGGAGTAGCATCAGTGCCTTCGTTAGGTATTGTATCAGCGCCTCAGTTAGGAATAGATTCAGGGCCTCATTTTGGGACAGTGTCAGTGCCTGAGTTAGGAGTTTTGTCGGCCTTAGTTGGGGACCTTTCCAGGGCCTGAGTTAAGAGTAATGTCAGGGCCTTCCTTAGGTATTGTATCAGTGCCTGAGTTAGGAATAGTGTCAAGGCCTTAGTTAGGGACATTGCCAGGGCATGATTTAGGAGTAGTGTTAGGGTGTGAGTTATGAACAGTGTCAGGGCCTTAGTTAGTGACAGTGTCAGTTCCTGAGTTAGGAGTAGAGTCAGGGCCTAAGTTAGGGACAGTGCCAGTGCTGAGTTCGTAGTAGTATCAGGGCCTTAGTTAGAGACAGTGTCAGGGCCTGAGTTAGGAGTAGTGTCCGAGGCTTTGTTAGGGACAGTGTCAGTGCCTGAGTTAAGAGTAGCGTCACAGCTTTAGTTAGGGCCAGTGTCAGGGCCTTAGTTAAGACCGGTGTCAGGGCCTATGATAGGAATCAGATCAGGGCCTGTGTTACGAGTAGTGTCAGGGCCTTAGTTAAGGACAGTGTCAGGGCCTGAGTCCTGACTTATTCCTAACTTTCCTCACTAAGGATTCTTGACACTACTGCTAATTCAGGTCCTGATAATATCCCTTACTAAGGCCCTGACCCTTTCCCTGGCTAAGGCCCTGAACTTCTCCTAAGTCAGGCCCTGATACTGTCCCTGACAATGGCCCTGACACTACACCTAACTTAGGCCCCGAAATGATACCTAACAAACGCTCTGTTGCTAGTCCAAACTAAAGCCCTAAAATTGGTCTTAAATAAGGCCTTGACACTAATCCTAACTCAGGCCCTAACACTGTCCCTAGCTAAGGCCCTGACAGTACGCCTAACTAAGGCCCTGAAATTGGTCCTAAATAAGGCCTTGACACGAATCGTAACTCAGGCCCTAGCACTGTCCCTAACTAGGTCTCTGACAGTACACCTAACTCAGACCCTGACACTGTCCCTAAGCAAGGCCCTGACACTACTCCTAACTCAGTCCCTTACACTGTACCTAACAAAGTCACTGATGCTAGGCCTAGCTCAGGCCCTGAAACTGTCTGTAACTAAGGCACTGCTGCCATCAGTATGTAAAGTTCTGACATTATCCTGAGCTAATATCCTGACCTATGTCTTTCCAAGGTCCTGAAACTGTCCCAAAGTAAGCCCTGACGCTGTCCGTAAGTGAAGACCTGAGGCTGTCCCTAACTCAGGCCCTGAAGCTTTCCTTAACTGAAGCCTTGAAGCTGTGACTAACTCAGGCCCTGATCATGTATTTCACGAAGACCTTAGTGCTGATCCAGCAAAGACGCTGATGCAGCTCCAAAGTCATGCCCTGACAGTGGGCCCAGCAAAGGGCCTGACGCTAGGCCCCACTCAGGCCCTGTCGCTCTCCCGAAGTCAGGCCCTGACACTGTCACTAACTAAGGCCCTGACTCTACTCCTAACTCAGTCCCGTACATTGTACCTAAAAAAGGCTCTGATGCTAGTCGTAACTCAGGGCCTGACACTGTCTCTAACTAAGGGCTGCTGCCATCCATATCTAAAGTCCTGACATTATCCGGAGCTAATATCCTGACCCACGTCTTACCAAGGTCCTGAAACTGTCCCAAAGTAAGCCCTGACGCTGTCCCTAAGTGAGGCCCTGCAGCTTTCCCTAACTAACTCAGGCCTTGATGCTGTGACTAACTCAGACCCTGGTCATGTCTTTAACTAAGACCCTAAGGCTGATCCAACAGAAGCCCTGAGGCTGCTCCTAAGTCATGCCCTGACAGTGTCCCCAGCTAAGGGTCTGATGCTAGGCCTCACTCAGACCCTATCGCTCTCCCTAAGTCAGGCTCTGATGCTGTCCCTACCTGAAGCCCTAACCCTGGTTCTGAATAAGGCCCTGAGAGTCTCCGTAACAAAGGTCTTCACACTATCCTTACGTCATTTCCTGACACTATCCCTACATGTTAAACTGACACTCTCACTAGCTAATGTCCTGCCTCTTATGCTAACTGAAGCCCTTAGGTTGTGCCTGCCTCAGGCACTGAATTTAGTCCCAAGACCGTGAAACTGTCCCGAACTAACGCCTAGATACTCGTCCTACATCTGGCCCTGACACTGTCCCTAACTAAGGCCCTAACACTATTGCTAACTGAGGACCTGACACTGGACCTATCAGGGGCCCGCTACTCCTAACTAACGCCTTGACACTGTCCCTTACTTAGGCCCTGCTACCATCAATATCTAAAGTCCTGACATTATCCTGAGCTAATATCGTAACTCATCTCTTACCAAGGTCCTGAAACTCTCCCTAAGGAAGCCCTGATGCTCTCCCTAAGTGAGGCCTTGAGGCTGTCCCTCACAGAGGCCCTGATAATATCTTTAACATAGCCCCTGAGGCTGATCCTACCGTGCCTCTTATGTTGCTCCTAAGTCATGCCCTGACACTGTCCCTAGCTAAGGCCCTGACGCTAGGCCTCACTCAGGCCCTGTTGCTCTTCCTAAGTTAGGCTCTGACGCTGTCCCTACCCGAAGCCCTGACACTTACTTGTCCTTAATTAGGCCCTGCTGCTCTAAGTAACTAACGTCTTGACACTATCCCTAGGTCATTTCCTGACACTATCCCTAGATCTTAACCTAACCTTCTCTTTAGCTAATGTCGAGATTAGCTAAAGAGATTCTTTAGAACGAGATTCTTTCATCTTCTGAATATGGTTTTCTTCAAAACATAATTTTTATAGTGTTACTAACTTTAAACAAAATGTACTCAACTGCTGTGGAATATTCCTTCATAGGGGCGTGCATGGTTCACTTCTGCATCTGCTTGTGGTGGTGTTCAAGTTGCTTTCAGCTGTAGATCCTCTTATGCTACCTAAGTCTGTGATTCTGTCCCTATATGAGGCCCTGAATTTAGGTCCGAGGCCGTGAACCTGTCCCTAACTGAGGCCGGGAGGCTCGTCCTAACGCAGGTCCTGACACTGTCCCTAACTAAGGCCCTGACACTACACCTAACTCAGTCACTGACACTGTACCTAACAAAGGCTCTGATACTAGTCCTAACTTAGGCCTGACACTGCCTCTAACTAAGGCCCTGCTGCCGTCAATATCTGAACACCTGACATTATCCTGAGCTAATATCCTGACCCATGTCTTACCAAGGTCCTGAAACTTTCCCAAAGTAAGCCCTGACGCTGTCCCTAAGTGAGACCTTGAGGCTGTCCCTAACAGAGGCCCTGATAATATCTTTAATGAAGACCCTAATGCTGATCCTACAGAGGCCTTTCTGCTGCTCCTAAGTCATGCCCTGATACTGTCCCTTACTCAGGCCCCAAAGATAGGCCTCACTTAGGCCCTGTTGCTGTACCTTAGTTAGGCTCTGACGCTGTCCGTACATCAAGCCCTGGCACTGGTCCTAATTAAGGCCCTCACGCTGCTGCTAACTAAGGCCCTGATGCTCTCAATGACTAAGGTCTTTTCGTTATCCCTTGGTCATTTCCTTTCACTATCTCTGGCCTGGAACCTGACTCTGCCCCGAGATAATCTCCTGCATCTTATGCTGACTGAAACCCTAATCCTCTCCCTAACTAAGGCCCTGACTACTCCTAACTAAGGCCATGACACTGTCTCTAACAAAGGCCCAGAATCTGTCCCTAATATAGGCCCTGCTGCCAGCAATAACTGAAATCCTGACACTCTCCTGAGATAATATCCTGACCCATTTCTAACCAAGGTCTTGACACTCTCCCTAAGAAAGCCCTGTCGCTGTCTTTAAGTGAAGACCTGAGGCTGTCCGTAATTCAGGCCCTGAAGCTTTCCCTAACTGAGGCCTTGAGGCTGTGACTAACTAGGGCTCTGGTCATCTTTAACTAAGAGCCTAAAGCTGATCCAACAAAAGCACTGATGCTGCTCCTAAGTCACTCCCTGACAGGGTCCCCAGCTAAGGGCCTGATGCTAGGCCTCACTCAGACCCTACCGCTCTCCCTAAGTCAGGCTCTGATACTGTCCCTACCTGAAGCCCTAACACTGGTTCTGAATAAGGCCCTGATATTCTCAGTAACAAAGGTCTTCACACTATCCTTAGGTCATTTCCTGACACGATTCCTAGCCTTCACCCTAACCCTGTCCCGAGTTAATATCCTACCTCTTATGCTAACTAAAGACGTTATGCTGTGCCTACCTCAGGCACTGAATTTAGTCCCAAGACCGCTAGACTGTCCCTCACTAGGCTCCATGCCCTTATCGTCACAATGTTCCGTGACCACAGTCATCACAATGCTCCACGCCCTTATCATCACAATGCCCCATGACCCCTGTCATCACAATGCTCCATGACCCCTTCCATCACAATGCCCCATGGCCCCTTTCATCACAATGCTCCCAGACGTCTTTCATCACAAGGCTCCATGCCCTTATCATCACAGTGCTCCATGAACCGTTTCATCACAATGCTCCATGGCCCTTCTCATCACAATGCCCCATGACCCCTTCCATCACAATGCTCCATGACCCCTTTCATCAAAATGCTCCATGAACATTGTCATAACAAATCTCCATGACCACGTTCATCACAATGCTCCATGACCCCTTTCTTTACAATGCTCCATGGCTCTTGTCATCACAAAGCTCCATGGCGCTTGTCATCACAAGGCTCCATGACCACTGTAATCACAATGATCCATGAGCCCTTTGGTAACAACTCTCCATTACCCATTTCCTCAAAATGATCCTTGGCGCTTGTCATCACAATGCTCCATGATCCCTGTAATCACTATGATCCTTGACCCCTTTCATCACAATGTTCCATGGCCGCTTTCATCACAATGCTCCATAACCCCTGTCATCACAATGCCCCTTGACCCATTTCCCCACAATGCTCCCTGAGCCATGTCATCACAATGCTACTTGTCTTTCTCATTACAATGCTCCATGTCCACTGTAATCAGAGTCTTCCATGACCCCTTTCATCACAACTCTCCTTAACACTTTTCTCACAATGCTCCATGACATTGTCATCACAAAGTTTCATGCCCCCTGTCACCACAATGCTCTAAGCCCACTCTCAACACAATGCTCCATGAGACTTGTCTCACAATGCTCCATGCCCTTTTCATCACAATGCTCCATGCCCCCTGTCATCACAATGCTCCATGCCCCCTTTCATTACAATATTCCATGCCCCCTGTCTTCACAAGGCTCCATGCCCTTATCATCACAATGCTCCATGACACCTGTCTTCGCAATGTTTCGTGCACTTATCATCACAATACTCCTTGACCCTTGTCTAAAATGCTACATGGCGGTGACATCACAACATTCCATGCACCCTGTCATTACAAGGCTCCATGACACTTGTCATCACAATGTTCCATGGCCCCTATCATTCAAAATGCCATATGACCACTTTCATCACAATGCTCCAAGGCCCTTGTCATCACAATGCCCCATGAACCCTGTCATCACAATGCTCCAGGCCCCCTGTCATCACAATGATCCATGGCCCTTGTCATCACAATGCTCCCTGGTGCATGTCATCACAAAGATCCATGACCACTTTCAGCACAATGCTCCATGACCCCTTTCATCAAAATTCTCCATGACCATTGTCATCACAATGCTCCATGAGCCCTGTCATTACAATGCTCCCTGACCCCTGTCATCACCATGATCCATGGCCCTTGGCATCACAGTGCTCCTTCGCTCTTGTCGTAACAATGCTCCATGATCCCTGTCATCACAATGATCCATGATTCCTTTCATCACAATTCTCCTTTTCCCCTTTCATCACGATGATCCCTGGAGCTTGTCAAAACAATGCTCCTTGATTCCCTGTAATCACAATGATCCATGACCCCTTTCATGACAATGCTCCATTACCCCACTAATCACAATGATCCATGGTGATTGTCATCACAATGCTCCATGACCCTTGTCATCACAATGCTCCAGGTCGTTGTAATCACAAAGTTCCATGACCCCTTTCACCACAAAGCTCCAAGATCCCTGTCATCACAATGCCCCATGACTCCTATCATCACAATGCTCCATGGCGCTTGTCATCACAATGATCCACAGCCTTAGTTCCTGAGTTGGGAGTAGTATCATTGCCTCAATTAGGGAAAATGTCAGTGACTGAGTTGGGAGTAGTGTGAGGGCCCTTGTTAGGGACACTGTCAGTGCCTGAGTTAGGTGTAGTGTCAGGGTTTTAGTTACGTACACTGTCAGTGCCTGAGTTGGGAATAGTGTCAGGGCCTTAGTTATGGACTGTGTCATTGCCTGAGTTAGGAGTAGTGTCAGGGCCTTAGTTAGGAGTAGCATCAGTGCCTTCGTTAGGTATTGTATCAGCGCCTCAGTTAGGAATAGATTCAGGGCCTCATTTTGGGACAGTGTCAGTGCCTGAGTTAGGAGTTTTGTCGGCCTTAGTTGGGGACCTTTCCAGGGCCTGAGTTAGGAGTAATGTCAGGGCCTTCCTTAGGTATTGTATCAGTGCCTGAGTTAGGAATAGTGTCAAGGCCTTAGTTAGGGACATTGCCAGGGCATGATTTAGGAGTAGTGTTAGGGTGTGAGTTATGAACCGTGTCAGGGCCTTAGTTAGTGACAGTGTCAGTTCCTGAGTTAGGAGTAGAGTCAGGGCCTAAGTTAGGGACAGTGCCAGTGCTGAGTTCGTAGTAGTATCAGGGCCTTAGTTAGAGACAGTGTCAGGGCCTGAGTTAGGAGTAGTGTCCGAGGCTTTGTTAGGGACAGTGTCAGTGCCTGAGTTAAGAGTAGCGTCACAGCTTTAGTTAGGGCCCGTGTCAGGGCCTTAGTTAAGACCAGTGTCAGGGCCTATGATAGGAATCAGATCAGGGCCTGTGTTACGAGTAGTGTCAGGGCCTTAGTTAAGGACAGTGTCAGGGCCTGAGTCCTGACTTATTCCTAACTTTCCTCACTAAGGATTCTTGACACTACTGCTAATTCAGGTCCTGATAATATCCCTTACTAAGGCCCTGACCCTTTCCCTGGCTAAGGCCCTGAACTTCTCCTAAGTCAGGCCCTGATACTGTCCCTGACAATGGCCCTGACACTACACCTAACTTAGGCCCCGAAATGATACCTAACAAACGCTCTGTTGCTAGTCCAAACTAAAGCCCTAAAATTGGTCTTAAATAAGGCCTTGACACTAATCCTAACTCAGGCCCTAACACTGTCCCTAGCTAAGGCCCTGACAGTATGCCTAACTAAGGCCCTGAAATTGGTCCTAAATAAGGCCTTGACACGAATCGTAACTCAGGCCCTAGCACTGTCCCTAACTAGGTCTCTGACAGTACACCTAACTCAGACCCTGACACTGTCCCTAAGCAAGGCCCTGACACTACTCCTAACTCAGTCCCTTACACTGTACCTAACAAAGTCACTGATGCTAGGCCTAGCTCAGGCCCTGAAACTGTCTGTAACTAAGGCCCTGCTGCCATCAGTATGTAAAGTCCTGACATTATCCTGAGCTAATATCCTGACCTATGTCTTTCCAAGGTCCTGAAACTGTCCCAAAGTAAGCCCTGACGCTGTCTGTAAGTGAAGACCTGAGGCTGTCCCTAACTCAGGCCCTGAAGCTTTCCTTAACTGAAGCCTTGAAGCTGTGACTAACTCAGGCCCTGATCATGTATTTCACAAAGACCTTAATGCTGATCCAGCAAAGACGCTGATGCTGCTCCAAAGTCATGCCCTGACAGTGTGCCCAGCAAAGGGCCTGACTCTAGGCCTCACTCAGGCCCTGTCGCTCTCCCGAAGTCAGGCCCTGACACTGTCACTAACTAAGGCCCTGACTCTACTCCCAACTCAGTCCCGTACATTGTACCTAACAAAGGCTCTGATGCTAGTCGTAACTCAGGGCCTGACACTGTCTCTAACTAAGGGCTGCTGCCATCAATATCTAAAGTCCTGACTTTATCCGGAGCTAATATCCTGACCCATGTGTTACCAAGATCCTGAAACTGTCTCAAATTAAGCCCTGACGCTGTCCCTAAGTGAGGCCCTGCAGCTTTCCCTAACTAATTCAGGCCTTGATGCTGTGACTAACTCAGACCCTGGTCATGTCTTTAACTAAGACCCTAAGGCTGATCCAACAGAGGCCCTGATGCTGCTCCTAAGTCATGCCCTGACAGTGTCCCCAGCTAAGGGTCTGATGCTAGGCCTCACTCAGACCCTATCGCTCTCCCTAAGTCAGGCCCTGATACTGTCCCTACCTGAAGCCCTAACACTGGTTCTGAATAAGGCCCTGATATTCTCAGTAACAAAGGTCTTCACAGTATCCTTAGGTCATTTCCTGACACGATTCCTAGCCTTCATCCTAACCCTGTCCCGAGTTAATATCCTACCTCTTATGCTAACTAAAGACGTTATGCTGTACCTACCTCAGGCACTGAATTTAGTCCCAAGACCGCTAGACTGTCCCTCACTAGGCTCCATGCCCTTATCGTCACAATGTTCCGTGACCACAGTCATCACAATGCTCCACGCCCTTATCATCACAATGCCCCATGACCCCTGTCATCACAATGCTCCATGACCTATTCCATCACAATGCCCCATGGCCCCTTTCATCACAATGTTCCATGACCACTTTCATCACAATGCTCCATGTGCCCTGTTTATCACAATGCTCCATGACCCCTTTTCATCAAAATGCTCTATGACCATTTTCATCACAAGGCTCCATGCCCTTATCATCACAGTGCTCCATGAACCCTTTCATCACAATGCTCCATGGCCCTTCTCATCACAATGCCCCATGACCCCTTCCATCACAATGCTCCATTACCCCTTTCATCAAAATGCTCCATGAACATTGTCATAACAAATCTCCATGACCACGTTCATCACTATGCTCCATGACCCCTTTCTTTACAAAGCTCCATGGCTCTTGTCATCACAAAGCTCCATGGCGCTTGTCATCACAAGGCTCCATGACCACTGTAATCACAATGATCCATGAGCCCTTTGATAACAACTCTCCATTACCCATTTCCTCAAAATGATCCTTGGCGCTTGTCATCACAATGCTCCATGATCCCTGTAATCACAATGATCCTTGACCCCTTTCATCACAATGTTCCATGGCCACTTTCATCACAATGCTCCATAACCCCTGTCATCACAATGCCCCTTGACCCATTTCCCCACAATGCTCCCTGAGCCATGTCATCACAATGCTACTTGTCTTTCTCATTACAATGCTCCATGTCCACTGTAATCAGAGTCTTCCATGACCCCTTTCATCACAACTCTCCTTAACACTTTTCTCACAATGCTCCATGACATTGTCATCACAAAGTTTCATGCCCCCTGTCACCACAATGCTCTAAGCCCACTCTCAACACAATGCTCCATGAGACTTGTCTCACAATGCTCCATGCCCTTTTCATCACAATGCTCCATGCCCCCTGTCATCACAATGCTCCATGCCCCCTTTCATTACAATATTCCATGCCCCCTGTCTTCACAAGGCTCCATGCCCTTATCATCACAATGCTCCATGACACCTGTCTTCGCAATGTTTCGTGCACTTATCATCACAATACTCCTTGACCCTTGTCTAAAATGCTACATGGCGGTGACATCACAACATTCCATGCACCCTGTCATTACAAGGCTCCATGACACTTGTCATCACAATGTTCCATGGCCCCTATCATTCAAAATGCCATATGACCACTTTCATCACAATGCTCCAAGGCCCTTGTCATCACAATGCCCCATGAACCCTGTCATCACAATGCTCCAGGCCCCCTGTCATCACAATGATCCATGGCCCTTGTCATCACAATGCTCCCTGGTGCATGTCATCACAAAGATCCATGACCACTTTCAGCACAATGCTCCATGACCCCTTTCATCAAAATTCTCCATGACCATTGTCATCACAATGCTCCATGAGCCCTGTCATTACAATGCTCCCTGACCCCTGTCATCACCATGATCCATGGCCCTTGGCATCATAGTGCTCCTTCCCTCTTGTCGTAAGAATGCTCCATGATCCCTGCCATCACAATGATCCATGATTCCTTTCATCACAATTCTCCTTTTCCCCTTTCATCACAATGATCCCTGGAGCTTGTCAAAACAATGCTCCTTGATTCCCTGTAATCACAATGATCCATGACCCCTTTCATGACAATGCTCCATTACCCCACTAATCACAATGATCCATGGTGATTGTCATCACAATGCTCCATGACCCTTGTCATCACAATGCTCCAGGTCGTTGTAATCACAAAGTTCCATGACCCCTTTCACCACAAAGCTCCAAGATCCCTGTCATCACAATGCCCCATGACTCCTATCATCACAATGCTCCATGGCGCTTGTCATCACAATGATCCACAGCCTTAGTTCCTGAGTTGGGAGTAGTATCATTGCCTCAATTAGGGAAAATGTCAGTGACTGAGTTGGGAGTAGTGTGAGGGCCCTTGTTAGGGACACTGTCAGTGCCTGAGTTAGGTGTAGTGTCAGGGTTTTAGTTACGTACACTGTCAGTGCCTGAGTTGGGAATAGTGTCAGGGCCTTAGTTATGGACTGTGTCATTGCCTGAGTTAGGAGTAGTGTCAGGGCCTTAGTTAGGAGTAGCATCAGTGCCTTCGTTAGGTATTGTATCAGCGCCTCAGTTAGGAATAGATTCAGGGCCTCATTTTGGGACAGTGTCAGTGCCTGAGTTAGGAGTTTTGTCGGCCTTAGTTGGGGACCTTTCCAGGGCCTGAGTTAAGAGTAATGTCAGGGCCTTCCTTAGGTATTGTATCAGTGCCTGAGTTAGGAATAGTGTCAAGGCCTTAGTTAGGGACATTGCCAGGGCATGATTTAGGAGTAGTGTTAGGGTGTGAGTTATGAACAGTGTCAGGGCCTTAGTTAGTGACAGTGTCAGTTCCTGAGTTAGGAGTAGAGTCAGGGCCTAAGTTAGGGACAGTGCCAGTGCTGAGTTCGTAGTAGTATCAGGGCCTTAGTTAGAGACAGTGTCAGGGCCTGAGTTAGGAGTAGTGTCCGAGGCTTTGTTAGGGACAGTGTCAGTGCCTGAGTTAAGAGTAGCGTCACAGCTTTAGTTAGGGCCAGTGTCAGGGCCTTAGTTAAGACCAGTGTCAGGGCCTATGATAGGAATCAGATCAGGGCCTGTGTTACGAGTAGTGTCAGGGCCTTAGTTAAGGACAGTGTCAGGGCCTGAGTCCTGACTTATTCCTAACTCTCCTCACTAAGGATTCTTGACACTACTGCTAATTCAGGTCCTGATAATATCCCTTACTAAGGCCCTGACCCTTTCCCTGGCTAAGGCCCTGAACTTCTCCTAAGTCAGGCCCTGATACTGTCCCTGACAATGGCCCTGACACTACACCTAACTTAGGCCCCGAAATGATACCTAACAAACGCTCTGTTGCTAGTCCAAACTAAAGCCCTAAAATTGGTCTTAAATAAGGCCTTGACACTAATCCTAACTCAGGCCCTAACACTGTCCCTAGCTAAGGCCCTGACAGTACGCCTAACTAAGGCCCTGAAATTGGTCCTAAATAAGGCCTTGACACGAATCGTAACTCAGGCCCTAGCACTGTCCCTAACTAGGTCTCTGACAGTACACCTAACTCAGACCCTGACACTGTCCCTAAGCAAGGCCCTGACACTACTCCTAACTCAGTCCCTTACACTGTACCTAACAAAGTCACTGATGCTAGGCCTAACTCAGGCCCTGAAACTATCTGTAACTAAGGCCCTGCTGCCATCAGTATGTAAAGTTCTGACATTATCCTGAGCTAATATCCTGACCTATGTCTTTCCAAGGTCCTGAAACTGTCCCAAAGTAAGCCCTGACGCTGTCCGTAAGTGAAGACCTGAGGCTGTCCCTAACTCAGGCCCTGAAGCTTTCCTTAACTGAAGCCTTGAAGCTGTGACTAACTCAGGCCCTGATCATGTATTTCACGAAGACCTTAGTGCTGATCCAGCAAAGACGCTGATGCAGCTCCAAAGTCATGCCCTGACAGTGGGCCCAGCAAAGGGCCTGACGCTAGGCCCCACTCAGGCCCTGTCGCTCTCCCGAAGTCAGGCCCTGACACTGTCACTAACTAAGGCCCTGACTCTACTCCTAACTCAGTCCCGTACATTGTACCTAAAAAAGGCTCTGATGCTAGTCGTAACTCAGGGCCTGACACTGTCTCTAACTAAGGGCTGCTGCCATCCATATCTAAAGTCCTGACATTATCCGGAGCTAATATCCTGACCCACGTCTTACCAAGGTCCTGAAACTGTCCCAAAGTAAGCCCTGACGCTGTCCCTAAGTGAGGCCCTGCAGCTTTCCCTAACTAACTCAGGCCTTGATGCTGTGACTAACTCAGACCCTGGTCATGTCTTTAACTAAGACCCTAAGGCTGATCCAACAGAAGCCCTGAGGCTGCTCCTAAGTCATGCCCTGACAGTGTCCCCAGCTAAGGGTCTGATGCTAGGCCTCACTCAGACCCTATCGCTCTCCCTAAGTCAGGCTCTGATGCTGTCCCTACCTGAAGCCCTAACCCTGGTTCTGAATAAGGCCCTGAGAGTCTCCGTAACAAAGGTCTTCACACTATCCTTACGTCATTTCCTGACACTATCCCTACATGTTAAACTGACACTCTCACTAGCTAATGTCCTGCCTCTTATGCTAACTGAAGCCCTTAGGTTGTGCCTGCCTCAGGCACTGAATTTAGTCCCAAGACCGTGAAACTGTCCCGAACTAACGCCTAGATACTCGTCCTACATCTGGCCCTGACACTGTCCCTAACTAAGGCCCTAACACTATTGCTAACTGAGGACCTGACACTGGACCTATCAGGGGCCCGCTACTCCTAACTAACGCCTTGACACTGTCCCTTACTTAGGCCCTGCTACCATCAATATCTAAAGTCCTGACATTATCCTGAGCTAATATCGTAACTCATCTCTTACCAAGGTCCTGAAACTCTCCCTAAGGAAGCCCTGATGCTCTCCCTAAGTGAGGCCTTGAGGCTGTCCCTCACAGAGGCCCTGATAATATCTTTAACATAGCCCCTGAGGCTGATCCTACCGTGCCTCTTATGTTGCTCCTAAGTCATGCCCTGACACTGTCCCTAGCTAAGGCCCTGACGCTAGGCCTCACTCAGGCCCTGTTGCTCTTCCTAAGTTAGGCTCTGACGCTGTCCCTACCCGAAGCCCTGACACTTACTTGTCCTTAATTAGGCCCTGCTGCTCTAAGTAACTAACGTCTTGACACTATCCCTAGGTCATTTCCTGACACTATCCCTAGATCTTAACCTAACCTTCTCTTTAGCTAATGTCGAGATTAGCTAAAGAGATTCTTTAGAACGAGATTCTTTCATCTTCTGAATATGGTTTTCTTCAAAACATAATTTTTATAGTGTTACTAACTTTAAACAAAATGTACTCAACTGCTGTGGAATATTCCTTCATAGGGGCGTGCATGGTTCACTTCTGCATCTGCTTGTGGTGGTGTTCAAGTTGCTTTCAGCTGTAGATCCTCTTATGCTACCTAAGTCTGTGATTCTGTCCCTATATGAGGCCCTGAATTTAGGTCCGAGGCCGTGAACCTGTCCCTAACTGAGGCCGGGAGGCTCGTCCTAACGCAGGTCCTGACACTGTCCCTAACTAAGGCCCTGACACTACACCTAACTCAGTCACTGACACTGTACCTAACAAAGGCTCTGATACTAGTCCTAACTTAGGCCTGACACTGCCTCTAACTAAGGCCCTGCTGCCGTCAATATCTGAACACCTGACATTATCCTGAGCTAATATCCTGACCCATGTCTTACCAAGGTCCTGAAACTTTCCCAAAGTAAGCCCTGACGCTGTCCCTAAGTGAGACCTTGAGGCTGTCCCTAACAGAGGCCCTGATAATATCTTTAATGAAGACCCTAATGCTGATCCTACAGAGGCCTTTCTGCTGCTCCTAAGTCATGCCCTGATACTGTCCCTTACTCAGGCCCCAAAGATAGGCCTCACTTAGGCCCTGTTGCTGTACCTTAGTTAGGCTCTGACGCTGTCCGTACATCAAGCCCTGGCACTGGTCCTAATTAAGGCCCTCACGCTGCTGCTAACTAAGGCCCTGATGCTCTCAATGACTAAGGTCTTTTCGTTATCCCTTGGTCATTTCCTTTCACTATCTCTGGCCTGGAACCTGACTCTGCCCCGAGATAATCTCCTGCATCTTATGCTGACTGAAACCCTAATCCTCTCCCTAACTAAGGCCCTGACTACTCCTAACTAAGGCCATGACACTGTCTCTAACAAAGGCCCAGAATCTGTCCCTAATATAGGCCCTGCTGCCAGCAATAACTGAAATCCTGACACTCTCCTGAGATAATATCCTGACCCATTTCTAACCAAGGTCTTGACACTCTCCCTAAGAAAGCCCTGTCGCTGTCTTTAAGTGAAGACCTGAGGCTGTCCGTAATTCAGGCCCTGAAGCTTTCCCTAACTGAGGCCTTGAGGCTGTGACTAACTAGGGCTCTGGTCATCTTTAACTAAGAGCCTAAAGCTGATCCAACAAAAGCACTGATGCTGCTCCTAAGTCACTCCCTGACAGGGTCCCCAGCTAAGGGCCTGATGCTAGGCCTCACTCAGACCCTACCGCTCTCCCTAAGTCAGGCTCTGATACTGTCCCTACCTGAAGCCCTAACACTGGTTCTGAATAAGGCCCTGATATTCTCAGTAACAAAGGTCTTCACACTATCCTTAGGTCATTTCCTGACACGATTCCTAGCCTTCACCCTAACCCTGTCCCGAGTTAATATCCTACCTCTTATGCTAACTAAAGACGTTATGCTGTGCCTACCTCAGGCACTGAATTTAGTCCCAAGACCGCTAGACTGTCCCTCACTAGGCTCCATGCCCTTATCGTCACAATGTTCCGTGACCACAGTCATCACAATGCTCCACGCCCTTATCATCACAATGCCCCATGACCCCTGTCATCACAATGCTCCATGACCCCTTCCATCACAATGCCCCATGGCCCCTTTCATCACAATGCTCCCAGACGTCTTTCATCACAAGGCTCCATGCCCTTATCATCACAGTGCTCCATGAACCGTTTCATCACAATGCTCCATGGCCCTTCTCATCACAATGCCCCATGACCCCTTCCATCACAATGCTCCATGACCCCTTTCATCAAAATGCTCCATGAACATTGTCATAACAAATCTCCATGACCACGTTCATCACAATGCTCCATGACCCCTTTCTTTACAATGCTCCATGGCTCTTGTCATCACAAAGCTCCATGGCGCTTGTCATCACAAGGCTCCATGACCACTGTAATCACAATGATCCATGAGCCCTTTGGTAACAACTCTCCATTACCCATTTCCTCAAAATGATCCTTGGCGCTTGTCATCACAATGCTCCATGATCCCTGTAATCACTATGATCCTTGACCCCTTTCATCACAATGTTCCATGGCCGCTTTCATCACAATGCTCCATAACCCCTGTCATCACAATGCCCCTTGACCCATTTCCCCACAATGCTCCCTGAGCCATGTCATCACAATGCTACTTGTCTTTCTCATTACAATGCTCCATGTCCACTGTAATCAGAGTCTTCCATGACCCCTTTCATCACAACTCTCCTTAACACTTTTCTCACAATGCTCCATGACATTGTCATCACAAAGTTTCATGCCCCCTGTCACCACAATGCTCTAAGCCCACTCTCAACACAATGCTCCATGAGACTTGTCTCACAATGCTCCATGCCCTTTTCATCACAATGCTCCATGCCCCCTGTCATCACAATGCTCCATGCCCCCTTTCATTACAATATTCCATGCCCCCTGTCTTCACAAGGCTCCATGCCCTTATCATCACAATGCTCCATGACACCTGTCTTCGCAATGTTTCGTGCACTTATCATCACAATACTCCTTGACCCTTGTCTAAAATGCTACATGGCGGTGACATCACAACATTCCATGCACCCTGTCATTACAAGGCTCCATGACACTTGTCATCACAATGTTCCATGGCCCCTATCATTCAAAATGCCATATGACCACTTTCATCACAATGCTCCAAGGCCCTTGTCATCACAATGCCCCATGAACCCTGTCATCACAATGCTCCAGGCCCCCTGTCATCACAATGATCCATGGCCCTTGTCATCACAATGCTCCCTGGTGCATGTCATCACAAAGATCCATGACCACTTTCAGCACAATGCTCCATGACCCCTTTCATCAAAATTCTCCATGACCATTGTCATCACAATGCTCCATGAGCCCTGTCATTACAATGCTCCCTGACCCCTGTCATCACCATGATCCATGGCCCTTGGCATCACAGTGCTCCTTCGCTCTTGTCGTAACAATGCTCCATGATCCCTGTCATCACAATGATCCATGATTCCTTTCATCACAATTCTCCTTTTCCCCTTTCATCACGATGATCCCTGGAGCTTGTCAAAACAATGCTCCTTGATTCCCTGTAATCACAATGATCCATGACCCCTTTCATGACAATGCTCCATTACCCCACTAATCACAATGATCCATGGTGATTGTCATCACAATGCTCCATGACCCTTGTCATCACAATGCTCCAGGTCGTTGTAATCACAAAGTTCCATGACCCCTTTCACCACAAAGCTCCAAGATCCCTGTCATCACAATGCCCCATGACTCCTATCATCACAATGCTCCATGGCGCTTGTCATCACAATGATCCACAGCCTTAGTTCCTGAGTTGGGAGTAGTATCATTGCCTCAATTAGGGAAAATGTCAGTGACTGAGTTGGGAGTAGTGTGAGGGCCCTTGTTAGGGACACTGTCAGTGCCTGAGTTAGGTGTAGTGTCAGGGTTTTAGTTACGTACACTGTCAGTGCCTGAGTTGGGAATAGTGTCAGGGCCTTAGTTATGGACTGTGTCATTGCCTGAGTTAGGAGTAGTGTCAGGGCCTTAGTTAGGAGTAGCATCAGTGCCTTCGTTAGGTATTGTATCAGCGCCTCAGTTAGGAATAGATTCAGGGCCTCATTTTGGGACAGTGTCAGTGCCTGAGTTAGGAGTTTTGTCGGCCTTAGTTGGGGACCTTTCCAGGGCCTGAGTTAAGAGTAATGTCAGGGCCTTCCTTAGGTATTGTATCAGTGCCTGAGTTAGGAATAGTGTCAAGGCCTTAGTTAGGGACATTGCCAGGGCATGATTTAGGAGTAGTGTTAGGGTGTGAGTTATGAACCGTGTCAGGGCCTTAGTTAGTGACAGTGTCAGTTCCTGAGTTAGGAGTAGAGTCAGGGCCTAAGTTAGGGACAGTGCCAGTGCTGAGTTCGTAGTAGTATCAGGGCCTTAGTTAGAGACAGTGTCAGGGCCTGAGTTAGGAGTAGTGTCCGAGGCTTTGTTAGGGACAGTGTCAGTGCCTGAGTTAAGAGTAGCGTCACAGCTTTAGTTAGGGCCCGTGTCAGGGCCTTAGTTAAGACCAGTGTCAGGGCCTATGATAGGAATCAGATCAGGGCCTGTGTTACGAGTAGTGTCAGGGCCTTAGTTAAGGACAGTGTCAGGGCCTGAGTCCTGACTTATTCCTAACTTTCCTCACTAAGGATTCTTGACACTACTGCTAATTCAGGTCCTGATAATATCCCTTACTAAGGCCCTGACCCTTTCCCTGGCTAAGGCCCTGAACTTCTCCTAAGTCAGGCCCTGATACTGTCCCTGACAATGGCCCTGACACTACACCTAACTTAGGCCCCGAAATGATACCTAACAAACGCTCTGTTGCTAGTCCAAACTAAAGCCCTAAAATTGGTCTTAAATAAGGCCTTGACACTAATCCTAACTCAGGCCCTAACACTGTCCCTAGCTAAGGCCCTGACAGTATGCCTAACTAAGGCCCTGAAATTGGTCCTAAATAAGGCCTTGACACGAATCGTAACTCAGGCCCTAGCACTGTCCCTAACTAGGTCTCTGACAGTACACCTAACTCAGACCCTGACACTGTCCCTAAGCAAGGCCCTGACACTACTCCTAACTCAGTCCCTTACACTGTACCTAACAAAGTCACTGATGCTAGGCCTAGCTCAGGCCCTGAAACTGTCTGTAACTAAGGCCCTGCTGCCATCAGTATGTAAAGTCCTGACATTATCCTGAGCTAATATCCTGACCTATGTCTTTCCAAGGTCCTGAAACTGTCCCAAAGTAAGCCCTGACGCTGTCTGTAAGTGAAGACCTGAGGCTGTCCCTAACTCAGGCCCTGAAGCTTTCCTTAACTGAAGCCTTGAAGCTGTGACTAACTCAGGCCCTGATCATGTATTTCACAAAGACCTTAATGCTGATCCAGCAAAGACGCTGATGCTGCTCCAAAGTCATGCCCTGACAGTGTGCCCAGCAAAGGGCCTGACTCTAGGCCTCACTCAGGCCCTGTCGCTCTCCCGAAGTCAGGCCCTGACACTGTCACTAACTAAGGCCCTGACTCTACTCCCAACTCAGTCCCGTACATTGTACCTAACAAAGGCTCTGATGCTAGTCGTAACTCAGGGCCTGACACTGTCTCTAACTAAGGGCTGCTGCCATCAATATCTAAAGTCCTGACTTTATCCGGAGCTAATATCCTGACCCATGTGTTACCAAGATCCTGAAACTGTCTCAAATTAAGCCCTGACGCTGTCCCTAAGTGAGGCCCTGCAGCTTTCCCTAACTAATTCAGGCCTTGATGCTGTGACTAACTCAGACCCTGGTCATGTCTTTAACTAAGACCCTAAGGCTGATCCAACAGAGGCCCTGATGCTGCTCCTAAGTCATGCCCTGACAGTGTCCCCAGCTAAGGGTCTGATGCTAGGCCTCACTCAGACCCTATCGCTCTCCCTAAGTCAGGCCCTGATACTGTCCCTACCTGAAGCCCTAACACTGGTTCTGAATAAGGCCCTGATATTCTCAGTAACAAAGGTCTTCACAGTATCCTTAGGTCATTTCCTGACACGATTCCTAGCCTTCATCCTAACCCTGTCCCGAGTTAATATCCTACCTCTTATGCTAACTAAAGACGTTATGCTGTACCTACCTCAGGCACTGAATTTAGTCCCAAGACCGCTAGACTGTCCCTCACTAGGCTCCATGCCCTTATCGTCACAATGTTCCGTGACCACAGTCATCACAATGCTCCACGCCCTTATCATCACAATGCCCCATGACCCCTGTCATCACAATGCTCCATGACCTATTCCATCACAATGCCCCATGGCCCCTTTCATCACAATGTTCCATGACCACTTTCATCACAATGCTCCATGTGCCCTGTTTATCACAATGCTCCATGACCCCTTTTCATCAAAATGCTCTATGACCATTTTCATCACAAGGCTCCATGCCCTTATCATCACAGTGCTCCATGAACCCTTTCATCACAATGCTCCATGGCCCTTCTCATCACAATGCCCCATGACCCCTTCCATCACAATGCTCCATTACCCCTTTCATCAAAATGCTCCATGAACATTGTCATAACAAATCTCCATGACCACGTTCATCACTATGCTCCATGACCCCTTTCTTTACAAAGCTCCATGGCTCTTGTCATCACAAAGCTCCATGGCGCTTGTCATCACAAGGCTCCATGACCACTGTAATCACAATGATCCATGAGCCCTTTGATAACAACTCTCCATTACCCATTTCCTCAAAATGATCCTTGGCGCTTGTCATCACAATGCTCCATGATCCCTGTAATCACAATGATCCTTGACCCCTTTCATCACAATGTTCCATGGCCACTTTCATCACAATGCTCCATAACCCCTGTCATCACAATGCCCCTTGACCCATTTCCCCACAATGCTCCCTGAGCCATGTCATCACAATGCTACTTGTCTTTCTCATTACAATGCTCCATGTCCACTGTAATCAGAGTCTTCCATGACCCCTTTCATCACAACTCTCCTTAACACTTTTCTCACAATGCTCCATGACATTGTCATCACAAAGTTTCATGCCCCCTGTCACCACAATGCTCTAAGCCCACTCTCAACACAATGCTCCATGAGACTTGTCTCACAATGCTCCATGCCCTTTTCATCACAATGCTCCATGCCCCCTGTCATCACAATGCTCCATGCCCCCTTTCATTACAATATTCCATGCCCCCTGTCTTCACAAGGCTCCATGCCCTTATCATCACAATGCTCCATGACACCTGTCTTCGCAATGTTTCGTGCACTTATCATCACAATACTCCTTGACCCTTGTCTAAAATGCTACATGGCGGTGACATCACAACATTCCATGCACCCTGTCATTACAAGGCTCCATGACACTTGTCATCACAATGTTCCATGGCCCCTATCATTCAAAATGCCATATGACCACTTTCATCACAATGCTCCAAGGCCCTTGTCATCACAATGCCCCATGAACCCTGTCATCACAATGCTCCAGGCCCCCTGTCATCACAATGATCCATGGCCCTTGTCATCACAATGCTCCCTGGTGCATGTCATCACAAAGATCCATGACCACTTTCAGCACAATGCTCCATGACCCCTTTCATCAAAATTCTCCATGACCATTGTCATCACAATGCTCCATGAGCCCTGTCATTACAATGCTCCCTGACCCCTGTCATCACCATGATCCATGGCCCTTGGCATCATAGTGCTCCTTCCCTCTTGTCGTAAGAATGCTCCATGATCCCTGCCATCACAATGATCCATGATTCCTTTCATCACAATTCTCCTTTTCCCCTTTCATCACAATGATCCCTGGAGCTTGTCAAAACAATGCTCCTTGATTCCCTGTAATCACAATGATCCATGACCCCTTTCATGACAATGCTCCATTACCCCACTAATCACAATGATCCATGGTGATTGTCATCACAATGCTCCATGACCCTTGTCATCACAATGCTCCAGGTCGTTGTAATCACAAAGTTCCATGACCCCTTTCACCACAAAGCTCCAAGATCCCTGTCATCACAATGCCCCATGACTCCTATCATCACAATGCTCCATGGCGCTTGTCATCACAATGATCCACAGCCTTAGTTCCTGAGTTGGGAGTAGTATCATTGCCTCAATTAGGGAAAATGTCAGTGACTGAGTTGGGAGTAGTGTGAGGGCCCTTGTTAGGGACACTGTCAGTGCCTGAGTTAGGTGTAGTGTCAGGGTTTTAGTTACGTACACTGTCAGTGCCTGAGTTGGGAATAGTGTCAGGGCCTTAGTTATGGACTGTGTCATTGCCTGAGTTAGGAGTAGTGTCAGGGCCTTAGTTAGGAGTAGCATCAGTGCCTTCGTTAGGTATTGTATCAGCGCCTCAGTTAGGAATAGATTCAGGGCCTCATTTTGGGACAGTGTCAGTGCCTGAGTTAGGAGTTTTGTCGGCCTTAGTTGGGGACCTTTCCAGGGCCTGAGTTAAGAGTAATGTCAGGGCCTTCCTTAGGTATTGTATCAGTGCCTGAGTTAGGAATAGTGTCAAGGCCTTAGTTAGGGACATTGCCAGGGCATGATTTAGGAGTAGTGTTAGGGTGTGAGTTATGAACCGTGTCAGGGCCTTAGTTAGTGACAGTGTCAGTTCCTGAGTTAGGAGTAGAGTCAGGGCCTAAGTTAGGGACAGTGCCAGTGCTGAGTTCGTAGTAGTATCAGGGCCTTAGTTAGAGACAGTGTCAGGGCCTGAGTTAGGAGTAGTGTCCGAGGCTTTGTTAGGGACAGTGTCAGTGCCTGAGTTAAGAGTAGCGTCACAGCTTTAGTTAGGGCCCGTGTCAGGGCCTTAGTTAAGACCAGTGTCAGGGCCTATGATAGGAATCAGATCAGGGCCTGTGTTACGAGTAGTGTCAGGGCCTTAGTTAAGGACAGTGTCAGGGCCTGAGTCCTGACTTATTCCTAACTTTCCTCACTAAGGATTCTTGACACTACTGCTAATTCAGGTCCTGATAATATCCCTTACTAAGGCCCTGACCCTTTCCCTGGCTAAGGCCCTGAACTTCTCCTAAGTCAGGCCCTGATACTGTCCCTGACAATGGCCCTGACACTACACCTAACTTAGGCCCCGAAATGATACCTAACAAACGCTCTGTTGCTAGTCCAAACTAAAGCCCTAAAATTGGTCTTAAATAAGGCCTTGACACTAATCCTAACTCAGGCCCTAACACTGTCCCTAGCTAAGGCCCTGACAGTACGCCTAACTAAGGCCCTGAAATTGGTCCTAAATAAGGCCTTGACACGAATCGTAACTCAGGCCCTAGCACTGTCCCTAACTAGGTCTCTGACAGTACACCTAACTCAGACCCTGACACTGTCCCTAAGCAAGGCCCTGACACTACTCCTAACTCAGTCCCTTACACTGTACCTAACAAAGTCACTGATGCTAGGCCTAACTCAGGCCCTGAAACTATCTGTAACTAAGGCCCTGCTGCCATCAGTATGTAAAGTTCTGACATTATCCTGAGCTAATATCCTGACCTATGTCTTTCCAAGGTCCTGAAACTGTCCCAAAGTAAGCCCTGACGCTGTCCGTAAGTGAAGACCTGAGGCTGTCCCTAACTCAGGCCCTGAAGCTTTCCTTAACTGAAGCCTTGAAGCTGTGACTAACTCAGGCCCTGATCATGTATTTCACGAAGACCTTAGTGCTGATCCAGCAAAGACGCTGATGCAGCTCCAAAGTCATGCCCTGACAGTGGGCCCAGCAAAGGGCCTGACGCTAGGCCCCACTCAGGCCCTGTCGCTCTCCCGAAGTCAGGCCCTGACACTGTCACTAACTAAGGCCCTGACTCTACTCCTAACTCAGTCCCGTACATTGTACCTAAAAAAGGCTCTGATGCTAGTCGTAACTCAGGGCCTGACACTGTCTCTAACTAAGGGCTGCTGCCATCCATATCTAAAGTCCTGACATTATCCGGAGCTAATATCCTGACCCACGTCTTACCAAGGTCCTGAAACTGTCCCAAAGTAAGCCCTGACGCTGTCCCTAAGTGAGGCCCTGCAGCTTTCCCTAACTAACTCAGGCCTTGATGCTGTGACTAACTCAGACCCTGGTCATGTCTTTAACTAAGACCCTAAGGCTGATCCAACAGAAGCCCTGAGGCTGCTCCTAAGTCATGCCCTGACAGTGTCCCCAGCTAAGGGTCTGATGCTAGGCCTCACTCAGACCCTATCGCTCTCCCTAAGTCAGGCTCTGATGCTGTCCCTACCTGAAGCCCTAACCCTGGTTCTGAATAAGGCCCTGAGAGTCTCCGTAACAAAGGTCTTCACACTATCCTTACGTCATTTCCTGACACTATCCCTACATGTTAAACTGACACTCTCACTAGCTAATGTCCTGCCTCTTATGCTAAAAGCCCTTAGGTTGTGCCTGCCTCAGGCACTGAATTTAGTCCCAAGACCGTGAATCTGTCCCGAACTAAGGCCTAGATGCTCGTCCTACATCTGGCCCTGACACTGTCCCTAACTAAGGCCCTAACACTATTGCTAACTGAGGACCTGACACTGGACCTATCAGGGGCCCGCTACTCCTAACTAACGCCTTGACACTGTCCCTTACTTAGGCCCTGCTACCATCAATATCTAAAGTCCTGACATTATCCTGAGCTAATATCGTAACTCATCTCTTACCAAGGTCCTGAAACTCTCCCTAAGGAAGCCCTGATGCTCTCCCTAAGTGAGGCCTTGAGGCTGTCCCTCACAGAGGCCCTGATAATATCTTTAACATAGCCCCTGAGGCTGATCCTACCGTGCCTCTTATGTTGCTCCTAAGTCATGCCCTGACACTGTCCCTAGCTAAGGCCCTGACGCTAGGCCTCACTCAGGCCCTGTTGCTCTTCCTAAGTTAGGCTCTGACGCTGTCCCTACCCGAAGCCCTGACACTTACTTGTCCTTAATTAGGCCCTGCTGCTCTAAGTAACTAACGTCTTGACACTATCCCTAGGTCATTTCCTGACACTATCCCTAGATCTTAACCTAACCTTCTCTTTAGCTAATGTCGAGATTAGCTAAAGAGATTCTTTAGAACGAGATTCTTTCATCTTCTGAATATGGTTTTCTTCAAAACATAATTTTTATAGTGTTACTAACTTTAAACAAAATGTACTCAACTGCTGTGGAATATTCCTTCATAGGGGCGTGCATGGTTCACTTCTGCATCTGCTTGTGGTGGTGTTCAAGTTGCTTTCAGCTGTAGATCCTCTTATGCTACCTAAGTCTGTGATTCTGTCCCTATATGAGGCCCTGAATTTAGGTCCGAGGCCGTGAACCTGTCCCTAACTGAGGCCGGGAGGCTCGTCCTAACGCAGGTCCTGACACTGTCCCTAACTAAGGCCCTGACACTACACCTAACTCAGTCACTGACACTGTACCTAACAAAGGCTCTGATACTAGTCCTAACTTAGGCCTGACACTGCCTCTAACTAAGGCCCTGCTGCCGTCAATATCTGAACACCTGACATTATCCTGAGCTAATATCCTGACCCATGTCTTACCAAGGTCCTGAAACTTTCCCAAAGTAAGCCCTGACGCTGTCCCTAAGTGAGACCTTGAGGCTGTCCCTAACAGAGGCCCTGATAATATCTTTAACGAAGACCCTAATGCTGATCCTACAGAGGCCTTTCTGCTGCTCCTAAGTCATGCCCTGATACTGTCCCTTACTCAGGCCCCAAAGATAGGCCTCACTTAGGCCCTGTTGCTGTACCTTAGTTAGGCTCTGACGCTGTCCGTACATCAAGCCCTGGCACTGGTCCTAATTAAGGCCCTCACGCTGCTGCTAACTAAGGCCCTGATGCTCTCAATGACTAAGGTCTTTTCGTTATCCCTTGGTCATTTCCTTTCACTATCTCTGGCCTGGAACCTGACTCTGCCCCGAGATAATCTCCTGCATCTTATGCTGACTGAAACCCTAATCCTCTCCCTAACTAAGGCCCTGACTACTCCTAACTAAGGCCATGACACTGTCTCTAACAAAGGCCCAGAATCTGTCCCTAATATAGGCCCTGCTGCCAGCAATAACTGAAATCCTGACACTCTCCTGAGATAATATCCTGACCCATTTCTAACCAAGGTCTTGACACTCTCCCTAAGAAAGCCCTGTCGCTGTCTTTAAGTGAAGACCTGAGGCTGTCCGTAATTCAGGCCCTGAAGCTTTCCCTAACTGAGGCCTTGAGGCTGTGACTAACTAGGGCTCTGGTCATCTTTAACTAAGAGCCTAAAGCTGATCCAACAAAAGCACTGATGCTGCTCCTAAGTCACTCCCTGACAGGGTCCCCAGCTAAGGGCCTGATGCTAGGCCTCACTCAGACCCTACCGCTCTCCCTAAGTCAGGCTCTGATACTGTCCCTACCTGAAGCCCTAACACTGGTTCTGAATAAGGCCCTGATATTCTCAGTAACAAAGGTCTTCACACTATCCTTAGGTCATTTCCTGACACGATTCCTAGCCTTCACCCTAACCCTGTCCCGAGTTAATATCCTACCTCTTATGCTAACTAAAGACGTTATGCTGTACCTACCTCAGGCACTGAATTTAGTCCCAAGACCGCTAGACTGTCCCTCACTAGGCTCCATGCCCTTATCGTCACAATGTTCCGTGACCACAGTCATCACAATGCTCCACGCCCTTATCATCACAATGCCCCATGACCCCTGTCATCACAATGCTCCATGACACCTTCCATCACAATGCCCCATGGCCCCTTTCATCACAATGCTCCCAGACGTCTTTCATCACAAGGCTCCATGCCCTTATCATCACAGTGCTCCATGAACCGTTTCATCACAATGCTCCATAGCCCTTCTCATCACAATGCCCCATGACCCCTTCCATCACAATGCTCCATGACCCCTTTCATCAAAATGCTCCATGAACATTGTCATAACAAATCTCCATGACCACGTTCATCACAATGCTCCATGACCCCTTTCTTTACAATGCTCCATGGCTCTTGTCATCACAAAGCTCCATGGCGCTTGTCATCACAAGGCTCCATGACCACTGTAATCACAATGATCCATGAGCCCTTTGGTAACAACTCTCCATTACCCATTTCCTCAAAATGATCCTTGGCGCTTGTCATCACAATGCTCCATGATCCCTGTAATCACAATGATCCTTGACCCCTTTCATCACAATGTTCCATGGCCGCTTTCATCACAATGCTCCATAACCCCTGTCATCACAATGCCCCTTGACCCATTTCCCCACAATGCTCCCTGAGCCATGTCATCACAATGCTACTTGTCTTTCTCATTACAATGCTCCATGTCCACTGTAATCAGAGTCTTCCATGACCCCTTTCATCACAACTCTCCTTAACACTTTTCTCACAATGCTCCATGACATTGTCATCACAAAGTTTCATGCCCCCTGTCACCACAATGCTCTAAGCCCACTCTCAACACAATGCTCCATGAGACTTGTCTCACAATGCTCCATGCCCTTTTCATCACAATGCTCCATGCCCCCTGTCATCACAATGCTCCATGCCCCCTTTCATTACAATATTCCATGCCCCCTGTCTTCACAAGGCTCCATGCCCTTATCATCACAATGCTCCATGACACCTGTCTTCGCAATGTTTAGTGCACTTATCATCACAATACTCCTTGACCCTTGTCTAAAATGCTACATGGCGGTGACATCACAACATTCCATGCACCCTGTCATTACAAGGCTCCATGACACTTGTCATCACAATGTTCCATGGCCCCTATCATTCAAAATGCCATATGACCACTTTCATCACAATGCTCCAAGGCCCTTGTCATCACAATGCCCCATGAACCCTGTCATCACAATGCTCCAGGCCCCCTGTCATCACAATGATCCATGGCCCTTGTCATCACAATGCTCCCTGGTGCATGTCATCACAAAGATCCATGACCACTTTCAGCACAATGCTCCATGACCCCTTTCATCAAAATTCTCCATGACCATTGTCATCACAATGCTCCATGAGCCCTGTCATTACAATGCTCCCTGACCCCTGTCATCACCATGATCCATGGCCCTTGGCATCATAGTGCTCCTTCCCTCTTGTCGTAAGAATGCTCCATGATCCCTGCCATCACAATGATCCATGATTCCTTTCATCACAATTCTCCTTTTCCCCTTTCATCACAATGATCCCTGGAGCTTGTCAAAACAATGCTCCTTGATTCCCTGTAATCACAATGATCCATGACCCCTTTCATGACAATGCTCCATTACCCCACTAATCACAATGATCCATGGTGATTGTCATCACAATGCTCCATGACCCTTGTCATCACAATGCTCCAGGTCGTTGTAATCACAAAGTTCCATGACCCCTTTCACCACAAAGCTCCAAGATCCCTGTCATCACAATGCCCCATGACTCCTATCATCACAATGCTCCATGGCGCTTGTCATCACAATGATCCACAGCCTTAGTTCCTGAGTTGGGAGTAGTATCATTGCCTCAATTAGGGAAAATGTCAGTGACTGAGTTGGGAGTAGTGTGAGGGCCCTTGTTAGGGACACTGTCAGTGCCTGAGTTAGGTGTAGTGTCAGGGTTTTAGTTACGTACACTGTCAGTGCCTGAGTTGGGAATAGTGTCAGGGCCTTAGTTATGGACTGTGTCATTGCCTGAGTTAGGAGTAGTGTCAGGGCCTTAGTTAGGAGTAGCATCAGTGCCTTCGTTAGGTATTGTATCAGCGCCTCAGTTAGGAATAGATTCAGGGCCTCATTTTGGGACAGTGTCAGTGCCTGAGTTAGGAGTTTTGTCGGCCTTAGTTGGGGACCTTTCCAGGGCCTGAGTTAAGA
Source organism: Balaenoptera physalus (assembly GCF_965194825.1). Lineage (NCBI taxonomy): Eukaryota > Metazoa > Chordata > Mammalia > Artiodactyla > Balaenopteridae > Balaenoptera > Balaenoptera physalus. Next base: position 860,158 of record NW_028126342.1, on the reverse strand, counting down.
GTAATGTCAGGGCCTTCCTTAGGTATTGTATCAGTGCCTGAGTTAGGAATAGTGTCAAGGCCTTAGTTAGGGACATTGCCAGGGCATGATTTAGGAGTAGTGTTAGGGTGTGAGTTATGAACAGTGTCAGGGCCTTAGTTAGTGACAGTGTCAGTTCCTGAGTTAGGAGTAGAGTCAGGGCCTAAGTTAGGGACAGTGCCAGTGCTGAGTTCGTAGTAGTATCAGGGCCTTAGTTAGAGACAGTGTCAGGGCCTGAGTTAGGAGTAGTGTCCGAGGCTTTGTTAGGGACAGTGTCAGTGCCTGAGTTAAGAGTAGCGTCACAGCTTTAGTTAGGGCCAGTGTCAGGGCCTTAGTTAAGACCAGTGTCAGGGCCTATGATAGGAATCAGATCAGGGCCTGTGTTACGAGTAGTGTCAGGGCCTTAGTTAAGGACAGTGTCAGGGCCTGAGTCCTGACTTATTCCTAACTTTCCTCACTAAGGATTCTTGACACTACTGCTAATTCAGGTCCTGATAATATCCCTTACTAAGGCCCTGACCCTTTCCCTGGCTAAGGCCCTGAACTTCTCCTAAGTCAGGCCCTGATACTGTCCCTGACAATGGCCCTGACACTACACCTAACTTAGGCCCCGAAATGATACCTAACAAACGCTCTGTTGCTAGTCCAAACTAAAGCCCTAAAATTGGTCTTAAATAAGGCCTTGACACTAATCCTAACTCAGGCCCTAACACTGTCCCTAGCTAAGGCCCTGACAGTACGCCTAACTAAGGCCCTGAAATTGGTCCTAAATAAGGCCTTGACACGAATCGTAACTCAGGCCCTAGCACTGTCCCTAACTAGGTCTCTGACAGTACACCTAACTCAGACCCTGACACTGTCCCTAAGCAAGGCCCTGACACTACTCCTAACTCAGTCCCTTACACTGTACCTAACAAAGTCACTGATGCTAGGCCTAACTCAGGCCCTGAAACTATCTGTAACTAAGGCCCTGCTGCCATCAGTATGTAAAGTTCTGACATTATCCTGAGCTAATATCCTGACCTATGTCTTTCCAAGGTCCTGAAACTGTCCCAAAGTAAGCCCTGACGCTGTCCGTAAGTGAAGACCTGAGGCTGTCCCTAACTCAGGCCCTGAAGCTTTCCTTAACTGAAGCCTTGAAGCTGTGACTAACTCAGGCCCTGATCATGTATTTCACGAAGACCTTAGTGCTGATCCAGCAAAGACGCTGATGCAGCTCCAAAGTCATGCCCTGACAGTGGGCCCAGCAAAGGGCCTGACGCTAGGCCCCACTCAGGCCCTGTCGCTCTCCCGAAGTCAGGCCCTGACACTGTCACTAACTAAGGCCCTGACTCTACTCCTAACTCAGTCCCGTACATTGTACCTAAAAAAGGCTCTGATGCTAGTCGTAACTCAGGGCCTGACACTGTCTCTAACTAAGGGCTGCTGCCATCCATATCTAAAGTCCTGACATTATCCGGAGCTAATATCCTGACCCACGTCTTACCAAGGTCCTGAAACTGTCCCAAAGTAAGCCCTGACGCTGTCCCTAAGTGAGGCCCTGCAGCTTTCCCTAACTAACTCAGGCCTTGATGCTGTGACTAACTCAGACCCTGGTCATGTCTTTAACTAAGACCCTAAGGCTGATCCAACAGAAGCCCTGAGGCTGCTCCTAAGTCATGCCCTGACAGTGTCCCCAGCTAAGGGTCTGATGCTAGGCCTCACTCAGACCCTATCGCTCTCCCTAAGTCAGGCTCTGATGCTGTCCCTACCTGAAGCCCTAACCCTGGTTCTGAATAAGGCCCTGAGAGTCTCCGTAACAAAGGTCTTCACACTATCCTTACGTCATTTCCTGACACTATCCCTACATGTTAAACTGACACTCTCACTAGCTAATGTCCTGCCTCTTATGCTAACTGAAGCCCTTAGGTTGTGCCTGCCTCAGGCACTGAATTTAGTCCCAAGACCGTGAAACTGTCCCGAACTAACGCCTAGATACTCGTCCTACATCTGGCCCTGACACTGTCCCTAACTAAGGCCCTAACACTATTGCTAACTGAGGACCTGACACTGGACCTATCAGGGGCCCGCTACTCCTAACTAACGCCTTGACACTGTCCCTTACTTAGGCCCTGCTACCATCAATATCTAAAGTCCTGACATTATCCTGAGCTAATATCGTAACTCATCTCTTACCAAGGTCCTGAAACTCTCCCTAAGGAAGCCCTGATGCTCTCCCTAAGTGAGGCCTTGAGGCTGTCCCTCACAGAGGCCCTGATAATATCTTTAACATAGCCCCTGAGGCTGATCCTACCGTGCCTCTTATGTTGCTCCTAAGTCATGCCCTGACACTGTCCCTAGCTAAGGCCCTGACGCTAGGCCTCACTCAGGCCCTGTTGCTCTTCCTAAGTTAGGCTCTGACGCTGTCCCTACCCGAAGCCCTGACACTTACTTGTCCTTAATTAGGCCCTGCTGCTCTAAGTAACTAACGTCTTGACACTATCCCTAGGTCATTTCCTGACACTATCCCTAGATCTTAACCTAACCTTCTCTTTAGCTAATGTCGAGATTAGCTAAAGAGATTCTTTAGAACGAGATTCTTTCATCTTCTGAATATGGTTTTCTTCAAAACATAATTTTTATAGTGTTACTAACTTTAAACAAAATGTACTCAACTGCTGTGGAATATTCCTTCATAGGGGCGTGCATGGTTCACTTCTGCATCTGCTTGTGGTGGTGTTCAAGTTGCTTTCAGCTGTAGATCCTCTTATGCTACCTAAGTCTGTGATTCTGTCCCTATATGAGGCCCTGAATTTAGGTCCGAGGCCGTGAACCTGTCCCTAACTGAGGCCGGGAGGCTCGTCCTAACGCAGGTCCTGACACTGTCCCTAACTAAGGCCCTGACACTACACCTAACTCAGTCACTGACACTGTACCTAACAAAGGCTCTGATACTAGTCCTAACTTAGGCCTGACACTGCCTCTAACTAAGGCCCTGCTGCCGTCAATATCTGAACACCTGACATTATCCTGAGCTAATATCCTGACCCATGTCTTACCAAGGTCCTGAAACTTTCCCAAAGTAAGCCCTGACGCTGTCCCTAAGTGAGACCTTGAGGCTGTCCCTAACAGAGGCCCTGATAATATCTTTAATGAAGACCCTAATGCTGATCCTACAGAGGCCTTTCTGCTGCTCCTAAGTCATGCCCTGATACTGTCCCTTACTCAGGCCCCAAAGATAGGCCTCACTTAGGCCCTGTTGCTGTACCTTAGTTAGGCTCTGACGCTGTCCGTACATCAAGCCCTGGCACTGGTCCTAATTAAGGCCCTCACGCTGCTGCTAACTAAGGCCCTGATGCTCTCAATGACTAAGGTCTTTTCGTTATCCCTTGGTCATTTCCTTTCACTATCTCTGGCCTGGAACCTGACTCTGCCCCGAGATAATCTCCTGCATCTTATGCTGACTGAAACCCTAATCCTCTCCCTAACTAAGGCCCTGACTACTCCTAACTAAGGCCATGACACTGTCTCTAACAAAGGCCCAGAATCTGTCCCTAATATAGGCCCTGCTGCCAGCAATAACTGAAATCCTGACACTCTCCTGAGATAATATCCTGACCCATTTCTAACCAAGGTCTTGACACTCTCCCTAAGAAAGCCCTGTCGCTGTCTTTAAGTGAAGACCTGAGGCTGTCCGTAATTCAGGCCCTGAAGCTTTCCCTAACTGAGGCCTTGAGGCTGTGACTAACTAGGGCTCTGGTCATCTTTAACTAAGAGCCTAAAGCTGATCCAACAAAAGCACTGATGCTGCTCCTAAGTCACTCCCTGACAGGGTCCCCAGCTAAGGGCCTGATGCTAGGCCTCACTCAGACCCTACCGCTCTCCCTAAGTCAGGCTCTGATACTGTCCCTACCTGAAGCCCTAACACTGGTTCTGAATAAGGCCCTGATATTCTCAGTAACAAAGGTCTTCACACTATCCTTAGGTCATTTCCTGACACGATTCCTAGCCTTCACCCTAACCCTGTCCCGAGTTAATATCCTACCTCTTATGCTAACTAAAGACGTTATGCTGTGCCTACCTCAGGCACTGAATTTAGTCCCAAGACCGCTAGACTGTCCCTCACTAGGCTCCATGCCCTTATCGTCACAATGTTCCGTGACCACAGTCATCACAATGCTCCACGCCCTTATCATCACAATGCCCCATGACCCCTGTCATCACAATGCTCCATGACCCCTTCCATCACAATGCCCCATGGCCCCTTTCATCACAATGCTCCCAGACGTCTTTCATCACAAGGCTCCATGCCCTTATCATCACAGTGCTCCATGAACCGTTTCATCACAATGCTCCATGGCCCTTCTCATCACAATGCCCCATGACCCCTTCCATCACAATGCTCCATGACCCCTTTCATCAAAATGCTCCATGAACATTGTCATAACAAATCTCCATGACCACGTTCATCACAATGCTCCATGACCCCTTTCTTTACAATGCTCCATGGCTCTTGTCATCACAAAGCTCCATGGCGCTTGTCATCACAAGGCTCCATGACCACTGTAATCACAATGATCCATGAGCCCTTTGGTAACAACTCTCCATTACCCATTTCCTCAAAATGATCCTTGGCGCTTGTCATCACAATGCTCCATGATCCCTGTAATCACTATGATCCTTGACCCCTTTCATCACAATGTTCCATGGCCGCTTTCATCACAATGCTCCATAACCCCTGTCATCACAATGCCCCTTGACCCATTTCCCCACAATGCTCCCTGAGCCATGTCATCACAATGCTACTTGTCTTTCTCATTACAATGCTCCATGTCCACTGTAATCAGAGTCTTCCATGACCCCTTTCATCACAACTCTCCTTAACACTTTTCTCACAATGCTCCATGACATTGTCATCACAAAGTTTCATGCCCCCTGTCACCACAATGCTCTAAGCCCACTCTCAACACAATGCTCCATGAGACTTGTCTCACAATGCTCCATGCCCTTTTCATCACAATGCTCCATGCCCCCTGTCATCACAATGCTCCATGCCCCCTTTCATTACAATATTCCATGCCCCCTGTCTTCACAAGGCTCCATGCCCTTATCATCACAATGCTCCATGACACCTGTCTTCGCAATGTTTCGTGCACTTATCATCACAATACTCCTTGACCCTTGTCTAAAATGCTACATGGCGGTGACATCACAACATTCCATGCACCCTGTCATTACAAGGCTCCATGACACTTGTCATCACAATGTTCCATGGCCCCTATCATTCAAAATGCCATATGACCACTTTCATCACAATGCTCCAAGGCCCTTGTCATCACAATGCCCCATGAACCCTGTCATCACAATGCTCCAGGCCCCCTGTCATCACAATGATCCATGGCCCTTGTCATCACAATGCTCCCTGGTGCATGTCATCACAAAGATCCATGACCACTTTCAGCACAATGCTCCATGACCCCTTTCATCAAAATTCTCCATGACCATTGTCATCACAATGCTCCATGAGCCCTGTCATTACAATGCTCCCTGACCCCTGTCATCACCATGATCCATGGCCCTTGGCATCATAGTGCTCCTTCCCTCTTGTCGTAAGAATGCTCCATGATCCCTGCCATCACAATGATCCATGATTCCTTTCATCACAATTCTCCTTTTCCCCTTTCATCACAATGATCCCTGGAGCTTGTCAAAACAATGCTCCTTGATTCCCTGTAATCACAATGATCCATGACCCCTTTCATGACAATGCTCCATTACCCCACTAATCACAATGATCCATGGTGATTGTCATCACAATGCTCCATGACCCTTGTCATCACAATGCTCCAGGTCGTTGTAATCACAAAGTTCCATGACCCCTTTCACCACAAAGCTCCAAGATCCCTGTCATCACAATGCCCCATGACTCCTATCATCACAATGCTCCATGGCGCTTGTCATCACAATGATCCACAGCCTTAGTTCCTGAGTTGGGAGTAGTATCATTGCCTCAATTAGGGAAAATGTCAGTGACTGAGTTGGGAGTAGTGTGAGGGCCCTTGTTAGGGACACTGTCAGTGCCTGAGTTAGGTGTAGTGTCAGGGTTTTAGTTACGTACACTGTCAGTGCCTGAGTTGGGAATAGTGTCAGGGCCTTAGTTATGGACTGTGTCATTGCCTGAGTTAGGAGTAGTGTCAGGGCCTTAGTTAGGAGTAGCATCAGTGCCTTCGTTAGGTATTGTATCAGCGCCTCAGTTAGGAATAGATTCAGGGCCTCATTTTGGGACAGTGTCAGTGCCTGAGTTAGGAGTTTTGTCGGCCTTAGTTGGGGACCTTTCCAGGGCCTGAGTTAAGAGTAATGTCAGGGCCTTCCTTAGGTATTGTATCAGTGCCTGAGTTAGGAATAGTGTCAAGGCCTTAGTTAGGGACATTGCCAGGGCATGATTTAGGAGTAGTGTTAGGGTGTGAGTTATGAACAGTGTCAGGGCCTTAGTTAGTGACAGTGTCAGTTCCTGAGTTAGGAGTAGAGTCAGGGCCTAAGTTAGGGACAGTGCCAGTGCTGAGTTCGTAGTAGTATCAGGGCCTTAGTTAGAGACAGTGTCAGGGCCTGAGTTAGGAGTAGTGTCCGAGGCTTTGTTAGGGACAGTGTCAGTGCCTGAGTTAAGAGTAGCGTCACAGCTTTAGTTAGGGCCAGTGTCAGGGCCTTAGTTAAGACCAGTGTCAGGGCCTATGATAGGAATCAGATCAGGGCCTGTGTTACGAGTAGTGTCAGGGCCTTAGTTAAGGACAGTGTCAGGGCCTGAGTCCTGACTTATTCCTAACTTTCCTCACTAAGGATTCTTGACACTACTGCTAATTCAGGTCCTGATAATATCCCTTACTAAGGCCCTGACCCTTTCCCTGGCTAAGGCCCTGAACTTCTCCTAAGTCAGGCCCTGATACTGTCCCTGACAATGGCCCTGACACTACACCTAACTTAGGCCCCGAAATGATACCTAACAAACGCTCTGTTGCTAGTCCAAACTAAAGCCCTAAAATTGGTCTTAAATAAGGCCTTGACACTAATCCTAACTCAGGCCCTAACACTGTCCCTAGCTAAGGCCCTGACAGTACGCCTAACTAAGGCCCTGAAATTGGTCCTAAATAAGGCCTTGACACGAATCGTAACTCAGGCCCTAGCACTGTCCCTAACTAGGTCTCTGACAGTACACCTAACTCAGACCCTGACACTGTCCCTAAGCAAGGCCCTGACACTACTCCTAACTCAGTCCCTTACACTGTACCTAACAAAGTCACTGATGCTAGGCCTAGCTCAGGCCCTGAAACTGTCTGTAACTAAGGCACTGCTGCCATCAGTATGTAAAGTTCTGACATTATCCTGAGCTAATATCCTGACCTATGTCTTTCCAAGGTCCTGAAACTGTCCCAAAGTAAGCCCTGACGCTGTCCGTAAGTGAAGACCTGAGGCTGTCCCTAACTCAGGCCCTGAAGCTTTCCTTAACTGAAGCCTTGAAGCTGTGACTAACTCAGGCCCTGATCATGTATTTCACGAAGACCTTAGTGCTGATCCAGCAAAGACGCTGATGCAGCTCCAAAGTCATGCCCTGACAGTGGGCCCAGCAAAGGGCCTGACGCTAGGCCCCACTCAGGCCCTGTCGCTCTCCCGAAGTCAGGCCCTGACACTGTCACTAACTAAGGCCCTGACTCTACTCCTAACTCAGTCCCGTACATTGTACCTAAAAAAGGCTCTGATGCTAGTCGTAACTCAGGGCCTGACACTGTCTCTAACTAAGGGCTGCTGCCATCCATATCTAAAGTCCTGACATTATCCGGAGCTAATATCCTGACCCACGTCTTACCAAGGTCCTGAAACTGTCCCAAAGTAAGCCCTGACGCTGTCCCTAAGTGAGGCCCTGCAGCTTTCCCTAACTAACTCAGGCCTTGATGCTGTGACTAACTCAGACCCTGGTCATGTCTTTAACTAAGACCCTAAGGCTGATCCAACAGAAGCCCTGAGGCTGCTCCTAAGTCATGCCCTGACAGTGTCCCCAGCTAAGGGTCTGATGCTAGGCCTCACTCAGACCCTATCGCTCTCCCTAAGTCAGGCTCTGATGCTGTCCCTACCTGAAGCCCTAACCCTGGTTCTGAATAAGGCCCTGAGAGTCTCCGTAACAAAGGTCTTCACACTATCCTTACGTCATTTCCTGACACTATCCCTACATGTTAAACTGACACTCTCACTAGCTAATGTCCTGCCTCTTATGCTAACTGAAGCCCTTAGGTTGTGCCTGCCTCAGGCACTGAATTTAGTCCCAAGACCGTGAAACTGTCCCGAACTAACGCCTAGATACTCGTCCTACATCTGGCCCTGACACTGTCCCTAACTAAGGCCCTAACACTATTGCTAACTGAGGACCTGACACTGGACCTATCAGGGGCCCGCTACTCCTAACTAACGCCTTGACACTGTCCCTTACTTAGGCCCTGCTACCATCAATATCTAAAGTCCTGACATTATCCTGAGCTAATATCGTAACTCATCTCTTACCAAGGTCCTGAAACTCTCCCTAAGGAAGCCCTGATGCTCTCCCTAAGTGAGGCCTTGAGGCTGTCCCTCACAGAGGCCCTGATAATATCTTTAACATAGCCCCTGAGGCTGATCCTACCGTGCCTCTTATGTTGCTCCTAAGTCATGCCCTGACACTGTCCCTAGCTAAGGCCCTGACGCTAGGCCTCACTCAGGCCCTGTTGCTCTTCCTAAGTTAGGCTCTGACGCTGTCCCTACCCGAAGCCCTGACACTTACTTGTCCTTAATTAGGCCCTGCTGCTCTAAGTAACTAACGTCTTGACACTATCCCTAGGTCATTTCCTGACACTATCCCTAGATCTTAACCTAACCTTCTCTTTAGCTAATGTCGAGATTAGCTAAAGAGATTCTTTAGAACGAGATTCTTTCATCTTCTGAATATGGTTTTCTTCAAAACATAATTTTTATAGTGTTACTAACTTTAAACAAAATGTACTCAACTGCTGTGGAATATTCCTTCATAGGGGCGTGCATGGTTCACTTCTGCATCTGCTTGTGGTGGTGTTCAAGTTGCTTTCAGCTGTAGATCCTCTTATGCTACCTAAGTCTGTGATTCTGTCCCTATATGAGGCCCTGAATTTAGGTCCGAGGCCGTGAACCTGTCCCTAACTGAGGCCGGGAGGCTCGTCCTAACGCAGGTCCTGACACTGTCCCTAACTAAGGCCCTGACACTACACCTAACTCAGTCACTGACACTGTACCTAACAAAGGCTCTGATACTAGTCCTAACTTAGGCCTGACACTGCCTCTAACTAAGGCCCTGCTGCCGTCAATATCTGAACACCTGACATTATCCTGAGCTAATATCCTGACCCATGTCTTACCAAGGTCCTGAAACTTTCCCAAAGTAAGCCCTGACGCTGTCCCTAAGTGAGACCTTGAGGCTGTCCCTAACAGAGGCCCTGATAATATCTTTAATGAAGACCCTAATGCTGATCCTACAGAGGCCTTTCTGCTGCTCCTAAGTCATGCCCTGATACTGTCCCTTACTCAGGCCCCAAAGATAGGCCTCACTTAGGCCCTGTTGCTGTACCTTAGTTAGGCTCTGACGCTGTCCGTACATCAAGCCCTGGCACTGGTCCTAATTAAGGCCCTCACGCTGCTGCTAACTAAGGCCCTGATGCTCTCAATGACTAAGGTCTTTTCGTTATCCCTTGGTCATTTCCTTTCACTATCTCTGGCCTGGAACCTGACTCTGCCCCGAGATAATCTCCTGCATCTTATGCTGACTGAAACCCTAATCCTCTCCCTAACTAAGGCCCTGACTACTCCTAACTAAGGCCATGACACTGTCTCTAACAAAGGCCCAGAATCTGTCCCTAATATAGGCCCTGCTGCCAGCAATAACTGAAATCCTGACACTCTCCTGAGATAATATCCTGACCCATTTCTAACCAAGGTCTTGACACTCTCCCTAAGAAAGCCCTGTCGCTGTCTTTAAGTGAAGACCTGAGGCTGTCCGTAATTCAGGCCCTGAAGCTTTCCCTAACTGAGGCCTTGAGGCTGTGACTAACTAGGGCTCTGGTCATCTTTAACTAAGAGCCTAAAGCTGATCCAACAAAAGCACTGATGCTGCTCCTAAGTCACTCCCTGACAGGGTCCCCAGCTAAGGGCCTGATGCTAGGCCTCACTCAGACCCTACCGCTCTCCCTAAGTCAGGCTCTGATACTGTCCCTACCTGAAGCCCTAACACTGGTTCTGAATAAGGCCCTGATATTCTCAGTAACAAAGGTCTTCACACTATCCTTAGGTCATTTCCTGACACGATTCCTAGCCTTCACCCTAACCCTGTCCCGAGTTAATATCCTACCTCTTATGCTAACTAAAGACGTTATGCTGTGCCTACCTCAGGCACTGAATTTAGTCCCAAGACCGCTAGACTGTCCCTCACTAGGCTCCATGCCCTTATCGTCACAATGTTCCGTGACCACAGTCATCACAATGCTCCACGCCCTTATCATCACAATGCCCCATGACCCCTGTCATCACAATGCTCCATGACCCCTTCCATCACAATGCCCCATGGCCCCTTTCATCACAATGCTCCCAGACGTCTTTCATCACAAGGCTCCATGCCCTTATCATCACAGTGCTCCATGAACCGTTTCATCACAATGCTCCATGGCCCTTCTCATCACAATGCCCCATGACCCCTTCCATCACAATGCTCCATGACCCCTTTCATCAAAATGCTCCATGAACATTGTCATAACAAATCTCCATGACCACGTTCATCACAATGCTCCATGACCCCTTTCTTTACAATGCTCCATGGCTCTTGTCATCACAAAGCTCCATGGCGCTTGTCATCACAAGGCTCCATGACCACTGTAATCACAATGATCCATGAGCCCTTTGGTAACAACTCTCCATTACCCATTTCCTCAAAATGATCCTTGGCGCTTGTCATCACAATGCTCCATGATCCCTGTAATCACTATGATCCTTGACCCCTTTCATCACAATGTTCCATGGCCGCTTTCATCACAATGCTCCATAACCCCTGTCATCACAATGCCCCTTGACCCATTTCCCCACAATGCTCCCTGAGCCATGTCATCACAATGCTACTTGTCTTTCTCATTACAATGCTCCATGTCCACTGTAATCAGAGTCTTCCATGACCCCTTTCATCACAACTCTCCTTAACACTTTTCTCACAATGCTCCATGACATTGTCATCACAAAGTTTCATGCCCCCTGTCACCACAATGCTCTAAGCCCACTCTCAACACAATGCTCCATGAGACTTGTCTCACAATGCTCCATGCCCTTTTCATCACAATGCTCCATGCCCCCTGTCATCACAATGCTCCATGCCCCCTTTCATTACAATATTCCATGCCCCCTGTCTTCACAAGGCTCCATGCCCTTATCATCACAATGCTCCATGACACCTGTCTTCGCAATGTTTCGTGCACTTATCATCACAATACTCCTTGACCCTTGTCTAAAATGCTACATGGCGGTGACATCACAACATTCCATGCACCCTGTCATTACAAGGCTCCATGACACTTGTCATCACAATGTTCCATGGCCCCTATCATTCAAAATGCCATATGACCACTTTCATCACAATGCTCCAAGGCCCTTGTCATCACAATGCCCCATGAACCCTGTCATCACAATGCTCCAGGCCCCCTGTCATCACAATGATCCATGGCCCTTGTCATCACAATGCTCCCTGGTGCATGTCATCACAAAGATCCATGACCACTTTCAGCACAATGCTCCATGACCCCTTTCATCAAAATTCTCCATGACCATTGTCATCACAATGCTCCATGAGCCCTGTCATTACAATGCTCCCTGACCCCTGTCATCACCATGATCCATGGCCCTTGGCATCACAGTGCTCCTTCGCTCTTGTCGTAACAATGCTCCATGATCCCTGTCATCACAATGATCCATGATTCCTTTCATCACAATTCTCCTTTTCCCCTTTCATCACGATGATCCCTGGAGCTTGTCAAAACAATGCTCCTTGATTCCCTGTAATCACAATGATCCATGACCCCTTTCATGACAATGCTCCATTACCCCACTAATCACAATGATCCATGGTGATTGTCATCACAATGCTCCATGACCCTTGTCATCACAATGCTCCAGGTCGTTGTAATCACAAAGTTCCATGACCCCTTTCACCACAAAGCTCCAAGATCCCTGTCATCACAATGCCCCATGACTCCTATCATCACAATGCTCCATGGCGCTTGTCATCACAATGATCCACAGCCTTAGTTCCTGAGTTGGGAGTAGTATCATTGCCTCAATTAGGGAAAATGTCAGTGACTGAGTTGGGAGTAGTGTGAGGGCCCTTGTTAGGGACACTGTCAGTGCCTGAGTTAGGTGTAGTGTCAGGGTTTTAGTTACGTACACTGTCAGTGCCTGAGTTGGGAATAGTGTCAGGGCCTTAGTTATGGACTGTGTCATTGCCTGAGTTAGGAGTAGTGTCAGGGCCTTAGTTAGGAGTAGCATCAGTGCCTTCGTTAGGTATTGTATCAGCGCCTCAGTTAGGAATAGATTCAGGGCCTCATTTTGGGACAGTGTCAGTGCCTGAGTTAGGAGTTTTGTCGGCCTTAGTTGGGGACCTTTCCAGGGCCTGAGTTAGGAGTAATGTCAGGGCCTTCCTTAGGTATTGTATCAGTGCCTGAGTTAGGAATAGTGTCAAGGCCTTAGTTAGGGACATTGCCAGGGCATGATTTAGGAGTAGTGTTAGGGTGTGAGTTATGAACCGTGTCAGGGCCTTAGTTAGTGACAGTGTCAGTTCCTGAGTTAGGAGTAGAGTCAGGGCCTAAGTTAGGGACAGTGCCAGTGCTGAGTTCGTAGTAGTATCAGGGCCTTAGTTAGAGACAGTGTCAGGGCCTGAGTTAGGAGTAGTGTCCGAGGCTTTGTTAGGGACAGTGTCAGTGCCTGAGTTAAGAGTAGCGTCACAGCTTTAGTTAGGGCCCGTGTCAGGGCCTTAGTTAAGACCAGTGTCAGGGCCTATGATAGGAATCAGATCAGGGCCTGTGTTACGAGTAGTGTCAGGGCCTTAGTTAAGGACAGTGTCAGGGCCTGAGTCCTGACTTATTCCTAACTTTCCTCACTAAGGATTCTTGACACTACTGCTAATTCAGGTCCTGATAATATCCCTTACTAAGGCCCTGACCCTTTCCCTGGCTAAGGCCCTGAACTTCTCCTAAGTCAGGCCCTGATACTGTCCCTGACAATGGCCCTGACACTACACCTAACTTAGGCCCCGAAATGATACCTAACAAACGCTCTGTTGCTAGTCCAAACTAAAGCCCTAAAATTGGTCTTAAATAAGGCCTTGACACTAATCCTAACTCAGGCCCTAACACTGTCCCTAGCTAAGGCCCTGACAGTATGCCTAACTAAGGCCCTGAAATTGGTCCTAAATAAGGCCTTGACACGAATCGTAACTCAGGCCCTAGCACTGTCCCTAACTAGGTCTCTGACAGTACACCTAACTCAGACCCTGACACTGTCCCTAAGCAAGGCCCTGACACTACTCCTAACTCAGTCCCTTACACTGTACCTAACAAAGTCACTGATGCTAGGCCTAGCTCAGGCCCTGAAACTGTCTGTAACTAAGGCCCTGCTGCCATCAGTATGTAAAGTCCTGACATTATCCTGAGCTAATATCCTGACCTATGTCTTTCCAAGGTCCTGAAACTGTCCCAAAGTAAGCCCTGACGCTGTCTGTAAGTGAAGACCTGAGGCTGTCCCTAACTCAGGCCCTGAAGCTTTCCTTAACTGAAGCCTTGAAGCTGTGACTAACTCAGGCCCTGATCATGTATTTCACAAAGACCTTAATGCTGATCCAGCAAAGACGCTGATGCTGCTCCAAAGTCATGCCCTGACAGTGTGCCCAGCAAAGGGCCTGACTCTAGGCCTCACTCAGGCCCTGTCGCTCTCCCGAAGTCAGGCCCTGACACTGTCACTAACTAAGGCCCTGACTCTACTCCCAACTCAGTCCCGTACATTGTACCTAACAAAGGCTCTGATGCTAGTCGTAACTCAGGGCCTGACACTGTCTCTAACTAAGGGCTGCTGCCATCAATATCTAAAGTCCTGACTTTATCCGGAGCTAATATCCTGACCCATGTGTTACCAAGATCCTGAAACTGTCTCAAATTAAGCCCTGACGCTGTCCCTAAGTGAGGCCCTGCAGCTTTCCCTAACTAATTCAGGCCTTGATGCTGTGACTAACTCAGACCCTGGTCATGTCTTTAACTAAGACCCTAAGGCTGATCCAACAGAGGCCCTGATGCTGCTCCTAAGTCATGCCCTGACAGTGTCCCCAGCTAAGGGTCTGATGCTAGGCCTCACTCAGACCCTATCGCTCTCCCTAAGTCAGGCCCTGATACTGTCCCTACCTGAAGCCCTAACACTGGTTCTGAATAAGGCCCTGATATTCTCAGTAACAAAGGTCTTCACAGTATCCTTAGGTCATTTCCTGACACGATTCCTAGCCTTCATCCTAACCCTGTCCCGAGTTAATATCCTACCTCTTATGCTAACTAAAGACGTTATGCTGTACCTACCTCAGGCACTGAATTTAGTCCCAAGACCGCTAGACTGTCCCTCACTAGGCTCCATGCCCTTATCGTCACAATGTTCCGTGACCACAGTCATCACAATGCTCCACGCCCTTATCATCACAATGCCCCATGACCCCTGTCATCACAATGCTCCATGACCTATTCCATCACAATGCCCCATGGCCCCTTTCATCACAATGCTCCCAGACGTCTTTCATCACAATGCTCCATGACCACTTTCATCACAATGCTCCATGTGCCCTGTTCATCACAATGCTCCATGACCCATTTTCATCACAATGCTCCATGACCATTTTCATCACAAGGCTCCATGCACTTATCATCATAGTGCTCCATGAACCCTTTCATCACAATGCCCCATGACCCCTGTCATCAAAATGCTCCATGACCCCTTTCATCACAATGCCCCATGGCCCCTTTCATCACAATGCTCCCAGACGTCTTTCATCACAATGCTCCATTACCACTTTCATCACAATGCTCCATGTGCCCTGTTCATCACAATGCTCCATGACCCCTTTTCATCACAATGCTCCATGACCATTTTCATCACAAGGCTCCATGCCCTTATCATCACAGTGCTCCATGAACCCTTTCATCACAATGCTCCATGGCCCTTCTCATCACAATGCCCCATGACCCCTTCCATCACAATGCTCCATTACCCCTTTCATCAAAATGCTCCATGAACATTGTCATAACAAATCTCCATGACCACGTTCATCACTATGCTCCATGACCCCTTTCTTTACAATGCTCCATGGCTCTTGTCATCACAAAGCTCCATGGCGCTTGTCATCACAAGGCTCCATGACCACTGTAATCACAATGATCCATGAGCCCTTTGATAACAACTCTCCATTACCCATTTCCTCAAAATGATCCTTGGCGCTTGTCATCACAATGCTCCATGATCCCTGTAATCACAATGATCCTTGACCCCTTTCATCACAATGTTCCATGGCCGCTTTCATCACAATGCTCCATAACCCCTGTCATCACAATGCCCCTTGACCCATTTCCCCACAATGCTCCCTAGGCCATGTCATCACAATGCTACTTGTCTTTCTCATTACAATGCTCCATGTCCACTGTAATCAGAGTCTTCCATGACCCCTTTCATCACAACTCTCCTTAACACTTTTCTCACAATGCTCCATGACATTGTCATCACAAAGTTTCATGCCCCCTGTCACCACAATGCTCTAAGCACACTCTCAACACAATGCTCCATGAGACTTGTCTCACAATGCTCCATGCCCTTTTCATCACAATGCTCCATGCCCCCTGTCATCACAATGCTCCATGCTCCCTTTCATTACAATATTCCATGCCCCCTGTCTTCACAAGGCTCCATGCCCTTATCATCACAATGCTCCATGACACCTGTCTTCGCAATGTTCCGTGCACTTATCATCACAATACTCCTTGACCCTTGTCTAAAATGCTACATGGCGGTGACATCACAACATTCCATGCACCCTGTCATTACAAGGCTCCATGACACTTGTCATCACAATGTTCCATGGCCCCTATCATTCAAAATGCCATAGGACCACTTTCATCACAATGCTCCAAGGCCCTTGTCATCACAATGCCCCATGAACCCTGTCATCACAATGCTCCAGGCCCCCTGTCATCACAATGATCCATGGCCCTTGTCATCACAATGCTCCCTGGTGCATGTCATCACAAAGATCCATGACCACTTTCAGCACAATGCTCCATGACCCCTTTCATCAAAATTCTCCATGACCATTGTCATCACAATGCTCCATGAGCCCTGTCATTACAATGCTCCCTGACCCCTGTCATCACCATGATCCATGGCCCTTGGCATCATAGTGCTCCTTCCCTCTTGTCGTAAGAATGCTCCATGATCCCTGCCATCACAATGATCCATGATTCCTTTCATCACAATTCTCCTTTTCCCCTTTCATCACAATGATCCCTGGAGCTTGTCAAAACAATGCTCCTTGATTCCCTGTAATCACAATGATCCATGACCCCTTTCATGACAATGCTCCATTACCCCACTAATCACAATGATCCATGGTGATTGTCATCACAATGCTCCATGACCCTTGTCATCACAATGCTCCAGGTCGTTGTAATCACAAAGTTCCATGACCCCTTTCACCACAAAGCTCCAAGATCCCTGTCATCACAATGCCCCATGACTCCTATCATCACAATGCTCCATGGCGCTTGTCATCACAATGATCCACAGCCTTAGTTCCTGAGTTGGGAGTAGTATCATTGCCTCAATTAGGGAAAATGTCAGTGACTGAGTTGGGAGTAGTGTGAGGGCCCTTGTTAGGGACACTGTCAGTGCCTGAGTTAGGTGTAGTGTCAGGGTTTTAGTTACGTACACTGTCAGTGCCTGAGTTGGGAATAGTGTCAGGGCCTTAGTTATGGACTGTGTCATTGCCTGAGTTAGGAGTAGTGTCAGGGCCTTAGTTAGGAGTAGCATCAGTGCCTTCGTTAGGTATTGTATCAGCGCCTCAGTTAGGAATAGATTCAGGGCCTCATTTTGGGACAGTGTCAGTGCCTGAGTTAGGAGTTTTGTCGGCCTTAGTTGGGGACCTTTCCAGGGCCTGAGTTAAGAGTAATGTCAGGGCCTTCCTTAGGTATTGTATCAGTGCCTGAGTTAGGAATAGTGTCAAGGCCTTAGTTAGGGACATTGCCAGGGCATGATTTAGGAGTAGTGTTAGGGTGTGAGTTATGAACAGTGTCAGGGCCTTAGTTAGTGACAGTGTCAGTTCCTGAGTTAGGAGTAGAGTCAGGGCCTAAGTTAGGGACAGTGCCAGTGCTGAGTTCGTAGTAGTATCAGGGCCTTAGTTAGAGACAGTGTCAGGGCCTGAGTTAGGAGTAGTGTCCGAGGCTTTGTTAGGGACAGTGTCAGTGCCTGAGTTAAGAGTAGCGTCACAGCTTTAGTTAGGGCCAGTGTCAGGGCCTTAGTTAAGACCGGTGTCAGGGCCTATGATAGGAATCAGATCAGGGCCTGTGTTACGAGTAGTGTCAGGGCCTTAGTTAAGGACAGTGTCAGGGCCTGAGTCCTGACTTATTCCTAACTTTCCTCACTAAGGATTCTTGACACTACTGCTAATTCAGGTCCTGATAATATCCCTTACTAAGGCCCTGACCCTTTCCCTGGCTAAGGCCCTGAACTTCTCCTAAGTCAGGCCCTGATACTGTCCCTGACAATGGCCCTGACACTACACCTAACTTAGGCCCCGAAATGATACCTAACAAACGCTCTGTTGCTAGTCCAAACTAAAGCCCTAAAATTGGTCTTAAATAAGGCCTTGACACTAATCCTAACTCAGGCCCTAACACTGTCCCTAGCTAAGGCCCTGACAGTACGCCTAACTAAGGCCCTGAAATTGGTCCTAAATAAGGCCTTGACACGAATCGTAACTCAGGCCCTAGCACTGTCCCTAACTAGGTCTCTGACAGTACACCTAACTCAGACCCTGACACTGTCCCTAAGCAAGGCCCTGACACTACTCCTAACTCAGTCCCTTACACTGTACCTAACAAAGTCACTGATGCTAGGCCTAGCTCAGGCCCTGAAACTGTCTGTAACTAAGGCACTGCTGCCATCAGTATGTAAAGTTCTGACATTATCCTGAGCTAATATCCTGACCTATGTCTTTCCAAGGTCCTGAAACTGTCCCAAAGTAAGCCCTGACGCTGTCCGTAAGTGAAGACCTGAGGCTGTCCCTAACTCAGGCCCTGAAGCTTTCCTTAACTGAAGCCTTGAAGCTGTGACTAACTCAGGCCCTGATCATGTATTTCACGAAGACCTTAGTGCTGATCCAGCAAAGACGCTGATGCAGCTCCAAAGTCATGCCCTGACAGTGGGCCCAGCAAAGGGCCTGACGCTAGGCCCCACTCAGGCCCTGTCGCTCTCCCGAAGTCAGGCCCTGACACTGTCACTAACTAAGGCCCTGACTCTACTCCTAACTCAGTCCCGTACATTGTACCTAAAAAAGGCTCTGATGCTAGTCGTAACTCAGGGCCTGACACTGTCTCTAACTAAGGGCTGCTGCCATCCATATCTAAAGTCCTGACATTATCCGGAGCTAATATCCTGACCCACGTCTTACCAAGGTCCTGAAACTGTCCCAAAGTAAGCCCTGACGCTGTCCCTAAGTGAGGCCCTGCAGCTTTCCCTAACTAACTCAGGCCTTGATGCTGTGACTAACTCAGACCCTGGTCATGTCTTTAACTAAGACCCTAAGGCTGATCCAACAGAAGCCCTGAGGCTGCTCCTAAGTCATGCCCTGACAGTGTCCCCAGCTAAGGGTCTGATGCTAGGCCTCACTCAGACCCTATCGCTCTCCCTAAGTCAGGCTCTGATGCTGTCCCTACCTGAAGCCCTAACCCTGGTTCTGAATAAGGCCCTGAGAGTCTCCGTAACAAAGGTCTTCACACTATCCTTACGTCATTTCCTGACACTATCCCTACATGTTAAACTGACACTCTCACTAGCTAATGTCCTGCCTCTTATGCTAACTGAAGCCCTTAGGTTGTGCCTGCCTCAGGCACTGAATTTAGTCCCAAGACCGTGAAACTGTCCCGAACTAACGCCTAGATACTCGTCCTACATCTGGCCCTGACACTGTCCCTAACTAAGGCCCTAACACTATTGCTAACTGAGGACCTGACACTGGACCTATCAGGGGCCCGCTACTCCTAACTAACGCCTTGACACTGTCCCTTACTTAGGCCCTGCTACCATCAATATCTAAAGTCCTGACATTATCCTGAGCTAATATCGTAACTCATCTCTTACCAAGGTCCTGAAACTCTCCCTAAGGAAGCCCTGATGCTCTCCCTAAGTGAGGCCTTGAGGCTGTCCCTCACAGAGGCCCTGATAATATCTTTAACATAGCCCCTGAGGCTGATCCTACCGTGCCTCTTATGTTGCTCCTAAGTCATGCCCTGACACTGTCCCTAGCTAAGGCCCTGACGCTAGGCCTCACTCAGGCCCTGTTGCTCTTCCTAAGTTAGGCTCTGACGCTGTCCCTACCCGAAGCCCTGACACTTACTTGTCCTTAATTAGGCCCTGCTGCTCTAAGTAACTAACGTCTTGACACTATCCCTAGGTCATTTCCTGACACTATCCCTAGATCTTAACCTAACCTTCTCTTTAGCTAATGTCGAGATTAGCTAAAGAGATTCTTTAGAACGAGATTCTTTCATCTTCTGAATATGGTTTTCTTCAAAACATAATTTTTATAGTGTTACTAACTTTAAACAAAATGTACTCAACTGCTGTGGAATATTCCTTCATAGGGGCGTGCATGGTTCACTTCTGCATCTGCTTGTGGTGGTGTTCAAGTTGCTTTCAGCTGTAGATCCTCTTATGCTACCTAAGTCTGTGATTCTGTCCCTATATGAGGCCCTGAATTTAGGTCCGAGGCCGTGAACCTGTCCCTAACTGAGGCCGGGAGGCTCGTCCTAACGCAGGTCCTGACACTGTCCCTAACTAAGGCCCTGACACTACACCTAACTCAGTCACTGACACTGTACCTAACAAAGGCTCTGATACTAGTCCTAACTTAGGCCTGACACTGCCTCTTACTAAGGCCCTGCTGCCGTCAATATCTGAACACCTGACATTATCCTGAGCTAATATCCTGACCCATGTCTTACCAAGGTCCTGAAACTTTCCCAAAGTAAGCCCTGACGCTGTCCCTAAGTGAGACCTTGAGGCTGTCCCTAACAGAGGCCCTGATAATATCTTTAATGAAGACCCTAATGCTGATCCTACAGAGGCCTTTCTGCTGCTCCTAAGTCATGCCCTGATACTGTCCCTTACTCAGGCCCCAAAGATAGGCCTCACTTAGGCCCTGTTGCTGTACCTTAGTTAGGCTCTGACGCTGTCCGTACATCAAGCCCTGGCACTGGTCCTAATTAAGGCCCTCACGCTGCTGCTAACTAAGGCCCTGATGCTCTCAATGACTAAGGTCTTTTCGTTATCCCTTGGTCATTTCCTTTCACTATCTCTGGCCTGGAACCTGACTCTGCCCCGAGATAATCTCCTGCATCTTATGCTGACTGAAACCCTAATCCTCTCCCTAACTAAGGCCCTGACTACTCCTAACTAAGGCCATGACACTGTCTCTAACAAAGGCCCAGAATCTGTCCCTAATATAGGCCCTGCTGCCAGCAATAACTGAAATCCTGACACTCTCCTGAGATAATATCCTGACCCATTTCTAACCAAGGTCTTGACACTCTCCCTAAGAAAGCCCTGTCGCTGTCTTTAAGTGAAGACCTGAGGCTGTCCGTAATTCAGGCCCTGAAGCTTTCCCTAACTGAGGCCTTGAGGCTGTGACTAACTAGGGCTCTGGTCATCTTTAACTAAGAGCCTAAAGCTGATCCAACAAAAGCACTGATGCTGCTCCTAAGTCACTCCCTGACAGGGTCCCCAGCTAAGGGCCTGATGCTAGGCCTCACTCAGACCCTACCGCTCTCCCTAAGTCAGGCTCTGATACTGTCCCTACCTGAAGCCCTAACACTGGTTCTGAATAAGGCCCTGATATTCTCAGTAACAAAGGTCTTCACACTATCCTTAGGTCATTTCCTGACACGATTCCTAGCCTTCACCCTAACCCTGTCCCGAGTTAATATCCTACCTCTTATGCTAACTAAAGACGTTATGCTGTGCCTACCTCAGGCACTGAATTTAGTCCCAAGACCGCTAGACTGTCCCTCACTAGGCTCCATGCCCTTATCGTCACAATGTTCCGTGACCACAGTCATCACAATGCTCCACGCCCTTATCATCACAATGCCCCATGACCCCTGTCATCACAATGCTCCATGACCCCTTCCATCACAATGCCCCATGGCCCCTTTCATCACAATGCTCCCAGACGTCTTTCATCACAAGGCTCCATGCCCTTATCATCACAGTGCTCCATGAACCGTTTCATCACAATGCTCCATGGCCCTTCTCATCACAATGCCCCATGACCCCTTCCATCACAATGCTCCATGACCCCTTTCATCAAAATGCTCCATGAACATTGTCATAACAAATCTCCATGACCACGTTCATCACAATGCTCCATGACCCCTTTCTTTACAATGCTCCATGGCTCTTGTCATCACAAAGCTCCATGGCGCTTGTCATCACAAGGCTCCATGACCACTGTAATCACAATGATCCATGAGCCCTTTGGTAACAACTCTCCATTACCCATTTCCTCAAAATGATCCTTGGCGCTTGTCATCACAATGCTCCATGATCCCTGTAATCACTATGATCCTTGACCCCTTTCATCACAATGTTCCATGGCCGCTTTCATCACAATGCTCCATAACCCCTGTCATCACAATGCCCCTTGACCCATTTCCCCACAATGCTCCCTGAGCCATGTCATCACAATGCTACTTGTCTTTCTCATTACAATGCTCCATGTCCACTGTAATCAGAGTCTTCCATGACCCCTTTCATCACAACTCTCCTTAACACTTTTCTCACAATGCTCCATGACATTGTCATCACAAAGTTTCATGCCCCCTGTCACCACAATGCTCTAAGCCCACTCTCAACACAATGCTCCATGAGACTTGTCTCACAATGCTCCATGCCCTTTTCATCACAATGCTCCATGCCCCCTGTCATCACAATGCTCCATGCCCCCTTTCATTACAATATTCCATGCCCCCTGTCTTCACAAGGCTCCATGCCCTTATCATCACAATGCTCCATGACACCTGTCTTCGCAATGTTTCGTGCACTTATCATCACAATACTCCTTGACCCTTGTCTAAAATGCTACATGGCGGTGACATCACAACATTCCATGCACCCTGTCATTACAAGGCTCCATGACACTTGTCATCACAATGTTCCATGGCCCCTATCATTCAAAATGCCATATGACCACTTTCATCACAATGCTCCAAGGCCCTTGTCATCACAATGCCCCATGAACCCTGTCATCACAATGCTCCAGGCCCCCTGTCATCACAATGATCCATGGCCCTTGTCATCACAATGCTCCCTGGTGCATGTCATCACAAAGATCCATGACCACTTTCAGCACAATGCTCCATGACCCCTTTCATCAAAATTCTCCATGACCATTGTCATCACAATGCTCCATGAGCCCTGTCATTACAATGCTCCCTGACCCCTGTCATCACCATGATCCATGGCCCTTGGCATCACAGTGCTCCTTCGCTCTTGTCGTAACAATGCTCCATGATCCCTGTCATCACAATGATCCATGATTCCTTTCATCACAATTCTCCTTTTCCCCTTTCATCACGATGATCCCTGGAGCTTGTCAAAACAATGCTCCTTGATTCCCTGTAATCACAATGATCCATGACCCCTTTCATGACAATGCTCCATTACCCCACTAATCACAATGATCCATGGTGATTGTCATCACAATGCTCCATGACCCTTGTCATCACAATGCTCCAGGTCGTTGTAATCACAAAGTTCCATGACCCCTTTCACCACAAAGCTCCAAGATCCCTGTCATCACAATGCCCCATGACTCCTATCATCACAATGCTCCATGGCGCTTGTCATCACAATGATCCACAGCCTTAGTTCCTGAGTTGGGAGTAGTATCATTGCCTCAATTAGGGAAAATGTCAGTGACTGAGTTGGGAGTAGTGTGAGGGCCCTTGTTAGGGACACTGTCAGTGCCTGAGTTAGGTGTAGTGTCAGGGTTTTAGTTACGTACACTGTCAGTGCCTGAGTTGGGAATAGTGTCAGGGCCTTAGTTATGGACTGTGTCATTGCCTGAGTTAGGAGTAGTGTCAGGGCCTTAGTTAGGAGTAGCATCAGTGCCTTCGTTAGGTATTGTATCAGCGCCTCAGTTAGGAATAGATTCAGGGCCTCATTTTGGGACAGTGTCAGTGCCTGAGTTAGGAGTTTTGTCGGCCTTAGTTGGGGACCTTTCCAGGGCCTGAGTTAGGAGTAATGTCAGGGCCTTCCTTAGGTATTGTATCAGTGCCTGAGTTAGGAATAGTGTCAAGGCCTTAGTTAGGGACATTGCCAGGGCATGATTTAGGAGTAGTGTTAGGGTGTGA
The DNA here is from genome assembly GCF_965194825.1 of Balaenoptera physalus. NCBI lineage: Eukaryota > Metazoa > Chordata > Mammalia > Artiodactyla > Balaenopteridae > Balaenoptera > Balaenoptera physalus. Next base: position 836,429 of record NW_028126342.1, on the reverse strand, counting down.
GTTATGAACCGTGTCAGGGCCTTAGTTAGTGACAGTGTCAGTTCCTGAGTTAGGAGTAGAGTCAGGGCCTAAGTTAGGGACAGTGCCAGTGCTGAGTTCGTAGTAGTATCAGGGCCTTAGTTAGAGACAGTGTCAGGGCCTGAGTTAGGAGTAGTGTCCGAGGCTTTGTTAGGGACAGTGTCAGTGCCTGAGTTAAGAGTAGCGTCACAGCTTTAGTTAGGGCCCGTGTCAGGGCCTTAGTTAAGACCAGTGTCAGGGCCTATGATAGGAATCAGATCAGGGCCTGTGTTACGAGTAGTGTCAGGGCCTTAGTTAAGGACAGTGTCAGGGCCTGAGTCCTGACTTATTCCTAACTTTCCTCACTAAGGATTCTTGACACTACTGCTAATTCAGGTCCTGATAATATCCCTTACTAAGGCCCTGACCCTTTCCCTGGCTAAGGCCCTGAACTTCTCCTAAGTCAGGCCCTGATACTGTCCCTGACAATGGCCCTGACACTACACCTAACTTAGGCCCCGAAATGATACCTAACAAACGCTCTGTTGCTAGTCCAAACTAAAGCCCTAAAATTGGTCTTAAATAAGGCCTTGACACTAATCCTAACTCAGGCCCTAACACTGTCCCTAGCTAAGGCCCTGACAGTATGCCTAACTAAGGCCCTGAAATTGGTCCTAAATAAGGCCTTGACACGAATCGTAACTCAGGCCCTAGCACTGTCCCTAACTAGGTCTCTGACAGTACACCTAACTCAGACCCTGACACTGTCCCTAAGCAAGGCCCTGACACTACTCCTAACTCAGTCCCTTACACTGTACCTAACAAAGTCACTGATGCTAGGCCTAGCTCAGGCCCTGAAACTGTCTGTAACTAAGGCCCTGCTGCCATCAGTATGTAAAGTCCTGACATTATCCTGAGCTAATATCCTGACCTATGTCTTTCCAAGGTCCTGAACCTGTCCCAAAGTAAGCCCTGACGCTGTCTGTAAGTGAAGACCTGAGGCTGTCCCTAACTCAGGCCCTGAAGCTTTCCTTAACTGAAGCCTTGAAGCTGTGACTAACTCAGGCCCTGATCATGTATTTCACAAAGACCTTAATGCTGATCCAGCAAAGACGCTGATGCTGCTCCAAAGTCATGCCCTGACAGTGTGCCCAGCAAAGGGCCTGACTCTAGGCCTCACTCAGGCCCTGTCGCTCTCCCGAAGTCAGGCCCTGACACTGTCACTAACTAAGGCCCTGACTCTACTCCCAACTCAGTCCCGTACATTGTACCTAACAAAGGCTCTGATGCTAGTCGTAACTCAGGGCCTGACACTGTCTCTAACTAAGGGCTGCTGCCATCAATATCTAAAGTCCTGACTTTATCCGGAGCTAATATCCTGACCCATGTGTTACCAAGATCCTGAAACTGTCTCAAATTAAGCCCTGACGCTGTCCCTAAGTGAGGCCCTGCAGCTTTCCCTAACTAATTCAGGCCTTGATGCTGTGACTAACTCAGACCCTGGTCATGTCTTTAACTAAGACCCTAAGGCTGATCCAACAGAGGCCCTGATGCTGCTCCTAAGTCATGCCCTGACAGTGTCCCCAGCTAAGGGTCTGATGCTAGGCCTCACTCAGACCCTATCGCTCTCCCTAAGTCAGGCCCTGATACTGTCCCTACCTGAAGCCCTAACACTGGTTCTGAATAAGGCCCTGATATTCTCAGTAACAAAGGTCTTCACAGTATCCTTAGGTCATTTCCTGACACGATTCCTAGCCTTCATCCTAACCCTGTCCCGAGTTAATATCCTACCTCTTATGCTAACTAAAGACGTTATGCTGTACCTACCTCAGGCACTGAATTTAGTCCCAAGACCGCTAGACTGTCCCTCACTAGGCTCCATGCCCTTATCGTCACAATGTTCCGTGACCACAGTCATCACAATGCTCCACGCCCTTATCATCACAATGCCCCATGACCCCTGTCATCACAATGCTCCATGACCTATTCCATCACAATGCCCCATGGCCCCTTTCATCACAATGTTCCATGACCACTTTCATCACAATGCTCCATGTGCCCTGTTTATCACAATGCTCCATGACCCCTTTTCATCAAAATGCTCTATGACCATTTTCATCACAAGGCTCCATGCCCTTATCATCACAGTGCTCCATGAACCCTTTCATCACAATGCTCCATGGCCCTTCTCATCACAATGCCCCATGACCCCTTCCATCACAATGCTCCATTACCCCTTTCATCAAAATGCTCCATGAACATTGTCATAACAAATCTCCATGACCACGTTCATCACTATGCTCCATGACCCCTTTCTTTACAAAGCTCCATGGCTCTTGTCATCACAAAGCTCCATGGCGCTTGTCATCACAAGGCTCCATGACCACTGTAATCACAATGATCCATGAGCCCTTTGATAACAACTCTCCATTACCCATTTCCTCAAAATGATCCTTGGCGCTTGTCATCACAATGCTCCATGATCCCTGTAATCACAATGATCCTTGACCCCTTTCATCACAATGTTCCATGGCCACTTTCATCACAATGCTCCATAACCCCTGTCATCACAATGCCCCTTGACCCATTTCCCCACAATGCTCCCTGAGCCATGTCATCACAATGCTACTTGTCTTTCTCATTACAATGCTCCATGTCCACTGTAATCAGAGTCTTCCATGACCCCTTTCATCACAACTCTCCTTAACACTTTTCTCACAATGCTCCATGACATTGTCATCACAAAGTTTCATGCCCCCTGTCACCACAATGCTCTAAGCCCACTCTCAACACAATGCTCCATGAGACTTGTCTCACAATGCTCCATGCCCTTTTCATCACAATGCTCCATGCCCCCTGTCATCACAATGCTCCATGCCCCCTTTCATTACAATATTCCATGCCCCCTGTCTTCACAAGGCTCCATGCCCTTATCATCACAATGCTCCATGACACCTGTCTTCGCAATGTTTCGTGCACTTATCATCACAATACTCCTTGACCCTTGTCTAAAATGCTACATGGCGGTGACATCACAACATTCCATGCACCCTGTCATTACAAGGCTCCATGACACTTGTCATCACAATGTTCCATGGCCCCTATCATTCAAAATGCCATATGACCACTTTCATCACAATGCTCCAAGGCCCTTGTCATCACAATGCCCCATGAACCCTGTCATCACAATGCTCCAGGCCCCCTGTCATCACAATGATCCATGGCCCTTGTCATCACAATGCTCCCTGGTGCATGTCATCACAAAGATCCATGACCACTTTCAGCACAATGCTCCATGACCCCTTTCATCAAAATTCTCCATGACCATTGTCATCACAATGCTCCATGAGCCCTGTCATTACAATGCTCCCTGACCCCTGTCATCACCATGATCCATGGCCCTTGGCATCATAGTGCTCCTTCCCTCTTGTCGTAAGAATGCTCCATGATCCCTGCCATCACAATGATCCATGATTCCTTTCATCACAATTCTCCTTTTCCCCTTTCATCACAATGATCCCTGGAGCTTGTCAAAACAATGCTCCTTGATTCCCTGTAATCACAATGATCCATGACCCCTTTCATGACAATGCTCCATTACCCCACTAATCACAATGATCCATGGTGATTGTCATCACAATGCTCCATGACCCTTGTCATCACAATGCTCCAGGTCGTTGTAATCACAAAGTTCCATGACCCCTTTCACCACAAAGCTCCAAGATCCCTGTCATCACAATGCCCCATGACTCCTATCATCACAATGCTCCATGGCGCTTGTCATCACAATGATCCACAGCCTTAGTTCCTGAGTTGGGAGTAGTATCATTGCCTCAATTAGGGAAAATGTCAGTGACTGAGTTGGGAGTAGTGTGAGGGCCCTTGTTAGGGACACTGTCAGTGCCTGAGTTAGGTGTAGTGTCAGGGTTTTAGTTACGTACACTGTCAGTGCCTGAGTTGGGAATAGTGTCAGGGCCTTAGTTATGGACTGTGTCATTGCCTGAGTTAGGAGTAGTGTCAGGGCCTTAGTTAGGAGTAGCATCAGTGCCTTCGTTAGGTATTGTATCAGCGCCTCAGTTAGGAATAGATTCAGGGCCTCATTTTGGGACAGTGTCAGTGCCTGAGTTAGGAGTTTTGTCGGCCTTAGTTGGGGACCTTTCCAGGGCCTGAGTTAAGAGTAATGTCAGGGCCTTCCTTAGGTATTGTATCAGTGCCTGAGTTAGGAATAGTGTCAAGGCCTTAGTTAGGGACATTGCCAGGGCATGATTTAGGAGTAGTGTTAGGGTGTGAGTTATGAACAGTGTCAGGGCCTTAGTTAGTGACAGTGTCAGTTCCTGAGTTAGGAGTAGAGTCAGGGCCTAAGTTAGGGACAGTGCCAGTGCTGAGTTCGTAGTAGTATCAGGGCCTTAGTTAGAGACAGTGTCAGGGCCTGAGTTAGGAGTAGTGTCCGAGGCTTTGTTAGGGACAGTGTCAGTGCCTGAGTTAAGAGTAGCGTCACAGCTTTAGTTAGGGCCAGTGTCAGGGCCTTAGTTAAGACCAGTGTCAGGGCCTATGATAGGAATCAGATCAGGGCCTGTGTTACGAGTAGTGTCAGGGCCTTAGTTAAGGACAGTGTCAGGGCCTGAGTCCTGACTTATTCCTAACTTTCCTCACTAAGGATTCTTGACACTACTGCTAATTCAGGTCCTGATAATATCCCTTACTAAGGCCCTGACCCTTTCCCTGGCTAAGGCCCTGAACTTCTCCTAAGTCAGGCCCTGATACTGTCCCTGACAATGGCCCTGACACTACACCTAACTTAGGCCCCGAAATGATACCTAACAAACGCTCTGTTGCTAGTCCAAACTAAAGCCCTAAAATTGGTCTTAAATAAGGCCTTGACACTAATCCTAACTCAGGCCCTAACACTGTCCCTAGCTAAGGCCCTGACAGTACGCCTAACTAAGGCCCTGAAATTGGTCCTAAATAAGGCCTTGACACGAATCGTAACTCAGGCCCTAGCACTGTCCCTAACTAGGTCTCTGACAGTACACCTAACTCAGACCCTGACACTGTCCCTAAGCAAGGCCCTGACACTACTCCTAACTCAGTCCCTTACACTGTACCTAACAAAGTCACTGATGCTAGGCCTAGCTCAGGCCCTGAAACTGTCTGTAACTAAGGCACTGCTGCCATCAGTATGTAAAGTTCTGACATTATCCTGAGCTAATATCCTGACCTATGTCTTTCCAAGGTCCTGAAACTGTCCCAAAGTAAGCCCTGACGCTGTCCGTAAGTGAAGACCTGAGGCTGTCCCTAACTCAGGCCCTGAAGCTTTCCTTAACTGAAGCCTTGAAGCTGTGACTAACTCAGGCCCTGATCATGTATTTCACGAAGACCTTAGTGCTGATCCAGCAAAGACGCTGATGCAGCTCCAAAGTCATGCCCTGACAGTGGGCCCAGCAAAGGGCCTGACGCTAGGCCCCACTCAGGCCCTGTCGCTCTCCCGAAGTCAGGCCCTGACACTGTCACTAACTAAGGCCCTGACTCTACTCCTAACTCAGTCCCGTACATTGTACCTAAAAAAGGCTCTGATGCTAGTCGTAACTCAGGGCCTGACACTGTCTCTAACTAAGGGCTGCTGCCATCCATATCTAAAGTCCTGACATTATCCGGAGCTAATATCCTGACCCACGTCTTACCAAGGTCCTGAAACTGTCCCAAAGTAAGCCCTGACGCTGTCCCTAAGTGAGGCCCTGCAGCTTTCCCTAACTAACTCAGGCCTTGATGCTGTGACTAACTCAGACCCTGGTCATGTCTTTAACTAAGACCCTAAGGCTGATCCAACAGAAGCCCTGAGGCTGCTCCTAAGTCATGCCCTGACAGTGTCCCCAGCTAAGGGTCTGATGCTAGGCCTCACTCAGACCCTATCGCTCTCCCTAAGTCAGGCTCTGATGCTGTCCCTACCTGAAGCCCTAACCCTGGTTCTGAATAAGGCCCTGAGAGTCTCCGTAACAAAGGTCTTCACACTATCCTTACGTCATTTCCTGACACTATCCCTACATGTTAAACTGACACTCTCACTAGCTAATGTCCTGCCTCTTATGCTAACTGAAGCCCTTAGGTTGTGCCTGCCTCAGGCACTGAATTTAGTCCCAAGACCGTGAAACTGTCCCGAACTAACGCCTAGATACTCGTCCTACATCTGGCCCTGACACTGTCCCTAACTAAGGCCCTAACACTATTGCTAACTGAGGACCTGACACTGGACCTATCAGGGGCCCGCTACTCCTAACTAACGCCTTGACACTGTCCCTTACTTAGGCCCTGCTACCATCAATATCTAAAGTCCTGACATTATCCTGAGCTAATATCGTAACTCATCTCTTACCAAGGTCCTGAAACTCTCCCTAAGGAAGCCCTGATGCTCTCCCTAAGTGAGGCCTTGAGGCTGTCCCTCACAGAGGCCCTGATAATATCTTTAACATAGCCCCTGAGGCTGATCCTACCGTGCCTCTTATGTTGCTCCTAAGTCATGCCCTGACACTGTCCCTAGCTAAGGCCCTGACGCTAGGCCTCACTCAGGCCCTGTTGCTCTTCCTAAGTTAGGCTCTGACGCTGTCCCTACCCGAAGCCCTGACACTTACTTGTCCTTAATTAGGCCCTGCTGCTCTAAGTAACTAACGTCTTGACACTATCCCTAGGTCATTTCCTGACACTATCCCTAGATCTTAACCTAACCTTCTCTTTAGCTAATGTCGAGATTAGCTAAAGAGATTCTTTAGAACGAGATTCTTTCATCTTCTGAATATGGTTTTCTTCAAAACATAATTTTTATAGTGTTACTAACTTTAAACAAAATGTACTCAACTGCTGTGGAATATTCCTTCATAGGGGCGTGCATGGTTCACTTCTGCATCTGCTTGTGGTGGTGTTCAAGTTGCTTTCAGCTGTAGATCCTCTTATGCTACCTAAGTCTGTGATTCTGTCCCTATATGAGGCCCTGAATTTAGGTCCGAGGCCGTGAACCTGTCCCTAACTGAGGCCGGGAGGCTCGTCCTAACGCAGGTCCTGACACTGTCCCTAACTAAGGCCCTGACACTACACCTAACTCAGTCACTGACACTGTACCTAACAAAGGCTCTGATACTAGTCCTAACTTAGGCCTGACACTGCCTCTAACTAAGGCCCTGCTGCCGTCAATATCTGAACACCTGACATTATCCTGAGCTAATATCCTGACCCATGTCTTACCAAGGTCCTGAAACTTTCCCAAAGTAAGCCCTGACGCTGTCCCTAAGTGAGACCTTGAGGCTGTCCCTAACAGAGGCCCTGATAATATCTTTAATGAAGACCCTAATGCTGATCCTACAGAGGCCTTTCTGCTGCTCCTAAGTCATGCCCTGATACTGTCCCTTACTCAGGCCCCAAAGATAGGCCTCACTTAGGCCCTGTTGCTGTACCTTAGTTAGGCTCTGACGCTGTCCGTACATCAAGCCCTGGCACTGGTCCTAATTAAGGCCCTCACGCTGCTGCTAACTAAGGCCCTGATGCTCTCAATGACTAAGGTCTTTTCGTTATCCCTTGGTCATTTCCTTTCACTATCTCTGGCCTGGAACCTGACTCTGCCCCGAGATAATCTCCTGCATCTTATGCTGACTGAAACCCTAATCCTCTCCCTAACTAAGGCCCTGACTACTCCTAACTAAGGCCATGACACTGTCTCTAACAAAGGCCCAGAATCTGTCCCTAATATAGGCCCTGCTGCCAGCAATAACTGAAATCCTGACACTCTCCTGAGATAATATCCTGACCCATTTCTAACCAAGGTCTTGACACTCTCCCTAAGAAAGCCCTGTCGCTGTCTTTAAGTGAAGACCTGAGGCTGTCCGTAATTCAGGCCCTGAAGCTTTCCCTAACTGAGGCCTTGAGGCTGTGACTAACTAGGGCTCTGGTCATCTTTAACTAAGAGCCTAAAGCTGATCCAACAAAAGCACTGATGCTGCTCCTAAGTCACTCCCTGACAGGGTCCCCAGCTAAGGGCCTGATGCTAGGCCTCACTCAGACCCTACCGCTCTCCCTAAGTCAGGCTCTGATACTGTCCCTACCTGAAGCCCTAACACTGGTTCTGAATAAGGCCCTGATATTCTCAGTAACAAAGGTCTTCACACTATCCTTAGGTCATTTCCTGACACGATTCCTAGCCTTCACCCTAACCCTGTCCCGAGTTAATATCCTACCTCTTATGCTAACTAAAGACGTTATGCTGTGCCTACCTCAGGCACTGAATTTAGTCCCAAGACCGCTAGACTGTCCCTCACTAGGCTCCATGCCCTTATCGTCACAATGTTCCGTGACCACAGTCATCACAATGCTCCACGCCCTTATCATCACAATGCCCCATGACCCCTGTCATCACAATGCTCCATGACCCCTTCCATCACAATGCCCCATGGCCCCTTTCATCACAATGCTCCCAGACGTCTTTCATCACAAGGCTCCATGCCCTTATCATCACAGTGCTCCATGAACCGTTTCATCACAATGCTCCATGGCCCTTCTCATCACAATGCCCCATGACCCCTTCCATCACAATGCTCCATGACCCCTTTCATCAAAATGCTCCATGAACATTGTCATAACAAATCTCCATGACCACGTTCATCACAATGCTCCATGACCCCTTTCTTTACAATGCTCCATGGCTCTTGTCATCACAAAGCTCCATGGCGCTTGTCATCACAAGGCTCCATGACCACTGTAATCACAATGATCCATGAGCCCTTTGGTAACAACTCTCCATTACCCATTTCCTCAAAATGATCCTTGGCGCTTGTCATCACAATGCTCCATGATCCCTGTAATCACTATGATCCTTGACCCCTTTCATCACAATGTTCCATGGCCGCTTTCATCACAATGCTCCATAACCCCTGTCATCACAATGCCCCTTGACCCATTTCCCCACAATGCTCCCTGAGCCATGTCATCACAATGCTACTTGTCTTTCTCATTACAATGCTCCATGTCCACTGTAATCAGAGTCTTCCATGACCCCTTTCATCACAACTCTCCTTAACACTTTTCTCACAATGCTCCATGACATTGTCATCACAAAGTTTCATGCCCCCTGTCACCACAATGCTCTAAGCCCACTCTCAACACAATGCTCCATGAGACTTGTCTCACAATGCTCCATGCCCTTTTCATCACAATGCTCCATGCCCCCTGTCATCACAATGCTCCATGCCCCCTTTCATTACAATATTCCATGCCCCCTGTCTTCACAAGGCTCCATGCCCTTATCATCACAATGCTCCATGACACCTGTCTTCGCAATGTTTCGTGCACTTATCATCACAATACTCCTTGACCCTTGTCTAAAATGCTACATGGCGGTGACATCACAACATTCCATGCACCCTGTCATTACAAGGCTCCATGACACTTGTCATCACAATGTTCCATGGCCCCTATCATTCAAAATGCCATATGACCACTTTCATCACAATGCTCCAAGGCCCTTGTCATCACAATGCCCCATGAACCCTGTCATCACAATGCTCCAGGCCCCCTGTCATCACAATGATCCATGGCCCTTGTCATCACAATGCTCCCTGGTGCATGTCATCACAAAGATCCATGACCACTTTCAGCACAATGCTCCATGACCCCTTTCATCAAAATTCTCCATGACCATTGTCATCACAATGCTCCATGAGCCCTGTCATTACAATGCTCCCTGACCCCTGTCATCACCATGATCCATGGCCCTTGGCATCACAGTGCTCCTTCGCTCTTGTCGTAACAATGCTCCATGATCCCTGTCATCACAATGATCCATGATTCCTTTCATCACAATTCTCCTTTTCCCCTTTCATCACGATGATCCCTGGAGCTTGTCAAAACAATGCTCCTTGATTCCCTGTAATCACAATGATCCATGACCCCTTTCATGACAATGCTCCATTACCCCACTAATCACAATGATCCATGGTGATTGTCATCACAATGCTCCATGACCCTTGTCATCACAATGCTCCAGGTCGTTGTAATCACAAAGTTCCATGACCCCTTTCACCACAAAGCTCCAAGATCCCTGTCATCACAATGCCCCATGACTCCTATCATCACAATGCTCCATGGCGCTTGTCATCACAATGATCCACAGCCTTAGTTCCTGAGTTGGGAGTAGTATCATTGCCTCAATTAGGGAAAATGTCAGTGACTGAGTTGGGAGTAGTGTGAGGGCCCTTGTTAGGGACACTGTCAGTGCCTGAGTTAGGTGTAGTGTCAGGGTTTTAGTTACGTACACTGTCAGTGCCTGAGTTGGGAATAGTGTCAGGGCCTTAGTTATGGACTGTGTCATTGCCTGAGTTAGGAGTAGTGTCAGGGCCTTAGTTAGGAGTAGCATCAGTGCCTTCGTTAGGTATTGTATCAGCGCCTCAGTTAGGAATAGATTCAGGGCCTCATTTTGGGACAGTGTCAGTGCCTGAGTTAGGAGTTTTGTCGGCCTTAGTTGGGGACCTTTCCAGGGCCTGAGTTAGGAGTAATGTCAGGGCCTTCCTTAGGTATTGTATCAGTGCCTGAGTTAGGAATAGTGTCAAGGCCTTAGTTAGGGACATTGCCAGGGCATGATTTAGGAGTAGTGTTAGGGTGTGAGTTATGAACCGTGTCAGGGCCTTAGTTAGTGACAGTGTCAGTTCCTGAGTTAGGAGTAGAGTCAGGGCCTAAGTTAGGGACAGTGCCAGTGCTGAGTTCGTAGTAGTATCAGGGCCTTAGTTAGAGACAGTGTCAGGGCCTGAGTTAGGAGTAGTGTCCGAGGCTTTGTTAGGGACAGTGTCAGTGCCTGAGTTAAGAGTAGCGTCACAGCTTTAGTTAGGGCCCGTGTCAGGGCCTTAGTTAAGACCAGTGTCAGGGCCTATGATAGGAATCAGATCAGGGCCTGTGTTACGAGTAGTGTCAGGGCCTTAGTTAAGGACAGTGTCAGGGCCTGAGTCCTGACTTATTCCTAACTTTCCTCACTAAGGATTCTTGACACTACTGCTAATTCAGGTCCTGATAATATCCCTTACTAAGGCCCTGACCCTTTCCCTGGCTAAGGCCCTGAACTTCTCCTAAGTCAGGCCCTGATACTGTCCCTGACAATGGCCCTGACACTACACCTAACTTAGGCCCCGAAATGATACCTAACAAACGCTCTGTTGCTAGTCCAAACTAAAGCCCTAAAATTGGTCTTAAATAAGGCCTTGACACTAATCCTAACTCAGGCCCTAACACTGTCCCTAGCTAAGGCCCTGACAGTATGCCTAACTAAGGCCCTGAAATTGGTCCTAAATAAGGCCTTGACACGAATCGTAACTCAGGCCCTAGCACTGTCCCTAACTAGGTCTCTGACAGTACACCTAACTCAGACCCTGACACTGTCCCTAAGCAAGGCCCTGACACTACTCCTAACTCAGTCCCTTACACTGTACCTAACAAAGTCACTGATGCTAGGCCTAGCTCAGGCCCTGAAACTGTCTGTAACTAAGGCCCTGCTGCCATCAGTATGTAAAGTCCTGACATTATCCTGAGCTAATATCCTGACCTATGTCTTTCCAAGGTCCTGAAACTGTCCCAAAGTAAGCCCTGACGCTGTCTGTAAGTGAAGACCTGAGGCTGTCCCTAACTCAGGCCCTGAAGCTTTCCTTAACTGAAGCCTTGAAGCTGTGACTAACTCAGGCCCTGATCATGTATTTCACAAAGACCTTAATGCTGATCCAGCAAAGACGCTGATGCTGCTCCAAAGTCATGCCCTGACAGTGTGCCCAGCAAAGGGCCTGACTCTAGGCCTCACTCAGGCCCTGTCGCTCTCCCGAAGTCAGGCCCTGACACTGTCACTAACTAAGGCCCTGACTCTACTCCCAACTCAGTCCCGTACATTGTACCTAACAAAGGCTCTGATGCTAGTCGTAACTCAGGGCCTGACACTGTCTCTAACTAAGGGCTGCTGCCATCAATATCTAAAGTCCTGACTTTATCCGGAGCTAATATCCTGACCCATGTGTTACCAAGATCCTGAAACTGTCTCAAATTAAGCCCTGACGCTGTCCCTAAGTGAGGCCCTGCAGCTTTCCCTAACTAATTCAGGCCTTGATGCTGTGACTAACTCAGACCCTGGTCATGTCTTTAACTAAGACCCTAAGGCTGATCCAACAGAGGCCCTGATGCTGCTCCTAAGTCATGCCCTGACAGTGTCCCCAGCTAAGGGTCTGATGCTAGGCCTCACTCAGACCCTATCGCTCTCCCTAAGTCAGGCCCTGATACTGTCCCTACCTGAAGCCCTAACACTGGTTCTGAATAAGGCCCTGATATTCTCAGTAACAAAGGTCTTCACAGTATCCTTAGGTCATTTCCTGACACGATTCCTAGCCTTCATCCTAACCCTGTCCCGAGTTAATATCCTACCTCTTATGCTAACTAAAGACGTTATGCTGTACCTACCTCAGGCACTGAATTTAGTCCCAAGACCGCTAGACTGTCCCTCACTAGGCTCCATGCCCTTATCGTCACAATGTTCCGTGACCACAGTCATCACAATGCTCCACGCCCTTATCATCACAATGCCCCATGACCCCTGTCATCACAATGCTCCATGACCTATTCCATCACAATGCCCCATGGCCCCTTTCATCACAATGTTCCATGACCACTTTCATCACAATGCTCCATGTGCCCTGTTTATCACAATGCTCCATGACCCCTTTTCATCAAAATGCTCTATGACCATTTTCATCACAAGGCTCCATGCCCTTATCATCACAGTGCTCCATGAACCCTTTCATCACAATGCTCCATGGCCCTTCTCATCACAATGCCCCATGACCCCTTCCATCACAATGCTCCATTACCCCTTTCATCAAAATGCTCCATGAACATTGTCATAACAAATCTCCATGACCACGTTCATCACTATGCTCCATGACCCCTTTCTTTACAAAGCTCCATGGCTCTTGTCATCACAAAGCTCCATGGCGCTTGTCATCACAAGGCTCCATGACCACTGTAATCACAATGATCCATGAGCCCTTTGATAACAACTCTCCATTACCCATTTCCTCAAAATGATCCTTGGCGCTTGTCATCACAATGCTCCATGATCCCTGTAATCACAATGATCCTTGACCCCTTTCATCACAATGTTCCATGGCCACTTTCATCACAATGCTCCATAACCCCTGTCATCACAATGCCCCTTGACCCATTTCCCCACAATGCTCCCTGAGCCATGTCATCACAATGCTACTTGTCTTTCTCATTACAATGCTCCATGTCCACTGTAATCACAGTCTTCCATGACCCCTTTCATCACAACTCTCCTTAACACTTTTCTCACAATGCTCCATGACATTGTCATCACAAAGTTTCATGCCCCCTGTCACCACAATGCTCTAAGCCCACTCTCAACACAATGCTCCATGAGACTTGTCTCACAATGCTCCATGCCCTTTTCATCACAATGCTCCATGCCCCCTGTCATCACAATGCTCCATGCCCCCTTTCATTACAATATTCCATGCCCCCTGTCTTCACAAGGCTCCATGCCCTTATCATCACAATGCTCCATGACACCTGTCTTCGCAATGTTTCGTGCACTTATCATCACAATACTCCTTGACCCTTGTCTAAAATGCTACATGGCGGTGACATCACAACATTCCATGCACCCTGTCATTACAAGGCTCCATGACACTTGTCATCACAATGTTCCATGGCCCCTATCATTCAAAATGCCATATGACCACTTTCATCACAATGCTCCAAGGCCCTTGTCATCACAATGCCCCATGAACCCTGTCATCACAATGCTCCAGGCCCCCTGTCATCACAATGATCCATGGCCCTTGTCATCACAATGCTCCCTGGTGCATGTCATCACAAAGATCCATGACCACTTTCAGCACAATGCTCCATGACCCCTTTCATCAAAATTCTCCATGACCATTGTCATCACAATGCTCCATGAGCCCTGTCATTACAATGCTCCCTGACCCCTGTCATCACCATGATCCATGGCCCTTGGCATCATAGTGCTCCTTCCCTCTTGTCGTAAGAATGCTCCATGATCCCTGCCATCACAATGATCCATGATTCCTTTCATCACAATTCTCCTTTTCCCCTTTCATCACAATGATCCCTGGAGCTTGTCAAAACAATGCTCCTTGATTCCCTGTAATCACAATGATCCATGACCCCTTTCATGACAATGCTCCATTACCCCACTAATCACAATGATCCATGGTGATTGTCATCACAATGCTCCATGACCCTTGTCATCACAATGCTCCAGGTCGTTGTAATCACAAAGTTCCATGACCCCTTTCACCACAAAGCTCCAAGATCCCTGTCATCACAATGCCCCATGACTCCTATCATCACAATGCTCCATGGCGCTTGTCATCACAATGATCCACAGCCTTAGTTCCTGAGTTGGGAGTAGTATCATTGCCTCAATTAGGGAAAATGTCAGTGACTGAGTTGGGAGTAGTGTGAGGGCCCTTGTTAGGGACACTGTCAGTGCCTGAGTTAGGTGTAGTGTCAGGGTTTTAGTTACGTACACTGTCAGTGCCTGAGTTGGGAATAGTGTCAGGGCCTTAGTTATGGACTGTGTCATTGCCTGAGTTAGGAGTAGTGTCAGGGCCTTAGTTAGGAGTAGCATCAGTGCCTTCGTTAGGTATTGTATCAGCGCCTCAGTTAGGAATAGATTCAGGGCCTCATTTTGGGACAGTGTCAGTGCCTGAGTTAGGAGTTTTGTCGGCCTTAGTTGGGGACCTTTCCAGGGCCTGAGTTAAGAGTAATGTCAGGGCCTTCCTTAGGTATTGTATCAGTGCCTGAGTTAGGAATAGTGTCAAGGCCTTAGTTAGGGACATTGCCAGGGCATGATTTAGGAGTAGTGTTAGGGTGTGAGTTATGAACAGTGTCAGGGCCTTAGTTAGTGACAGTGTCAGTTCCTGAGTTAGGAGTAGAGTCAGGGCCTAAGTTAGGGACAGTGCCAGTGCTGAGTTCGTAGTAGTATCAGGGCCTTAGTTAGAGACAGTGTCAGGGCCTGAGTTAGGAGTAGTGTCCGAGGCTTTGTTAGGGACAGTGTCAGTGCCTGAGTTAAGAGTAGCGTCACAGCTTTAGTTAGGGCCAGTGTCAGGGCCTTAGTTAAGACCAGTGTCAGGGCCTATGATAGGAATCAGATCAGGGCCTGTGTTACGAGTAGTGTCAGGGCCTTAGTTAAGGACAGTGTCAGGGCCTGAGTCCTGACTTATTCCTAACTCTCCTCACTAAGGATTCTTGACACTACTGCTAATTCAGGTCCTGATAATATCCCTTACTAAGGCCCTGACCCTTTCCCTGGCTAAGGCCCTGAACTTCTCCTAAGTCAGGCCCTGATACTGTCCCTGACAATGGCCCTGACACTACACCTAACTTAGGCCCCGAAATGATACCTAACAAACGCTCTGTTGCTAGTCCAAACTAAAGCCCTAAAATTGGTCTTAAATAAGGCCTTGACACTAATCCTAACTCAGGCCCTAACACTGTCCCTAGCTAAGGCCCTGACAGTACGCCTAACTAAGGCCCTGAAATTGGTCCTAAATAAGGCCTTGACACGAATCGTAACTCAGGCCCTAGCACTGTCCCTAACTAGGTCTCTGACAGTACACCTAACTCAGACCCTGACACTGTCCCTAAGCAAGGCCCTGACACTACTCCTAACTCAGTCCCTTACACTGTACCTAACAAAGTCACTGATGCTAGGCCTAACTCAGGCCCTGAAACTATCTGTAACTAAGGCCCTGCTGCCATCAGTATGTAAAGTTCTGACATTATCCTGAGCTAATATCCTGACCTATGTCTTTCCAAGGTCCTGAAACTGTCCCAAAGTAAGCCCTGACGCTGTCCGTAAGTGAAGACCTGAGGCTGTCCCTAACTCAGGCCCTGAAGCTTTCCTTAACTGAAGCCTTGAAGCTGTGACTAACTCAGGCCCTGATCATGTATTTCACGAAGACCTTAGTGCTGATCCAGCAAAGACGCTGATGCAGCTCCAAAGTCATGCCCTGACAGTGGGCCCAGCAAAGGGCCTGACGCTAGGCCCCACTCAGGCCCTGTCGCTCTCCCGAAGTCAGGCCCTGACACTGTCACTAACTAAGGCCCTGACTCTACTCCTAACTCAGTCCCGTACATTGTACCTAAAAAAGGCTCTGATGCTAGTCGTAACTCAGGGCCTGACACTGTCTCTAACTAAGGGCTGCTGCCATCCATATCTAAAGTCCTGACATTATCCGGAGCTAATATCCTGACCCACGTCTTACCAAGGTCCTGAAACTGTCCCAAAGTAAGCCCTGACGCTGTCCCTAAGTGAGGCCCTGCAGCTTTCCCTAACTAACTCAGGCCTTGATGCTGTGACTAACTCAGACCCTGGTCATGTCTTTAACTAAGACCCTAAGGCTGATCCAACAGAAGCCCTGAGGCTGCTCCTAAGTCATGCCCTGACAGTGTCCCCAGCTAAGGGTCTGATGCTAGGCCTCACTCAGACCCTATCGCTCTCCCTAAGTCAGGCTCTGATGCTGTCCCTACCTGAAGCCCTAACCCTGGTTCTGAATAAGGCCCTGAGAGTCTCCGTAACAAAGGTCTTCACACTATCCTTACGTCATTTCCTGACACTATCCCTACATGTTAAACTGACACTCTCACTAGCTAATGTCCTGCCTCTTATGCTAAAAGCCCTTAGGTTGTGCCTGCCTCAGGCACTGAATTTAGTCCCAAGACCGTGAATCTGTCCCGAACTAAGGCCTAGATGCTCGTCCTACATCTGGCCCTGACACTGTCCCTAACTAAGGCCCTAACACTATTGCTAACTGAGGACCTGACACTGGACCTATCAGGGGCCCGCTACTCCTAACTAACGCCTTGACACTGTCCCTTACTTAGGCCCTGCTACCATCAATATCTAAAGTCCTGACATTATCCTGAGCTAATATCGTAACTCATCTCTTACCAAGGTCCTGAAACTCTCCCTAAGGAAGCCCTGATGCTCTCCCTAAGTGAGGCCTTGAGGCTGTCCCTCACAGAGGCCCTGATAATATCTTTAACATAGCCCCTGAGGCTGATCCTACCGTGCCTCTTATGTTGCTCCTAAGTCATGCCCTGACACTGTCCCTAGCTAAGGCCCTGACGCTAGGCCTCACTCAGGCCCTGTTGCTCTTCCTAAGTTAGGCTCTGACGCTGTCCCTACCCGAAGCCCTGACACTTACTTGTCCTTAATTAGGCCCTGCTGCTCTAAGTAACTAACGTCTTGACACTATCCCTAGGTCATTTCCTGACACTATCCCTAGATCTTAACCTAACCTTCTCTTTAGCTAATGTCGAGATTAGCTAAAGAGATTCTTTAGAACGAGATTCTTTCATCTTCTGAATATGGTTTTCTTCAAAACATAATTTTTATAGTGTTACTAACTTTAAACAAAATGTACTCAACTGCTGTGGAATATTCCTTCATAGGGGCGTGCATGGTTCACTTCTGCATCTGCTTGTGGTGGTGTTCAAGTTGCTTTCAGCTGTAGATCCTCTTATGCTACCTAAGTCTGTGATTCTGTCCCTATATGAGGCCCTGAATTTAGGTCCGAGGCCGTGAACCTGTCCCTAACTGAGGCCGGGAGGCTCGTCCTAACGCAGGTCCTGACACTGTCCCTAACTAAGGCCCTGACACTACACCTAACTCAGTCACTGACACTGTACCTAACAAAGGCTCTGATACTAGTCCTAACTTAGGCCTGACACTGCCTCTAACTAAGGCCCTGCTGCCGTCAATATCTGAACACCTGACATTATCCTGAGCTAATATCCTGACCCATGTCTTACCAAGGTCCTGAAACTTTCCCAAAGTAAGCCCTGACGCTGTCCCTAAGTGAGACCTTGAGGCTGTCCCTAACAGAGGCCCTGATAATATCTTTAACGAAGACCCTAATGCTGATCCTACAGAGGCCTTTCTGCTGCTCCTAAGTCATGCCCTGATACTGTCCCTTACTCAGGCCCCAAAGATAGGCCTCACTTAGGCCCTGTTGCTGTACCTTAGTTAGGCTCTGACGCTGTCCGTACATCAAGCCCTGGCACTGGTCCTAATTAAGGCCCTCACGCTGCTGCTAACTAAGGCCCTGATGCTCTCAATGACTAAGGTCTTTTCGTTATCCCTTGGTCATTTCCTTTCACTATCTCTGGCCTGGAACCTGACTCTGCCCCGAGATAATCTCCTGCATCTTATGCTGACTGAAACCCTAATCCTCTCCCTAACTAAGGCCCTGACTACTCCTAACTAAGGCCATGACACTGTCTCTAACAAAGGCCCAGAATCTGTCCCTAATATAGGCCCTGCTGCCAGCAATAACTGAAATCCTGACACTCTCCTGAGATAATATCCTGACCCATTTCTAACCAAGGTCTTGACACTCTCCCTAAGAAAGCCCTGTCGCTGTCTTTAAGTGAAGACCTGAGGCTGTCCGTAATTCAGGCCCTGAAGCTTTCCCTAACTGAGGCCTTGAGGCTGTGACTAACTAGGGCTCTGGTCATCTTTAACTAAGAGCCTAAAGCTGATCCAACAAAAGCACTGATGCTGCTCCTAAGTCACTCCCTGACAGGGTCCCCAGCTAAGGGCCTGATGCTAGGCCTCACTCAGACCCTACCGCTCTCCCTAAGTCAGGCTCTGATACTGTCCCTACCTGAAGCCCTAACACTGGTTCTGAATAAGGCCCTGATATTCTCAGTAACAAAGGTCTTCACACTATACTTAGGTCATTTCCTGACACGATTCCTAGCCTTCACCCTAACCCTGTCCCGAGTTAATATCCTACCTCTTATGCTAACTAAAGACGTTATGCTGTACCTACCTCAGGCACTGAATTTAGTCCCAAGACCGCTAGACTGTCCCTCACTAGGCTCCATGCCCTTATCGTCACAATGTTCCGTGACCACAGTCATCACAATGCTCCACGCCCTTATCATCACAATGCCCCATGACCCCTGTCATCACAATGCTCCATGACACCTTCCATCACAATGCCCCATGGCCCCTTTCATCACAATGCTCCCAGACGTCTTTCATCACAAGGCTCCATGCCCTTATCATCACAGTGCTCCATGAACCGTTTCATCACAATGCTCCATAGCCCTTCTCATCACAATGCCCCATGACCCCTTCCATCACAATGCTCCATGACCCCTTTCATCAAAATGCTCCATGAACATTGTCATAACAAATCTCCATGACCACGTTCATCACAATGCTCCATGACCCCTTTCTTTACAATGCTCCATGGCTCTTGTCATCACAAAGCTCCATGGCGCTTGTCATCACAAGGCTCCATGACCACTGTAATCACAATGATCCATGAGCCCTTTGGTAACAACTCTCCATTACCCATTTCCTCAAAATGATCCTTGGCGCTTGTCATCACAATGCTCCATGATCCCTGTAATCACAATGATCCTTGACCCCTTTCATCACAATGTTCCATGGCCGCTTTCATCACAATGCTCCATAACCCCTGTCATCACAATGCCCCTTGACCCATTTCCCCACAATGCTCCCTGAGCCATGTCATCACAATGCTACTTGTCTTTCTCATTACAATGCTCCATGTCCACTGTAATCAGAGTCTTCCATGACCCCTTTCATCACAACTCTCCTTAACACTTTTCTCACAATGCTCCATGACATTGTCATCACAAAGTTTCATGCCCCCTGTCACCACAATGCTCTAAGCCCACTCTCAACACAATGCTCCATGAGACTTGTCTCACAATGCTCCATGCCCTTTTCATCACAATGCTCCATGCCCCCTGTCATCACAATGCTCCATGCCCCCTTTCATTACAATATTCCATGCCCCCTGTCTTCACAAGGCTCCATGCCCTTATCATCACAATGCTCCATGACACCTGTCTTCGCAATGTTTAGTGCACTTATCATCACAATACTCCTTGACCCTTGTCTAAAATGCTACATGGCGGTGACATCACAACATTCCATGCACCCTGTCATTACAAGGCTCCATGACACTTGTCATCACAATGTTCCATGGCCCCTATCATTCAAAATGCCATATGACCACTTTCATCACAATGCTCCAAGGCCCTTGTCATCACAATGCCCCATGAACCCTGTCATCACAATGCTCCAGGCCCCCTGTCATCACAATGATCCATGGCCCTTGTCATCACAATGCTCCCTGGTGCATGTCATCACAAAGATCCATGACCACTTTCAGCACAATGCTCCATGACCCCTTTCATCAAAATTCTCCATGACCATTGTCATCACAATGCTCCATGAGCCCTGTCATTACAATGCTCCCTGACCCCTGTCATCACCATGATCCATGGCCCTTGGCATCATAGTGCTCCTTCCCTCTTGTCGTAAGAATGCTCCATGATCCCTGCCATCACAATGATCCATGATTCCTTTCATCACAATTCTCCTTTTCCCCTTTCATCACAATGATCCCTGGAGCTTGTCAAAACAATGCTCCTTGATTCCCTGTAATCACAATGATCCATGACCCCTTTCATGACAATGCTCCATTACCCCACTAATCACAATGATCCATGGTGATTGTCATCACAATGCTCCATGACCCTTGTCATCACAATGCTCCAGGTCGTTGTAATCACAAAGTTCCATGACCCCTTTCACCACAAAGCTCCAAGATCCCTGTCATCACAATGCCCCATGACTCCTATCATCACAATGCTCCATGGCGCTTGTCATCACAATGATCCACAGCCTTAGTTCCTGAGTTGGGAGTAGTATCATTGCCTCAATTAGGGAAAATGTCAGTGACTGAGTTGGGAGTAGTGTGAGGGCCCTTGTTAGGGACACTGTCAGTGCCTGAGTTAGGTGTAGTGTCAGGGTTTTAGTTACGTACACTGTCAGTGCCTGAGTTGGGAATAGTGTCAGGGCCTTAGTTATGGACTGTGTCATTGCCTGAGTTAGGAGTAGTGTCAGGGCCTTAGTTAGGAGTAGCATCAGTGCCTTCGTTAGGTATTGTATCAGCGCCTCAGTTAGGAATAGATTCAGGGCCTCATTTTGGGACAGTGTCAGTGCCTGAGTTAGGAGTTTTGTCGGCCTTAGTTGGGGACCTTTCCAGGGCCTGAGTTAAGAGTAATGTCAGGGCCTTCCTTAGGTATTGTATCAGTGCCTGAGTTAGGAATAGTGTCAAGGCCTTAGTTAGGGACATTGCCAGGGCATGATTTAGGAGTAGTGTTAGGGTGTGAGTTATGAACAGTGTCAGGGCCTTAGTTAGTGACAGTGTCAGTTCCTGAGTTAGGAGTAGAGTCAGGGCCTAAGTTAGGGACAGTGCCAGTGCTGAGTTCGTAGTAGTATCAGGGCCTTAGTTAGAGACAGTGTCAGGGCCTGAGTTAGGAGTAGTGTCCGAGGCTTTGTTAGGGACAGTGTCAGTGCCTGAGTTAAGAGTAGCGTCACAGCTTTAGTTAGGGCCAGTGTCAGGGCCTTAGTTAAGACCAGTGTCAGGGCCTATGATAGGAATCAGATCAGGGCCTGTGTTACGAGTAGTGTCAGGGCCTTAGTTAAGGACAGTGTCAGGGCCTGAGTCCTGACTTATTCCTAACTTTCCTCACTAAGGATTCTTGACACTACTGCTAATTCAGGTCCTGATAATATCCCTTACTAAGGCCCTGACCCTTTCCCTGGCTAAGGCCCTGAACTTCTCCTAAGTCAGGCCCTGATACTGTCCCTGACAATGGCCCTGACACTACACCTAACTTAGGCCCCGAAATGATACCTAACAAACGCTCTGTTGCTAGTCCAAACTAAAGCCCTAAAATTGGTCTTAAATAAGGCCTTGACACTAATCCTAACTCAGGCCCTAACACTGTCCCTAGCTAAGGCCCTGACAGTACGCCTAACTAAGGCCCTGAAATTGGTCCTAAATAAGGCCTTGACACGAATCGTAACTCAGGCCCTAGCACTGTCCCTAACTAGGTCTCTGACAGTACACCTAACTCAGACCCTGACACTGTCCCTAAGCAAGGCCCTGACACTACTCCTAACTCAGTCCCTTACACTGTACCTAACAAAGTCACTGATGCTAGGCCTAACTCAGGCCCTGAAACTATCTGTAACTAAGGCCCTGCTGCCATCAGTATGTAAAGTTCTGACATTATCCTGAGCTAATATCCTGACCTATGTCTTTCCAAGGTCCTGAAACTGTCCCAAAGTAAGCCCTGACGCTGTCCGTAAGTGAAGACCTGAGGCTGTCCCTAACTCAGGCCCTGAAGCTTTCCTTAACTGAAGCCTTGAAGCTGTGACTAACTCAGGCCCTGATCATGTATTTCACGAAGACCTTAGTGCTGATCCAGCAAAGACGCTGATGCAGCTCCAAAGTCATGCCCTGACAGTGGGCCCAGCAAAGGGCCTGACGCTAGGCCCCACTCAGGCCCTGTCGCTCTCCCGAAGTCAGGCCCTGACACTGTCACTAACTAAGGCCCTGACTCTACTCCTAACTCAGTCCCGTACATTGTACCTAAAAAAGGCTCTGATGCTAGTCGTAACTCAGGGCCTGACACTGTCTCTAACTAAGGGCTGCTGCCATCCATATCTAAAGTCCTGACATTATCCGGAGCTAATATCCTGACCCACGTCTTACCAAGGTCCTGAAACTGTCCCAAAGTAAGCCCTGACGCTGTCCCTAAGTGAGGCCCTGCAGCTTTCCCTAACTAACTCAGGCCTTGATGCTGTGACTAACTCAGACCCTGGTCATGTCTTTAACTAAGACCCTAAGGCTGATCCAACAGAAGCCCTGAGGCTGCTCCTAAGTCATGCCCTGACAGTGTCCCCAGCTAAGGGTCTGATGCTAGGCCTCACTCAGACCCTATCGCTCTCCCTAAGTCAGGCTCTGATGCTGTCCCTACCTGAAGCCCTAACCCTGGTTCTGAATAAGGCCCTGAGAGTCTCCGTAACAAAGGTCTTCACACTATCCTTACGTCATTTCCTGACACTATCCCTACATGTTAAACTGACACTCTCACTAGCTAATGTCCTGCCTCTTATGCTAACTGAAGCCCTTAGGTTGTGCCTGCCTCAGGCACTGAATTTAGTCCCAAGACCGTGAAACTGTCCCGAACTAACGCCTAGATACTCGTCCTACATCTGGCCCTGACACTGTCCCTAACTAAGGCCCTAACACTATTGCTAACTGAGGACCTGACACTGGACCTATCAGGGGCCCGCTACTCCTAACTAACGCCTTGACACTGTCCCTTACTTAGGCCCTGCTACCATCAATATCTAAAGTCCTGACATTATCCTGAGCTAATATCGTAACTCATCTCTTACCAAGGTCCTGAAACTCTCCCTAAGGAAGCCCTGATGCTCTCCCTAAGTGAGGCCTTGAGGCTGTCCCTCACAGAGGCCCTGATAATATCTTTAACATAGCCCCTGAGGCTGATCCTACCGTGCCTCTTATGTTGCTCCTAAGTCATGCCCTGACACTGTCCCTAGCTAAGGCCCTGACGCTAGGCCTCACTCAGGCCCTGTTGCTCTTCCTAAGTTAGGCTCTGACGCTGTCCCTACCCGAAGCCCTGACACTTACTTGTCCTTAATTAGGCCCTGCTGCTCTAAGTAACTAACGTCTTGACACTATCCCTAGGTCATTTCCTGACACTATCCCTAGATCTTAACCTAACCTTCTCTTTAGCTAATGTCGAGATTAGCTAAAGAGATTCTTTAGAACGAGATTCTTTCATCTTCTGAATATGGTTTTCTTCAAAACATAATTTTTATAGTGTTACTAACTTTAAACAAAATGTACTCAACTGCTGTGGAATATTCCTTCATAGGGGCGTGCATGGTTCACTTCTGCATCTGCTTGTGGTGGTGTTCAAGTTGCTTTCAGCTGTAGATCCTCTTATGCTACCTAAGTCTGTGATTCTGTCCCTATATGAGGCCCTGAATTTAGGTCCGAGGCCGTGAACCTGTCCCTAACTGAGGCCGGGAGGCTCGTCCTAACGCAGGTCCTGACACTGTCCCTAACTAAGGCCCTGACACTACACCTAACTCAGTCACTGACACTGTACCTAACAAAGGCTCTGATACTAGTCCTAACTTAGGCCTGACACTGCCTCTAACTAAGGCCCTGCTGCCGTCAATATCTGAACACCTGACATTATCCTGAGCTAATATCCTGACCCATGTCTTACCAAGGTCCTGAAACTTTCCCAAAGTAAGCCCTGACGCTGTCCCTAAGTGAGACCTTGAGGCTGTCCCTAACAGAGGCCCTGATAATATCTTTAATGAAGACCCTAATGCTGATCCTACAGAGGCCTTTCTGCTGCTCCTAAGTCATGCCCTGATACTGTCCCTTACTCAGGCCCCAAAGATAGGCCTCACTTAGGCCCTGTTGCTGTACCTTAGTTAGGCTCTGACGCTGTCCGTACATCAAGCCCTGGCACTGGTCCTAATTAAGGCCCTCACGCTGCTGCTAACTAAGGCCCTGATGCTCTCAATGACTAAGGTCTTTTCGTTATCCCTTGGTCATTTCCTTTCACTATCTCTGGCCTGGAACCTGACTCTGCCCCGAGATAATCTCCTGCATCTTATGCTGACTGAAACCCTAATCCTCTCCCTAACTAAGGCCCTGACTACTCCTAACTAAGGCCATGACACTGTCTCTAACAAAGGCCCAGAATCTGTCCCTAATATAGGCCCTGCTGCCAGCAATAACTGAAATCCTGACACTCTCCTGAGATAATATCCTGACCCATTTCTAACCAAGGTCTTGACACTCTCCCTAAGAAAGCCCTGTCGCTGTCTTTAAGTGAAGACCTGAGGCTGTCCGTAATTCAGGCCCTGAAGCTTTCCCTAACTGAGGCCTTGAGGCTGTGACTAACTAGGGCTCTGGTCATCTTTAACTAAGAGCCTAAAGCTGATCCAACAAAAGCACTGATGCTGCTCCTAAGTCACTCCCTGACAGGGTCCCCAGCTAAGGGCCTGATGCTAGGCCTCACTCAGACCCTACCGCTCTCCCTAAGTCAGGCTCTGATACTGTCCCTACCTGAAGCCCTAACACTGGTTCTGAATAAGGCCCTGATATTCTCAGTAACAAAGGTCTTCACACTATCCTTAGGTCATTTCCTGACACGATTCCTAGCCTTCACCCTAACCCTGTCCCGAGTTAATATCCTACCTCTTATGCTAACTAAAGACGTTATGCTGTGCCTACCTCAGGCACTGAATTTAGTCCCAAGACCGCTAGACTGTCCCTCACTAGGCTCCATGCCCTTATCGTCACAATGTTCCGTGACCACAGTCATCACAATGCTCCACGCCCTTATCATCACAATGCCCCATGACCCCTGTCATCACAATGCTCCATGACCCCTTCCATCACAATGCCCCATGGCCCCTTTCATCACAATGCTCCCAGACGTCTTTCATCACAAGGCTCCATGCCCTTATCATCACAGTGCTCCATGAACCGTTTCATCACAATGCTCCATGGCCCTTCTCATCACAATGCCCCATGACCCCTTCCATCACAATGCTCCATGACCCCTTTCATCAAAATGCTCCATGAACATTGTCATAACAAATCTCCATGACCACGTTCATCACAATGCTCCATGACCCCTTTCTTTACAATGCTCCATGGCTCTTGTCATCACAAAGCTCCATGGCGCTTGTCATCACAAGGCTCCATGACCACTGTAATCACAATGATCCATGAGCCCTTTGGTAACAACTCTCCATTACCCATTTCCTCAAAATGATCCTTGGCGCTTGTCATCACAATGCTCCATGATCCCTGTAATCACTATGATCCTTGACCCCTTTCATCACAATGTTCCATGGCCGCTTTCATCACAATGCTCCATAACCCCTGTCATCACAATGCCCCTTGACCCATTTCCCCACAATGCTCCCTGAGCCATGTCATCACAATGCTACTTGTCTTTCTCATTACAATGCTCCATGTCCACTGTAATCAGAGTCTTCCATGACCCCTTTCATCACAACTCTCCTTAACACTTTTCTCACAATGCTCCATGACATTGTCATCACAAAGTTTCATGCCCCCTGTCACCACAATGCTCTAAGCCCACTCTCAACACAATGCTCCATGAGACTTGTCTCACAATGCTCCATGCCCTTTTCATCACAATGCTCCATGCCCCCTGTCATCACAATGCTCCATGCCCCCTTTCATTACAATATTCCATGCCCCCTGTCTTCACAAGGCTCCATGCCCTTATCATCACAATGCTCCATGACACCTGTCTTCGCAATGTTTCGTGCACTTATCATCACAATACTCCTTGACCCTTGTCTAAAATGCTACATGGCGGTGACATCACAACATTCCATGCACCCTGTCATTACAAGGCTCCATGACACTTGTCATCACAATGTTCCATGGCCCCTATCATTCAAAATGCCATATGACCACTTTCATCACAATGCTCCAAGGCCCTTGTCATCACAATGCCCCATGAACCCTGTCATCACAATGCTCCAGGCCCCCTGTCATCACAATGATCCATGGCCCTTGTCATCACAATGCTCCCTGGTGCATGTCATCACAAAGATCCATGACCACTTTCAGCACAATGCTCCATGACCCCTTTCATCAAAATTCTCCATGACCATTGTCATCACAATGCTCCATGAGCCCTGTCATTACAATGCTCCCTGACCCCTGTCATCACCATGATCCATGGCCCTTGGCATCATAGTGCTCCTTCCCTCTTGTCGTAAGAATGCTCCATGATCCCTGCCATCACAATGATCCATGATTCCTTTCATCACAATTCTCCTTTTCCCCTTTCATCACAATGATCCCTGGAGCTTGTCAAAACAATGCTCCTTGATTCCCTGTAATCACAATGATCCATGACCCCTTTCATGACAATGCTCCATTACCCCACTAATCACAATGATCCATGGTGATTGTCATCACAATGCTCCATGACCCTTGTCATCACAATGCTCCAGGTCGTTGTAATCACAAAGTTCCATGACCCCTTTCACCACAAAGCTCCAAGATCCCTGTCATCACAATGCCCCATGACTCCTATCATCACAATGCTCCATGGCGCTTGTCATCACAATGATCCACAGCCTTAGTTCCTGAGTTGGGAGTAGTATCATTGCCTCAATTAGGGAAAATGTCAGTGACTGAGTTGGGAGTAGTGTGAGGGCCCTTGTTAGGGACACTGTCAGTGCCTGAGTTAGGTGTAGTGTCAGGGTTTTAGTTACGTACACTGTCAGTGCCTGAGTTGGGAATAGTGTCAGGGCCTTAGTTATGGACTGTGTCATTGCCTGAGTTAGGAGTAGTGTCAGGGCCTTAGTTAGGAGTAGCATCAGTGCCTTCGTTAGGTATTGTATCAGCGCCTCAGTTAGGAATAGATTCAGGGCCTCATTTTGGGACAGTGTCAGTGCCTGAGTTAGGAGTTTTGTCGGCCTTAGTTGGGGACCTTTCCAGGGCCTGAGTTAAGAGTAATGTCAGGGCCTTCCTTAGGTATTGTATCAGTGCCTGAGTTAGGAATAGTGTCAAGGCCTTAGTTAGGGACATTGCCAGGGCATGATTTAGGAGTAGTGTTAGGGTGTGAGTTATGAACAGTGTCAGGGCCTTAGTTAGTGACAGTGTCAGTTCCTGAGTTAGGAGTAGAGTCAGGGCCTAAGTTAGGGACAGTGCCAGTGCTGAGTTCGTAGTAGTATCAGGGCCTTAGTTAGAGACAGTGTCAGGGCCTGAGTTAGGAGTAGTGTCCGAGGCTTTGTTAGGGACAGTGTCAGTGCCTGAGTTAAGAGTAGCGTCACAGCTTTAGTTAGGGCCAGTGTCAGGGCCTTAGTTAAGACCAGTGTCAGGGCCTATGATAGGAATCAGATCAGGGCCTGTGTTACGAGTAGTGTCAGGGCCTTAGTTAAGGACAGTGTCAGGGCCTGAGTCCTGACTTATTCCTAACTTTCCTCACTAAGGATTCTTGACACTACTGCTAATTCAGGTCCTGATAATATCCCTTACTAAGGCCCTGACCCTTTCCCTGGCTAAGGCCCTGAACTTCTCCTAAGTCAGGCCCTGATACTGTCCCTGACAATGGCCCTGACACTACACCTAACTTAGGCCCCGAAATGATACCTAACAAACGCTCTGTTGCTAGTCCAAACTAAAGCCCTAAAATTGGTCTTAAATAAGGCCTTGACACTAATCCTAACTCAGGCCCTAACACTGTCCCTAGCTAAGGCCCTGACAGTACGCCTAACTAAGGCCCTGAAATTGGTCCTAAATAAGGCCTTGACACGAATCGTAACTCAGGCCCTAGCACTGTCCCTAACTAGGTCTCTGACAGTACACCTAACTCAGACCCTGACACTGTCCCTAAGCAAGGCCCTGACACTACTCCTAACTCAGTCCCTTACACTGTACCTAACAAAGTCACTGATGCTAGGCCTAGCTCAGGCCCTGAAACTGTCTGTAACTAAGGCACTGCTGCCATCAGTATGTAAAGTTCTGACATTATCCTGAGCTAATATCCTGACCTATGTCTTTCCAAGGTCCTGAAACTGTCCCAAAGTAAGCCCTGACGCTGTCCGTAAGTGAAGACCTGAGGCTGTCCCTAACTCAGGCCCTGAAGCTTTCCTTAACTGAAGCCTTGAAGCTGTGACTAACTCAGGCCCTGATCATGTATTTCACGAAGACCTTAGTGCTGATCCAGCAAAGACGCTGATGCAGCTCCAAAGTCATGCCCTGACAGTGGGCCCAGCAAAGGGCCTGACGCTAGGCCCCACTCAGGCCCTGTCGCTCTCCCGAAGTCAGGCCCTGACACTGTCACTAACTAAGGCCCTGACTCTACTCCTAACTCAGTCCCGTACATTGTACCTAAAAAAGGCTCTGATGCTAGTCGTAACTCAGGGCCTGACACTGTCTCTAACTAAGGGCTGCTGCCATCCATATCTAAAGTCCTGACATTATCCGGAGCTAATATCCTGACCCACGTCTTACCAAGGTCCTGAAACTGTCCCAAAGTAAGCCCTGACGCTGTCCCTAAGTGAGGCCCTGCAGCTTTCCCTAACTAACTCAGGCCTTGATGCTGTGACTAACTCAGACCCTGGTCATGTCTTTAACTAAGACCCTAAGGCTGATCCAACAGAAGCCCTGAGGCTGCTCCTAAGTCATGCCCTGACAGTGTCCCCAGCTAAGGGTCTGATGCTAGGCCTCACTCAGACCCTATCGCTCTCCCTAAGTCAGGCTCTGATGCTGTCCCTACCTGAAGCCCTAACCCTGGTTCTGAATAAGGCCCTGAGAGTCTCCGTAACAAAGGTCTTCACACTATCCTTACGTCATTTCCTGACACTATCCCTACATGTTAAACTGACACTCTCACTAGCTAATGTCCTGCCTCTTATGCTAACTGAAGCCCTTAGGTTGTGCCTGCCTCAGGCACTGAATTTAGTCCCAAGACCGTGAAACTGTCCCGAACTAACGCCTAGATACTCGTCCTACATCTGGCCCTGACACTGTCCCTAACTAAGGCCCTAACACTATTGCTAACTGAGGACCTGACACTGGACCTATCAGGGGCCCGCTACTCCTAACTAACGCCTTGACACTGTCCCTTACTTAGGCCCTGCTACCATCAATATCTAAAGTCCTGACATTATCCTGAGCTAATATCGTAACTCATCTCTTACCAAGGTCCTGAAACTCTCCCTAAGGAAGCCCTGATGCTCTCCCTAAGTGAGGCCTTGAGGCTGTCCCTCACAGAGGCCCTGATAATATCTTTAACATAGCCCCTGAGGCTGATCCTACCGTGCCTCTTATGTTGCTCCTAAGTCATGCCCTGACACTGTCCCTAGCTAAGGCCCTGACGCTAGGCCTCACTCAGGCCCTGTTGCTCTTCCTAAGTTAGGCTCTGACGCTGTCCCTACCCGAAGCCCTGACACTTACTTGTCCTTAATTAGGCCCTGCTGCTCTAAGTAACTAACGTCTTGACACTATCCCTAGGTCATTTCCTGACACTATCCCTAGATCTTAACCTAACCTTCTCTTTAGCTAATGTCGAGATTAGCTAAAGAGATTCTTTAGAACGAGATTCTTTCATCTTCTGAATATGGTTTTCTTCAAAACATAATTTTTATAGTGTTACTAACTTTAAACAAAATGTACTCAACTGCTGTGGAATATTCCTTCATAGGGGCGTGCATGGTTCACTTCTGCATCTGCTTGTGGTGGTGTTCAAGTTGCTTTCAGCTGTAGATCCTCTTATGCTACCTAAGTCTGTGATTCTGTCCCTATATGAGGCCCTGAATTTAGGTCCGAGGCCGTGAACCTGTCCCTAACTGAGGCCGGGAGGCTCGTCCTAACGCAGGTCCTGACACTGTCCCTAACTAAGGCCCTGACACTACACCTAACTCAGTCACTGACACTGTACCTAACAAAGGCTCTGATACTAGTCCTAACTTAGGCCTGACACTGCCTCTAACTAAGGCCCTGCTGCCGTCAATATCTGAACACCTGACATTATCCTGAGCTAATATCCTGACCCATGTCTTACCAAGGTCCTGAAACTTTCCCAAAGTAAGCCCTGACGCTGTCCCTAAGTGAGACCTTGAGGCTGTCCCTAACAGAGGCCCTGATAATATCTTTAATGAAGACCCTAATGCTGATCCTACAGAGGCCTTTCTGCTGCTCCTAAGTCATGCCCTGATACTGTCCCTTACTCAGGCCCCAAAGATAGGCCTCACTTAGGCCCTGTTGCTGTACCTTAGTTAGGCTCTGACGCTGTCCGTACATCAAGCCCTGGCACTGGTCCTAATTAAGGCCCTCACGCTGCTGCTAACTAAGGCCCTGATGCTCTCAATGACTAAGGTCTTTTCGTTATCCCTTGGTCATTTCCTTTCACTATCTCTGGCCTGGAACCTGACTCTGCCCCGAGATAATCTCCTGCATCTTATGCTGACTGAAACCCTAATCCTCTCCCTAACTAAGGCCCTGACTACTCCTAACTAAGGCCATGACACTGTCTCTAACAAAGGCCCAGAATCTGTCCCTAATATAGGCCCTGCTGCCAGCAATAACTGAAATCCTGACACTCTCCTGAGATAATATCCTGACCCATTTCTAACCAAGGTCTTGACACTCTCCCTAAGAAAGCCCTGTCGCTGTCTTTAAGTGAAGACCTGAGGCTGTCCGTAATTCAGGCCCTGAAGCTTTCCCTAACTGAGGCCTTGAGGCTGTGACTAACTAGGGCTCTGGTCATCTTTAACTAAGAGCCTAAAGCTGATCCAACAAAAGCACTGATGCTGCTCCTAAGTCACTCCCTGACAGGGTCCCCAGCTAAGGGCCTGATGCTAGGCCTCACTCAGACCCTACCGCTCTCCCTAAGTCAGGCTCTGATACTGTCCCTACCTGAAGCCCTAACACTGGTTCTGAATAAGGCCCTGATATTCTCAGTAACAAAGGTCTTCACACTATCCTTAGGTCATTTCCTGACACGATTCCTAGCCTTCACCCTAACCCTGTCCCGAGTTAATATCCTACCTCTTATGCTAACTAAAGACGTTATGCTGTGCCTACCTCAGGCACTGAATTTAGTCCCAAGACCGCTAGACTGTCCCTCACTAGGCTCCATGCCCTTATCGTCACAATGTTCCGTGACCACAGTCATCACAATGCTCCACGCCCTTATCATCACAATGCCCCATGACCCCTGTCATCACAATGCTCCATGACCCCTTCCATCACAATGCCCCATGGCCCCTTTCATCACAATGCTCCCAGACGTCTTTCATCACAAGGCTCCATGCCCTTATCATCACAGTGCTCCATGAACCGTTTCATCACAATGCTCCATGGCCCTTCTCATCACAATGCCCCATGACCCCTTCCATCACAATGCTCCATGACCCCTTTCATCAAAATGCTCCATGAACATTGTCATAACAAATCTCCATGACCACGTTCATCACAATGCTCCATGACCCCTTTCTTTACAATGCTCCATGGCTCTTGTCATCACAAAGCTCCATGGCGCTTGTCATCACAAGGCTCCATGACCACTGTAATCACAATGATCCATGAGCCCTTTGGTAACAACTCTCCATTACCCATTTCCTCAAAATGATCCTTGGCGCTTGTCATCACAATGCTCCATGATCCCTGTAATCACTATGATCCTTGACCCCTTTCATCACAATGTTCCATGGCCGCTTTCATCACAATGCTCCATAACCCCTGTCATCACAATGCCCCTTGACCCATTTCCCCACAATGCTCCCTGAGCCATGTCATCACAATGCTACTTGTCTTTCTCATTACAATGCTCCATGTCCACTGTAATCAGAGTCTTCCATGACCCCTTTCATCACAACTCTCCTTAACACTTTTCTCACAATGCTCCATGACATTGTCATCACAAAGTTTCATGCCCCCTGTCACCACAATGCTCTAAGCCCACTCTCAACACAATGCTCCATGAGACTTGTCTCACAATGCTCCATGCCCTTTTCATCACAATGCTCCATGCCCCCTGTCATCACAATGCTCCATGCCCCCTTTCATTACAATATTCCATGCCCCCTGTCTTCACAAGGCTCCATGCCCTTATCATCACAATGCTCCATGACACCTGTCTTCGCAATGTTTCGTGCACTTATCATCACAATACTCCTTGACCCTTGTCTAAAATGCTACATGGCGGTGACATCACAACATTCCATGCACCCTGTCATTACAAGGCTCCATGACACTTGTCATCACAATGTTCCATGGCCCCTATCATTCAAAATGCCATATGACCACTTTCATCACAATGCTCCAAGGCCCTTGTCATCACAATGCCCCATGAACCCTGTCATCACAATGCTCCAGGCCCCCTGTCATCACAATGATCCATGGCCCTTGTCATCACAATGCTCCCTGGTGCATGTCATCACAAAGATCCATGACCACTTTCAGCACAATGCTCCATGACCCCTTTCATCAAAATTCTCCATGACCATTGTCATCACAATGCTCCATGAGCCCTGTCATTACAATGCTCCCTGACCCCTGTCATCACCATGATCCATGGCCCTTGGCATCACAGTGCTCCTTCGCTCTTGTCGTAACAATGCTCCATGATCCCTGTCATCACAATGATCCATGATTCCTTTCATCACAATTCTCCTTTTCCCCTTTCATCACGATGATCCCTGGAGCTTGTCAAAACAATGCTCCTTGATTCCCTGTAATCACAATGATCCATGACCCCTTTCATGACAATGCTCCATTACCCCACTAATCACAATGATCCATGGTGATTGTCATCACAATGCTCCATGACCCTTGTCATCACAATGCTCCAGGTCGTTGTAATCACAAAGTTCCATGACCCCTTTCACCACAAAGCTCCAAGATCCCTGTCATCACAATGCCCCATGACTCCTATCATCACAATGCTCCATGGCGCTTGTCATCACAATGATCCACAGCCTTAGTTCCTGAGTTGGGAGTAGTATCATTGCCTCAATTAGGGAAAATGTCAGTGACTGAGTTGGGAGTAGTGTGAGGGCCCTTGTTAGGGACACTGTCAGTGCCTGAGTTAGGTGTAGTGTCAGGGTTTTAGTTACGTACACTGTCAGTGCCTGAGTTGGGAATAGTGTCAGGGCCTTAGTTATGGACTGTGTCATTGCCTGAGTTAGGAGTAGTGTCAGGGCCTTAGTTAGGAGTAGCATCAGTGCCTTCGTTAGGTATTGTATCAGCGCCTCAGTTAGGAATAGATTCAGGGCCTCATTTTGGGACAGTGTCAGTGCCTGAGTTAGGAGTTTTGTCGGCCTTAGTTGGGGACCTTTCCAGGGCCTGAGTTAGGAGTAATGTCAGGGCCTTCCTTAGGTATTGTATCAGTGCCTGAGTTAGGAATAGTGTCAAGGCCTTAGTTAGGGACATTGCCAGGGCATGATTTAGGAGTAGTGTTAGGGTGTGAGTTATGAACCGTGTCAGGGCCTTAGTTAGTGACAGTGTCAGTTCCTGAGTTAGGAGTAGAGTCAGGGCCTAAGTTAGGGACAGTGCCAGTGCTGAGTTCGTAGTAGTATCAGGGCCTTAGTTAGAGACAGTGTCAGGGCCTGAGTTAGGAGTAGTGTCCGAGGCTTTGTTAGGGACAGTGTCAGTGCCTGAGTTAAGAGTAGCGTCACAGCTTTAGTTAGGGCCCGTGTCAGGGCCTTAGTTAAGACCAGTGTCAGGGCCTATGATAGGAATCAGATCAGGGCCTGTGTTACGAGTAGTGTCAGGGCCTTAGTTAAGGACAGTGTCAGGGCCTGAGTCCTGACTTATTCCTAACTTTCCTCACTAAGGATTCTTGACACTACTGCTAATTCAGGTCCTGATAATATCCCTTACTAAGGCCCTGACCCTTTCCCTGGCTAAGGCCCTGAACTTCTCCTAAGTCAGGCCCTGATACTGTCCCTGACAATGGCCCTGACACTACACCTAACTTAGGCCCCGAAATGATACCTAACAAACGCTCTGTTGCTAGTCCAAACTAAAGCCCTAAAATTGGTCTTAAATAAGGCCTTGACACTAATCCTAACTCAGGCCCTAACACTGTCCCTAGCTAAGGCCCTGACAGTATGCCTAACTAAGGCCCTGAAATTGGTCCTAAATAAGGCCTTGACACGAATCGTAACTCAGGCCCTAGCACTGTCCCTAACTAGGTCTCTGACAGTACACCTAACTCAGACCCTGACACTGTCCCTAAGCAAGGCCCTGACACTACTCCTAACTCAGTCCCTTACACTGTACCTAACAAAGTCACTGATGCTAGGCCTAGCTCAGGCCCTGAAACTGTCTGTAACTAAGGCCCTGCTGCCATCAGTATGTAAAGTCCTGACATTATCCTGAGCTAATATCCTGACCTATGTCTTTCCAAGGTCCTGAAACTGTCCCAAAGTAAGCCCTGACGCTGTCTGTAAGTGAAGACCTGAGGCTGTCCCTAACTCAGGCCCTGAAGCTTTCCTTAACTGAAGCCTTGAAGCTGTGACTAACTCAGGCCCTGATCATGTATTTCACAAAGACCTTAATGCTGATCCAGCAAAGACGCTGATGCTGCTCCAAAGTCATGCCCTGACAGTGTGCCCAGCAAAGGGCCTGACTCTAGGCCTCACTCAGGCCCTGTCGCTCTCCCGAAGTCAGGCCCTGACACTGTCACTAACTAAGGCCCTGACTCTACTCCCAACTCAGTCCCGTACATTGTACCTAACAAAGGCTCTGATGCTAGTCGTAACTCAGGGCCTGACACTGTCTCTAACTAAGGGCTGCTGCCATCAATATCTAAAGTCCTGACTTTATCCGGAGCTAATATCCTGACCCATGTGTTACCAAGATCCTGAAACTGTCTCAAATTAAGCCCTGACGCTGTCCCTAAGTGAGGCCCTGCAGCTTTCCCTAACTAATTCAGGCCTTGATGCTGTGACTAACTCAGACCCTGGTCATGTCTTTAACTAAGACCCTAAGGCTGATCCAACAGAGGCCCTGATGCTGCTCCTAAGTCATGCCCTGACAGTGTCCCCAGCTAAGGGTCTGATGCTAGGCCTCACTCAGACCCTATCGCTCTCCCTAAGTCAGGCCCTGATACTGTCCCTACCTGAAGCCCTAACACTGGTTCTGAATAAGGCCCTGATATTCTCAGTAACAAAGGTCTTCACAGTATCCTTAGGTCATTTCCTGACACGATTCCTAGCCTTCATCCTAACCCTGTCCCGAGTTAATATCCTACCTCTTATGCTAACTAAAGACGTTATGCTGTACCTACCTCAGGCACTGAATTTAGTCCCAAGACCGCTAGACTGTCCCTCACTAGGCTCCATGCCCTTATCGTCACAATGTTCCGTGACCACAGTCATCACAATGCTCCACGCCCTTATCATCACAATGCCCCATGACCCCTGTCATCACAATGCTCCATGACCTATTCCATCACAATGCCCCATGGCCCCTTTCATCACAATGTTCCATGACCACTTTCATCACAATGCTCCATGTGCCCTGTTTATCACAATGCTCCATGACCCCTTTTCATCAAAATGCTCTATGACCATTTTCATCACAAGGCTCCATGCCCTTATCATCACAGTGCTCCATGAACCCTTTCATCACAATGCTCCATGGCCCTTCTCATCACAATGCCCCATGACCCCTTCCATCACAATGCTCCATTACCCCTTTCATCAAAATGCTCCATGAACATTGTCATAACAAATCTCCATGACCACGTTCATCACTATGCTCCATGACCCCTTTCTTTACAAAGCTCCATGGCTCTTGTCATCACAAAGCTCCATGGCGCTTGTCATCACAAGGCTCCATGACCACTGTAATCACAATGATCCATGAGCCCTTTGATAACAACTCTCCATTACCCATTTCCTCAAAATGATCCTTGGCGCTTGTCATCACAATGCTCCATGATCCCTGTAATCACAATGATCCTTGACCCCTTTCATCACAATGTTCCATGGCCACTTTCATCACAATGCTCCATAACCCCTGTCATCACAATGCCCCTTGACCCATTTCCCCACAATGCTCCCTGAGCCATGTCATCACAATGCTACTTGTCTTTCTCATTACAATGCTCCATGTCCACTGTAATCACAGTCTTCCATGACCCCTTTCATCACAACTCTCCTTAACACTTTTCTCACAATGCTCCATGACATTGTCATCACAAAGTTTCATGCCCCCTGTCACCACAATGCTCTAAGCCCACTCTCAACACAATGCTCCATGAGACTTGTCTCACAATGCTCCATGCCCTTTTCATCACAATGCTCCATGCCCCCTGTCATCACAATGCTCCATGCCCCCTTTCATTACAATATTCCATGCCCCCTGTCTTCACAAGGCTCCATGCCCTTATCATCACAATGCTCCATGACACCTGTCTTCGCAATGTTTCGTGCACTTATCATCACAATACTCCTTGACCCTTGTCTAAAATGCTACATGGCGGTGACATCACAACATTCCATGCACCCTGTCATTACAAGGCTCCATGACACTTGTCATCACAATGTTCCATGGCCCCTATCATTCAAAATGCCATATGACCACTTTCATCACAATGCTCCAAGGCCCTTGTCATCACAATGCCCCATGAACCCTGTCATCACAATGCTCCAGGCCCCCTGTCATCACAATGATCCATGGCCCTTGTCATCACAATGCTCCCTGGTGCATGTCATCACAAAGATCCATGACCACTTTCAGCACAATGCTCCATGACCCCTTTCATCAAAATTCTCCATGACCATTGTCATCACAATGCTCCATGAGCCCTGTCATTACAATGCTCCCTGACCCCTGTCATCACCATGATCCATGGCCCTTGGCATCATAGTGCTCCTTCCCTCTTGTCGTAAGAATGCTCCATGATCCCTGCCATCACAATGATCCATGATTCCTTTCATCACAATTCTCCTTTTCCCCTTTCATCACAATGATCCCTGGAGCTTGTCAAAACAATGCTCCTTGATTCCCTGTAATCACAATGATCCATGACCCCTTTCATGACAATGCTCCATTACCCCACTAATCACAATGATCCATGGTGATTGTCATCACAATGCTCCATGACCCTTGTCATCACAATGCTCCAGGTCGTTGTAATCACAAAGTTCCATGACCCCTTTCACCACAAAGCTCCAAGATCCCTGTCATCACAATGCCCCATGACTCCTATCATCACAATGCTCCATGGCGCTTGTCATCACAATGATCCACAGCCTTAGTTCCTGAGTTGGGAGTAGTATCATTGCCTCAATTAGGGAAAATGTCAGTGACTGAGTTGGGAGTAGTGTGAGGGCCCTTGTTAGGGACACTGTCAGTGCCTGAGTTAGGTGTAGTGTCAGGGTTTTAGTTACGTACACTGTCAGTGCCTGAGTTGGGAATAGTGTCAGGGCCTTAGTTATGGACTGTGTCATTGCCTGAGTTAGGAGTAGTGTCAGGGCCTTAGTTAGGAGTAGCATCAGTGCCTTCGTTAGGTATTGTATCAGCGCCTCAGTTAGGAATAGATTCAGGGCCTCATTTTGGGACAGTGTCAGTGCCTGAGTTAGGAGTTTTGTCGGCCTTAGTTGGGGACCTTTCCAGGGCCTGAGTTAAGAGTAATGTCAGGGCCTTCCTTAGGTATTGTATCAGTGCCTGAGTTAGGAATAGTGTCAAGGCCTTAGTTAGGGACATTGCCAGGGCATGATTTAGGAGTAGTGTTAGGGTGTGAGTTATGAACAGTGTCAGGGCCTTAGTTAGTGACAGTGTCAGTTCCTGAGTTAGGAGTAGAGTCAGGGCCTAAGTTAGGGACAGTGCCAGTGCTGAGTTCGTAGTAGTATCAGGGCCTTAGTTAGAGACAGTGTCAGGGCCTGAGTTAGGAGTAGTGTCCGAGGCTTTGTTAGGGACAGTGTCAGTGCCTGAGTTAAGAGTAGCGTCACAGCTTTAGTTAGGGCCAGTGTCAGGGCCTTAGTTAAGACCAGTGTCAGGGCCTATGATAGGAATCAGATCAGGGCCTGTGTTACGAGTAGTGTCAGGGCCTTAGTTAAGGACAGTGTCAGGGCCTGAGTCCTGACTTATTCCTAACTCTCCTCACTAAGGATTCTTGACACTACTGCTAATTCAGGTCCTGATAATATCCCTTACTAAGGCCCTGACCCTTTCCCTGGCTAAGGCCCTGAACTTCTCCTAAGTCAGGCCCTGATACTGTCCCTGACAATGGCCCTGACACTACACCTAACTTAGGCCCCGAAATGATACCTAACAAACGCTCTGTTGCTAGTCCAAACTAAAGCCCTAAAATTGGTCTTAAATAAGGCCTTGACACTAATCCTAACTCAGGCCCTAACACTGTCCCTAGCTAAGGCCCTGACAGTACGCCTAACTAAGGCCCTGAAATTGGTCCTAAATAAGGCCTTGACACGAATCGTAACTCAGGCCCTAGCACTGTCCCTAACTAGGTCTCTGACAGTACACCTAACTCAGACCCTGACACTGTCCCTAAGCAAGGCCCTGACACTACTCCTAACTCAGTCCCTTACACTGTACCTAACAAAGTCACTGATGCTAGGCCTAACTCAGGCCCTGAAACTATCTGTAACTAAGGCCCTGCTGCCATCAGTATGTAAAGTTCTGACATTATCCTGAGCTAATATCCTGACCTATGTCTTTCCAAGGTCCTGAAACTGTCCCAAAGTAAGCCCTGACGCTGTCCGTAAGTGAAGACCTGAGGCTGTCCCTAACTCAGGCCCTGAAGCTTTCCTTAACTGAAGCCTTGAAGCTGTGACTAACTCAGGCCCTGATCATGTATTTCACGAAGACCTTAGTGCTGATCCAGCAAAGACGCTGATGCAGCTCCAAAGTCATGCCCTGACAGTGGGCCCAGCAAAGGGCCTGACGCTAGGCCCCACTCAGGCCCTGTCGCTCTCCCGAAGTCAGGCCCTGACACTGTCACTAACTAAGGCCCTGACTCTACTCCTAACTCAGTCCCGTACATTGTACCTAAAAAAGGCTCTGATGCTAGTCGTAACTCAGGGCCTGACACTGTCTCTAACTAAGGGCTGCTGCCATCCATATCTAAAGTCCTGACATTATCCGGAGCTAATATCCTGACCCACGTCTTACCAAGGTCCTGAAACTGTCCCAAAGTAAGCCCTGACGCTGTCCCTAAGTGAGGCCCTGCAGCTTTCCCTAACTAACTCAGGCCTTGATGCTGTGACTAACTCAGACCCTGGTCATGTCTTTAACTAAGACCCTAAGGCTGATCCAACAGAAGCCCTGAGGCTGCTCCTAAGTCATGCCCTGACAGTGTCCCCAGCTAAGGGTCTGATGCTAGGCCTCACTCAGACCCTATCGCTCTCCCTAAGTCAGGCTCTGATGCTGTCCCTACCTGAAGCCCTAACCCTGGTTCTGAATAAGGCCCTGAGAGTCTCCGTAACAAAGGTCTTCACACTATCCTTACGTCATTTCCTGACACTATCCCTACATGTTAAACTGACACTCTCACTAGCTAATGTCCTGCCTCTTATGCTAAAAGCCCTTAGGTTGTGCCTGCCTCAGGCACTGAATTTAGTCCCAAGACCGTGAATCTGTCCCGAACTAAGGCCTAGATGCTCGTCCTACATCTGGCCCTGACACTGTCCCTAACTAAGGCCCTAACACTATTGCTAACTGAGGACCTGACACTGGACCTATCAGGGGCCCGCTACTCCTAACTAACGCCTTGACACTGTCCCTTACTTAGGCCCTGCTACCATCAATATCTAAAGTCCTGACATTATCCTGAGCTAATATCGTAACTCATCTCTTACCAAGGTCCTGAAACTCTCCCTAAGGAAGCCCTGATGCTCTCCCTAAGTGAGGCCTTGAGGCTGTCCCTC
This sequence comes from Balaenoptera physalus, assembly GCF_965194825.1. NCBI lineage: Eukaryota > Metazoa > Chordata > Mammalia > Artiodactyla > Balaenopteridae > Balaenoptera > Balaenoptera physalus. The sequence goes on along the minus strand of NW_028126342.1, from coordinate 796,021 downwards.
ACAGAGGCCCTGATAATATCTTTAACATAGCCCCTGAGGCTGATCCTACCGTGCCTCTTATGTTGCTCCTAAGTCATGCCCTGACACTGTCCCTAGCTAAGGCCCTGACGCTAGGCCTCACTCAGGCCCTGTTGCTCTTCCTAAGTTAGGCTCTGACGCTGTCCCTACCCGAAGCCCTGACACTTACTTGTCCTTAATTAGGCCCTGCTGCTCTAAGTAACTAACGTCTTGACACTATCCCTAGGTCATTTCCTGACACTATCCCTAGATCTTAACCTAACCTTCTCTTTAGCTAATGTCGAGATTAGCTAAAGAGATTCTTTAGAACGAGATTCTTTCATCTTCTGAATATGGTTTTCTTCAAAACATAATTTTTATAGTGTTACTAACTTTAAACAAAATGTACTCAACTGCTGTGGAATATTCCTTCATAGGGGCGTGCATGGTTCACTTCTGCATCTGCTTGTGGTGGTGTTCAAGTTGCTTTCAGCTGTAGATCCTCTTATGCTACCTAAGTCTGTGATTCTGTCCCTATATGAGGCCCTGAATTTAGGTCCGAGGCCGTGAACCTGTCCCTAACTGAGGCCGGGAGGCTCGTCCTAACGCAGGTCCTGACACTGTCCCTAACTAAGGCCCTGACACTACACCTAACTCAGTCACTGACACTGTACCTAACAAAGGCTCTGATACTAGTCCTAACTTAGGCCTGACACTGCCTCTAACTAAGGCCCTGCTGCCGTCAATATCTGAACACCTGACATTATCCTGAGCTAATATCCTGACCCATGTCTTACCAAGGTCCTGAAACTTTCCCAAAGTAAGCCCTGACGCTGTCCCTAAGTGAGACCTTGAGGCTGTCCCTAACAGAGGCCCTGATAATATCTTTAACGAAGACCCTAATGCTGATCCTACAGAGGCCTTTCTGCTGCTCCTAAGTCATGCCCTGATACTGTCCCTTACTCAGGCCCCAAAGATAGGCCTCACTTAGGCCCTGTTGCTGTACCTTAGTTAGGCTCTGACGCTGTCCGTACATCAAGCCCTGGCACTGGTCCTAATTAAGGCCCTCACGCTGCTGCTAACTAAGGCCCTGATGCTCTCAATGACTAAGGTCTTTTCGTTATCCCTTGGTCATTTCCTTTCACTATCTCTGGCCTGGAACCTGACTCTGCCCCGAGATAATCTCCTGCATCTTATGCTGACTGAAACCCTAATCCTCTCCCTAACTAAGGCCCTGACTACTCCTAACTAAGGCCATGACACTGTCTCTAACAAAGGCCCAGAATCTGTCCCTAATATAGGCCCTGCTGCCAGCAATAACTGAAATCCTGACACTCTCCTGAGATAATATCCTGACCCATTTCTAACCAAGGTCTTGACACTCTCCCTAAGAAAGCCCTGTCGCTGTCTTTAAGTGAAGACCTGAGGCTGTCCGTAATTCAGGCCCTGAAGCTTTCCCTAACTGAGGCCTTGAGGCTGTGACTAACTAGGGCTCTGGTCATCTTTAACTAAGAGCCTAAAGCTGATCCAACAAAAGCACTGATGCTGCTCCTAAGTCACTCCCTGACAGGGTCCCCAGCTAAGGGCCTGATGCTAGGCCTCACTCAGACCCTACCGCTCTCCCTAAGTCAGGCTCTGATACTGTCCCTACCTGAAGCCCTAACACTGGTTCTGAATAAGGCCCTGATATTCTCAGTAACAAAGGTCTTCACACTATACTTAGGTCATTTCCTGACACGATTCCTAGCCTTCACCCTAACCCTGTCCCGAGTTAATATCCTACCTCTTATGCTAACTAAAGACGTTATGCTGTACCTACCTCAGGCACTGAATTTAGTCCCAAGACCGCTAGACTGTCCCTCACTAGGCTCCATGCCCTTATCGTCACAATGTTCCGTGACCACAGTCATCACAATGCTCCACGCCCTTATCATCACAATGCCCCATGACCCCTGTCATCACAATGCTCCATGACACCTTCCATCACAATGCCCCATGGCCCCTTTCATCACAATGCTCCCAGACGTCTTTCATCACAAGGCTCCATGCCCTTATCATCACAGTGCTCCATGAACCGTTTCATCACAATGCTCCATAGCCCTTCTCATCACAATGCCCCATGACCCCTTCCATCACAATGCTCCATGACCCCTTTCATCAAAATGCTCCATGAACATTGTCATAACAAATCTCCATGACCACGTTCATCACAATGCTCCATGACCCCTTTCTTTACAATGCTCCATGGCTCTTGTCATCACAAAGCTCCATGGCGCTTGTCATCACAAGGCTCCATGACCACTGTAATCACAATGATCCATGAGCCCTTTGGTAACAACTCTCCATTACCCATTTCCTCAAAATGATCCTTGGCGCTTGTCATCACAATGCTCCATGATCCCTGTAATCACAATGATCCTTGACCCCTTTCATCACAATGTTCCATGGCCGCTTTCATCACAATGCTCCATAACCCCTGTCATCACAATGCCCCTTGACCCATTTCCCCACAATGCTCCCTGAGCCATGTCATCACAATGCTACTTGTCTTTCTCATTACAATGCTCCATGTCCACTGTAATCAGAGTCTTCCATGACCCCTTTCATCACAACTCTCCTTAACACTTTTCTCACAATGCTCCATGACATTGTCATCACAAAGTTTCATGCCCCCTGTCACCACAATGCTCTAAGCCCACTCTCAACACAATGCTCCATGAGACTTGTCTCACAATGCTCCATGCCCTTTTCATCACAATGCTCCATGCCCCCTGTCATCACAATGCTCCATGCCCCCTTTCATTACAATATTCCATGCCCCCTGTCTTCACAAGGCTCCATGCCCTTATCATCACAATGCTCCATGACACCTGTCTTCGCAATGTTTAGTGCACTTATCATCACAATACTCCTTGACCCTTGTCTAAAATGCTACATGGCGGTGACATCACAACATTCCATGCACCCTGTCATTACAAGGCTCCATGACACTTGTCATCACAATGTTCCATGGCCCCTATCATTCAAAATGCCATATGACCACTTTCATCACAATGCTCCAAGGCCCTTGTCATCACAATGCCCCATGAACCCTGTCATCACAATGCTCCAGGCCCCCTGTCATCACAATGATCCATGGCCCTTGTCATCACAATGCTCCCTGGTGCATGTCATCACAAAGATCCATGACCACTTTCAGCACAATGCTCCATGACCCCTTTCATCAAAATTCTCCATGACCATTGTCATCACAATGCTCCATGAGCCCTGTCATTACAATGCTCCCTGACCCCTGTCATCACCATGATCCATGGCCCTTGGCATCATAGTGCTCCTTCCCTCTTGTCGTAAGAATGCTCCATGATCCCTGCCATCACAATGATCCATGATTCCTTTCATCACAATTCTCCTTTTCCCCTTTCATCACAATGATCCCTGGAGCTTGTCAAAACAATGCTCCTTGATTCCCTGTAATCACAATGATCCATGACCCCTTTCATGACAATGCTCCATTACCCCACTAATCACAATGATCCATGGTGATTGTCATCACAATGCTCCATGACCCTTGTCATCACAATGCTCCAGGTCGTTGTAATCACAAAGTTCCATGACCCCTTTCACCACAAAGCTCCAAGATCCCTGTCATCACAATGCCCCATGACTCCTATCATCACAATGCTCCATGGCGCTTGTCATCACAATGATCCACAGCCTTAGTTCCTGAGTTGGGAGTAGTATCATTGCCTCAATTAGGGAAAATGTCAGTGACTGAGTTGGGAGTAGTGTGAGGGCCCTTGTTAGGGACACTGTCAGTGCCTGAGTTAGGTGTAGTGTCAGGGTTTTAGTTACGTACACTGTCAGTGCCTGAGTTGGGAATAGTGTCAGGGCCTTAGTTATGGACTGTGTCATTGCCTGAGTTAGGAGTAGTGTCAGGGCCTTAGTTAGGAGTAGCATCAGTGCCTTCGTTAGGTATTGTATCAGCGCCTCAGTTAGGAATAGATTCAGGGCCTCATTTTGGGACAGTGTCAGTGCCTGAGTTAGGAGTTTTGTCGGCCTTAGTTGGGGACCTTTCCAGGGCCTGAGTTAAGAGTAATGTCAGGGCCTTCCTTAGGTATTGTATCAGTGCCTGAGTTAGGAATAGTGTCAAGGCCTTAGTTAGGGACATTGCCAGGGCATGATTTAGGAGTAGTGTTAGGGTGTGAGTTATGAACAGTGTCAGGGCCTTAGTTAGTGACAGTGTCAGTTCCTGAGTTAGGAGTAGAGTCAGGGCCTAAGTTAGGGACAGTGCCAGTGCTGAGTTCGTAGTAGTATCAGGGCCTTAGTTAGAGACAGTGTCAGGGCCTGAGTTAGGAGTAGTGTCCGAGGCTTTGTTAGGGACAGTGTCAGTGCCTGAGTTAAGAGTAGCGTCACAGCTTTAGTTAGGGCCAGTGTCAGGGCCTTAGTTAAGACCAGTGTCAGGGCCTATGATAGGAATCAGATCAGGGCCTGTGTTACGAGTAGTGTCAGGGCCTTAGTTAAGGACAGTGTCAGGGCCTGAGTCCTGACTTATTCCTAACTTTCCTCACTAAGGATTCTTGACACTACTGCTAATTCAGGTCCTGATAATATCCCTTACTAAGGCCCTGACCCTTTCCCTGGCTAAGGCCCTGAACTTCTCCTAAGTCAGGCCCTGATACTGTCCCTGACAATGGCCCTGACACTACACCTAACTTAGGCCCCGAAATGATACCTAACAAACGCTCTGTTGCTAGTCCAAACTAAAGCCCTAAAATTGGTCTTAAATAAGGCCTTGACACTAATCCTAACTCAGGCCCTAACACTGTCCCTAGCTAAGGCCCTGACAGTACGCCTAACTAAGGCCCTGAAATTGGTCCTAAATAAGGCCTTGACACGAATCGTAACTCAGGCCCTAGCACTGTCCCTAACTAGGTCTCTGACAGTACACCTAACTCAGACCCTGACACTGTCCCTAAGCAAGGCCCTGACACTACTCCTAACTCAGTCCCTTACACTGTACCTAACAAAGTCACTGATGCTAGGCCTAACTCAGGCCCTGAAACTATCTGTAACTAAGGCCCTGCTGCCATCAGTATGTAAAGTTCTGACATTATCCTGAGCTAATATCCTGACCTATGTCTTTCCAAGGTCCTGAAACTGTCCCAAAGTAAGCCCTGACGCTGTCCGTAAGTGAAGACCTGAGGCTGTCCCTAACTCAGGCCCTGAAGCTTTCCTTAACTGAAGCCTTGAAGCTGTGACTAACTCAGGCCCTGATCATGTATTTCACGAAGACCTTAGTGCTGATCCAGCAAAGACGCTGATGCAGCTCCAAAGTCATGCCCTGACAGTGGGCCCAGCAAAGGGCCTGACGCTAGGCCCCACTCAGGCCCTGTCGCTCTCCCGAAGTCAGGCCCTGACACTGTCACTAACTAAGGCCCTGACTCTACTCCTAACTCAGTCCCGTACATTGTACCTAAAAAAGGCTCTGATGCTAGTCGTAACTCAGGGCCTGACACTGTCTCTAACTAAGGGCTGCTGCCATCCATATCTAAAGTCCTGACATTATCCGGAGCTAATATCCTGACCCACGTCTTACCAAGGTCCTGAAACTGTCCCAAAGTAAGCCCTGACGCTGTCCCTAAGTGAGGCCCTGCAGCTTTCCCTAACTAACTCAGGCCTTGATGCTGTGACTAACTCAGACCCTGGTCATGTCTTTAACTAAGACCCTAAGGCTGATCCAACAGAAGCCCTGAGGCTGCTCCTAAGTCATGCCCTGACAGTGTCCCCAGCTAAGGGTCTGATGCTAGGCCTCACTCAGACCCTATCGCTCTCCCTAAGTCAGGCTCTGATGCTGTCCCTACCTGAAGCCCTAACCCTGGTTCTGAATAAGGCCCTGAGAGTCTCCGTAACAAAGGTCTTCACACTATCCTTACGTCATTTCCTGACACTATCCCTACATGTTAAACTGACACTCTCACTAGCTAATGTCCTGCCTCTTATGCTAACTGAAGCCCTTAGGTTGTGCCTGCCTCAGGCACTGAATTTAGTCCCAAGACCGTGAAACTGTCCCGAACTAACGCCTAGATACTCGTCCTACATCTGGCCCTGACACTGTCCCTAACTAAGGCCCTAACACTATTGCTAACTGAGGACCTGACACTGGACCTATCAGGGGCCCGCTACTCCTAACTAACGCCTTGACACTGTCCCTTACTTAGGCCCTGCTACCATCAATATCTAAAGTCCTGACATTATCCTGAGCTAATATCGTAACTCATCTCTTACCAAGGTCCTGAAACTCTCCCTAAGGAAGCCCTGATGCTCTCCCTAAGTGAGGCCTTGAGGCTGTCCCTCACAGAGGCCCTGATAATATCTTTAACATAGCCCCTGAGGCTGATCCTACCGTGCCTCTTATGTTGCTCCTAAGTCATGCCCTGACACTGTCCCTAGCTAAGGCCCTGACGCTAGGCCTCACTCAGGCCCTGTTGCTCTTCCTAAGTTAGGCTCTGACGCTGTCCCTACCCGAAGCCCTGACACTTACTTGTCCTTAATTAGGCCCTGCTGCTCTAAGTAACTAACGTCTTGACACTATCCCTAGGTCATTTCCTGACACTATCCCTAGATCTTAACCTAACCTTCTCTTTAGCTAATGTCGAGATTAGCTAAAGAGATTCTTTAGAACGAGATTCTTTCATCTTCTGAATATGGTTTTCTTCAAAACATAATTTTTATAGTGTTACTAACTTTAAACAAAATGTACTCAACTGCTGTGGAATATTCCTTCATAGGGGCGTGCATGGTTCACTTCTGCATCTGCTTGTGGTGGTGTTCAAGTTGCTTTCAGCTGTAGATCCTCTTATGCTACCTAAGTCTGTGATTCTGTCCCTATATGAGGCCCTGAATTTAGGTCCGAGGCCGTGAACCTGTCCCTAACTGAGGCCGGGAGGCTCGTCCTAACGCAGGTCCTGACACTGTCCCTAACTAAGGCCCTGACACTACACCTAACTCAGTCACTGACACTGTACCTAACAAAGGCTCTGATACTAGTCCTAACTTAGGCCTGACACTGCCTCTAACTAAGGCCCTGCTGCCGTCAATATCTGAACACCTGACATTATCCTGAGCTAATATCCTGACCCATGTCTTACCAAGGTCCTGAAACTTTCCCAAAGTAAGCCCTGACGCTGTCCCTAAGTGAGACCTTGAGGCTGTCCCTAACAGAGGCCCTGATAATATCTTTAACGAAGACCCTAATGCTGATCCTACAGAGGCCTTTCTGCTGCTCCTAAGTCATGCCCTGATACTGTCCCTTACTCAGGCCCCAAAGATAGGCCTCACTTAGGCCCTGTTGCTGTACCTTAGTTAGGCTCTGACGCTGTCCGTACATCAAGCCCTGGCACTGGTCCTAATTAAGGCCCTCACGCTGCTGCTAACTAAGGCCCTGATGCTCTCAATGACTAAGGTCTTTTCGTTATCCCTTGGTCATTTCCTTTCACTATCTCTGGCCTGGAACCTGACTCTGCCCCGAGATAATCTCCTGCATCTTATGCTGACTGAAACCCTAATCCTCTCCCTAACTAAGGCCCTGACTACTCCTAACTAAGGCCATGACACTGTCTCTAACAAAGGCCCAGAATCTGTCCCTAATATAGGCCCTGCTGCCAGCAATAACTGAAATCCTGACACTCTCCTGAGATAATATCCTGACCCATTTCTAACCAAGGTCTTGACACTCTCCCTAAGAAAGCCCTGTCGCTGTCTTTAAGTGAAGACCTGAGGCTGTCCGTAATTCAGGCCCTGAAGCTTTCCCTAACTGAGGCCTTGAGGCTGTGACTAACTAGGGCTCTGGTCATCTTTAACTAAGAGCCTAAAGCTGATCCAACAAAAGCACTGATGCTGCTCCTAAGTCACTCCCTGACAGGGTCCCCAGCTAAGGGCCTGATGCTAGGCCTCACTCAGACCCTACCGCTCTCCCTAAGTCAGGCTCTGATACTGTCCCTACCTGAAGCCCTAACACTGGTTCTGAATAAGGCCCTGATATTCTCAGTAACAAAGGTCTTCACACTATCCTTAGGTCATTTCCTGACACGATTCCTAGCCTTCACCCTAACCCTGTCCCGAGTTAATATCCTACCTCTTATGCTAACTAAAGACGTTATGCTGTACCTACCTCAGGCACTGAATTTAGTCCCAAGACCGCTAGACTGTCCCTCACTAGGCTCCATGCCCTTATCGTCACAATGTTCCGTGACCACAGTCATCACAATGCTCCACGCCCTTATCATCACAATGCCCCATGACCCCTGTCATCACAATGCTCCATGACACCTTCCATCACAATGCCCCATGGCCCCTTTCATCACAATGCTCCCAGACGTCTTTCATCACAAGGCTCCATGCCCTTATCATCACAGTGCTCCATGAACCGTTTCATCACAATGCTCCATAGCCCTTCTCATCACAATGCCCCATGACCCCTTCCATCACAATGCTCCATGACCCCTTTCATCAAAATGCTCCATGAACATTGTCATAACAAATCTCCATGACCACGTTCATCACAATGCTCCATGACCCCTTTCTTTACAATGCTCCATGGCTCTTGTCATCACAAAGCTCCATGGCGTTTGTCATCACAAGGCTCCATGACCACTGTAATCACAATGATCCATGAGCCCTTTGGTAACAACTCTCCATTACCCATTTCCTCAAAATGATCCTTGGCGCTTGTCATCACAATGCTCCATGATCCCTGTAATCACAATGATCCTTGACCCCTTTCATCACAATGTTCCATGGCCGCTTTCATCACAATGCTCCATAACCCCTGTCATCACAATGCCCCTTGACCCATTTCCCCACAATGCTCCCTGAGCCATGTCATCACAATGCTACTTGTCTTTCTCATTACAATGCTCCATGTCCACTGTAATCAGAGTCTTCCATGACCCCTTTCATCACAACTCTCCTTAACACTTTTCTCACAATGCTCCATGACATTGTCATCACAAAGTTTCATGCCCCCTGTCACCACAATGCTCTAAGCCCACTCTCAACACAATGCTCCATGAGACTTGTCTCACAATGCTCCATGCCCTTTTCATCACAATGCTCCATGCCCCCTGTCATCACAATGCTCCATGCCCCCTTTCATTACAATATTCCATGCCCCCTGTCTTCACAAGGCTCCATGCCCTTATCATCACAATGCTCCATGACACCTGTCTTCGCAATGTTTCGTGCACTTATCATCACAATACTCCTTGACCCTTGTCTAAAATGCTACATGGCGGTGACATCACAACATTCCATGCACCCTGTCATTACAAGGCTCCATGACACTTGTCATCACAATGTTCCATGGCCCCTATCATTCAAAATGCCATATGACCACTTTCATCACAATGCTCCAAGGCCCTTGTCATCACAATGCCCCATGAACCCTGTCATCACAATGCTCCAGGCCCCCTGTCATCACAATGATCCATGGCCCTTGTCATCACAATGCTCCCTGGTGCATGTCATCACAAAGATCCATGACCACATTCAGCACAATGCTCCATGACCCCTTTCATCAAAATTCTCCATGACCATTGTCATCACAATGCTCCATGAGCCCTGTCATTACAATGCTCCCTGACCCCTGTCATCACCATGATCCATGGCCCTTGGCATCACAGTGCTCCTTCGCTCTTGTCGTAACAATGCTCCATGATCCCTGTCATCACAATGATCCATGATTCCTTTCATCACAATTCTCCTTTTCCCCTTTCATCACGATGATCCCTGGAGCTTGTCAAAACAATGCTCCTTGATTCCCTGTAATCACAATGATCCATGACCCCTTTCATGACAATGCTCCATTACCCCACTAATCACAATGATCCATGGTGATTGTCATCACAATGCTCCATGACCCTTGTCATCACAATGCTCCAGGTCGTTGTAATCACAAAGTTCCATGACCCCTTTCACCACAAAGCTCCAAGATCCCTGTCATCACAATGCCCCATGACTCCTATCATCACAATGCTCCATGGCGCTTGTCATCACAATGATCCACAGCCTTAGTTCCTGAGTTGGGAGTAGTATCATTGCCTCAATTAGGGAAAATGTCAGTGACTGAGTTGGGAGTAGTGTGAGGGCCCTTGTTAGGGACACTGTCAGTGCCTGAGTTAGGTGTAGTGTCAGGGTTTTAGTTACGTACACTGTCAGTGCCTGAGTTGGGAATAGTGTCAGGGCCTTAGTTATGGACTGTGTCATTGCCTGAGTTAGGAGTAGTGTCAGGGCCTTAGTTAGGAGTAGCATCAGTGCCTTCGTTAGGTATTGTATCAGCGCCTCAGTTAGGAATAGATTCAGGGCCTCATTTTGGGACAGTGTCAGTGCCTGAGTTAGGAGTTTTGTCGGCCTTAGTTGGGGACCTTTCCAGGGCCTGAGTTAAGAGTAATGTCAGGGCCTTCCTTAGGTATTGTATCAGTGCCTGAGTTAGGAATAGTGTCAAGGCCTTAGTTAGGGACATTGCCAGGGCATGATTTAGGAGTAGTGTTAGGGTGTGAGTTATGAACCGTGTCAGGGCCTTAGTTAGTGACAGTGTCAGTTCCTGAGTTAGGAGTAGAGTCAGGGCCTAAGTTAGGGACAGTGCCAGTGCTGAGTTCGTAGTAGTATCAGGGCCTTAGTTAGAGACAGTGTCAGGGCCTGAGTTAGGAGTAGTGTCCGAGGCTTTGTTAGGGACAGTGTCAGTGCCTGAGTTAAGAGTAGCGTCACAGCTTTAGTTAGGGCCCGTGTCAGGGCCTTAGTTAAGACCAGTGTCAGGGCCTATGATAGGAATCAGATCAGGGCCTGTGTTACGAGTAGTGTCAGGGCCTTAGTTAAGGACAGTGTCAGGGCCTGAGTCCTGACTTATTCCTAACTTTCCTCACTAAGGATTCTTGACACTACTGCTAATTCAGGTCCTGATAATATCCCTTACTAAGGCCTTGACCCTTTCCCTGGCTAAGGCCCTGAACTTCTCCTAAGTCAGGCCCTGATACTGTCCCTGACAATGGCCCTGACACTACACCTAACTTAGGCCCCGAAATGATACCTAACAAACGCTCTGTTGCTAGTCCAAACTAAAGCCCTAAAATTGGTCTTAAATAAGGCCTTGACACTAATCCTAACTCAGGCCCTAACACTGTCCCTAGCTAAGGCCCTGACAGTACGCCTAACTCAGGCCCTCATACGATTCCTAACAATGGCTCTGATGCTAGTCCAAACTAAGGCCCTGAAATTGGTCTTAAATAAGGCCTTGACACGAATCGTAACTCAGGCCCTAGCACTGTCCCTAACTAGGTCTCTGACAGTACACCTAACTCAGACCCTGACACTGTCCCTAAGCAAGGCCCTGACACTACTCCTAACTCAGTCCCTTACACTGTACCTAACAAAGTCACTGATGCTAGGCCTAACTCAGGCCCTGAAACTATCTGTAACTAAGGCCCTGCTGCCATCAGTATGTAAAGTTCTGACATTATCCTGAGCTAATATCCTGACCTATGTCTTTCCAAGGTCCTGAAACTGTCCCAAAGTAAGCCCTGACGCTGTCCGTAAGTGAAGACCTGAGGCTGTCCCTAACTCAGGCCCTGAAGCTTTCCTTAACTGAAGCCTTGAAGCTGTGACTAACTCAGGCCCTGATCATGTATTTCACGAAGACCTTAGTGCTGATCCAGCAAAGACGCTGATGCAGCTCCAAAGTCATGCCCTGACAGTGGGCCCAGCAAAGGGCCTGACGCTAGGCCCCACTCAGGCCCTGTCGCTCTCCCGAAGTCAGGCCCTGACACTGTCACTAACTAAGGCCCTGACTCTACTCCTAACTCAGTCCCGTACATTGTACCTAAAAAAGGCTCTGATGCTAGTCGTAACTCAGGGCCTGACACTGTCTCTAACTAAGGGCTGCTGCCATCCATATCTAAAGTCCTGACATTATCCGGAGCTAATATCCTGACCCACGTCTTACCAAGGTCCTGAAACTGTCCCAAAGTAAGCCCTGACGCTGTCCCTAAGTGAGGCCCTGCAGCTTTCCCTAACTAACTCAGGCCTTGATGCTGTGACTAACTCAGACCCTGGTCATGTCTTTAACTAAGACCCTAAGGCTGATCCAACAGAAGCCCTGAGGCTGCTCCTAAGTCATGCCCTGACAGTGTCCCCAGCTAAGGGTCTGATGCTAGGCCTCACTCAGACCCTATCGCTCTCCCTAAGTCAGGCTCTGATGCTGTCCCTACCTGAAGCCCTAACCCTGGTTCTGAATAAGGCCCTGAGAGTCTCCGTAACAAAGGTCTTCACACTATCCTTACGTCATTTCCTGACACTATCCCTACATGTTAAACTGACACTCTCACTAGCTAATGTCCTGCCTCTTATGCTAACTGAAGCCCTTAGGTTGTGCCTGCCTCAGGCACTGAATTTAGTCCCAAGACCGTGAAACTGTCCCGAACTAACGCCTAGATACTCGTCCTACATCTGGCCCTGACACTGTCCCTAACTAAGGCCCTAACACTATTGCTAACTGAGGACCTGACACTGGACCTATCAGGGGCCCGCTACTCCTAACTAACGCCTTGACACTGTCCCTTACTTAGGCCCTGCTACCATCAATATCTAAAGTCCTGACATTATCCTGAGCTAATATCGTAACTCATCTCTTACCAAGGTCCTGAAACTCTCCCTAAGGAAGCCCTGATGCTCTCCCTAAGTGAGGCCTTGAGGCTGTCCCTCACAGAGGCCCTGATAATATCTTTAACATAGCCCCTGAGGCTGATCCTACCGTGCCTCTTATGTTGCTCCTAAGTCATGCCCTGACACTGTCCCTAGCTAAGGCCCTGACGCTAGGCCTCACTCAGGCCCTGTTGCTCTTCCTAAGTTAGGCTCTGACGCTGTCCCTACCCGAAGCCCTGACACTTACTTGTCCTTAATTAGGCCCTGCTGCTCTAAGTAACTAACGTCTTGACACTATCCCTAGGTCATTTCCTGACACTATCCCTAGATCTTAACCTAACCTTCTCTTTAGCTAATGTCGAGATTAGCTAAAGAGATTCTTTAGAACGAGATTCTTTCATCTTCTGAATATGGTTTTCTTCAAAACATAATTTTTATAGTGTTACTAACTTTAAACAAAATGTACTCAACTGCTGTGGAATATTCCTTCATAGGGGCGTGCATGGTTCACTTCTGCATCTGCTTGTGGTGGTGTTCAAGTTGCTTTCAGCTGTAGATCCTCTTATGCTACCTAAGTCTGTGATTCTGTCCCTATATGAGGCCCTGAATTTAGGTCCGAGGCCGTGAACCTGTCCCTAACTGAGGCCGGGAGGCTCGTCCTAACGCAGGTCCTGACACTGTCCCTAACTAAGGCCCTGACACTACACCTAACTCAGTCACTGACACTGTACCTAACAAAGGCTCTGATACTAGTCCTAACTTAGGCCTGACACTGCCTCTAACTAAGGCCCTGCTGCCGTCAATATCTGAACACCTGACATTATCCTGAGCTAATATCCTGACCCATGTCTTACCAAGGTCCTGAAACTTTCCCAAAGTAAGCCCTGACGCTGTCCCTAAGTGAGACCTTGAGGCTGTCCCTAACAGAGGCCCTGATAATATCTTTAATGAAGACCCTAATGCTGATCCTACAGAGGCCTTTCTGCTGCTCCTAAGTCATGCCCTGATACTGTCCCTTACTCAGGCCCCAAAGATAGGCCTCACTTAGGCCCTGTTGCTGTACCTTAGTTAGGCTCTGACGCTGTCCGTACATCAAGCCCTGGCACTGGTCCTAATTAAGGCCCTCACGCTGCTGCTAACTAAGGCCCTGATGCTCTCAATGACTAAGGTCTTTTCGTTATCCCTTGGTCATTTCCTTTCACTATCTCTGGCCTGGAACCTGACTCTGCCCCGAGATAATCTCCTGCATCTTATGCTGACTGAAACCCTAATCCTCTCCCTAACTAAGGCCCTGACTACTCCTAACTAAGGCCATGACACTGTCTCTAACAAAGGCCCAGAATCTGTCCCTAATATAGGCCCTGCTGCCAGCAATAACTGAAATCCTGACACTCTCCTGAGATAATATCCTGACCCATTTCTAACCAAGGTCTTGACACTCTCCCTAAGAAAGCCCTGTCGCTGTCTTTAAGTGAAGACCTGAGGCTGTCCGTAATTCAGGCCCTGAAGCTTTCCCTAACTGAGGCCTTGAGGCTGTGACTAACTAGGGCTCTGGTCATCTTTAACTAAGAGCCTAAAGCTGATCCAACAAAAGCACTGATGCTGCTCCTAAGTCACTCCCTGACAGGGTCCCCAGCTAAGGGCCTGATGCTAGGCCTCACTCAGACCCTACCGCTCTCCCTAAGTCAGGCTCTGATACTGTCCCTACCTGAAGCCCTAACACTGGTTCTGAATAAGGCCCTGATATTCTCAGTAACAAAGGTCTTCACACTATACTTAGGTCATTTCCTGACACGATTCCTAGCCTTCACCCTAACCCTGTCCCGAGTTAATATCCTACCTCTTATGTTAACTAAAGACGTTATGTTGTACCTACCTCAGGCACTGAATTTAGTCCCAAGACCGCTAGACTGTCCCTCACTAGGCTCCATGCCCTTATCGTCACAATGTTCCGTGACCACAGTCATCACAATGCTCCACGCCCTTATCATCACAATGCCCCATGACCCCTGTCATCACAATGCTCCATGACACCTTCCATCACAATGCCCCATGGCCCCTTTCATCACAATGCTCCCAGACGTCTTTCATCACAAGGCTCCATGCCCTTATCATCACAGTGCTCCATGAACCGTTTCATCACAATGCTCCATAGCCCTTCTCATCACAATGCCCCATGACCCCTTCCATCACAATGCTCCATGACCCCTTTCATCAAAATGCTCCATGAACATTGTCATAACAAATCTCCATGACCACGTTCATCACAATGCTCCATGACCCCTTTCTTTACAATGCTCCATGGCTCTTGTCATCACAAAGCTCCATGGCGCTTGTCATCACAAGGCTCCATGACCACTGTAATCACAATGATCCATGAGCCCTTTGGTAACAACTCTCCATTACCCATTTCCTCAAAATGATCCTTGGCGCTTGTCATCACAATGCTCCATGATCCCTGTAATCACAATGATCCTTGACCCTTTTCATCACAATGTTCCATGGCCGCTTTCATCACAATGCTCCATAACCCCTGTCATCACAATGCCCCTTGACCCATTTCCCCACAATGCTCCCTGAGCCATGTCATCACAATGCTACTTGTCTTTCTCATTACAATGCTCCATGTCCACTGTAATCAGAGTCTTCCATGACCCCTTTCATCACAACTCTCCTTAACACTTTTCTCACAATGCTCCATGACATTGTCATCACAAAGTTTCATGCCCCCTGTCACCACAATGCTCTAAGCCCACTCTCAACACAATGCTCCATGAGACTTGTCTCACAATGCTCCATGCCCTTTTCATCACAATGCTCCATGCCCCCTGTCATCACAATGCTCCATGCCCCCTTTCATTACAATATTCCATGCCCCCTGTCTTCACAAGGCTCCATGCCCTTATCATCACAATGCTCCATGACACCTGTCTTCGCAATGTTTCGTGCACTTATCATCACAATACTCCTTGACCCTTGTCTAAAATGCTACATGGCGGTGACATCACAACATTCCATGCACCCTGTCATTACAAGGCTCCATGACACTTGTCATCACAATGTTCCATGGCCCCTATCATTCAAAATGCCATATGACCACTTTCATCACAATGCTCCAAGGCCCTTGTCATCACAATGCCCCATGAACCCTGTCATCACAATGCTCCAGGCCCCCTGTCATCACAATGATCCATGGCCCTTGTCATCACAATGCTCCCTGGTGCATGTCATCACAAAGATACATGACCACTTTCAGCACAATGCTCCATGACCCCTTTCATCAAAATTCTCCATGACCATTGTCATCACAATGCTCCATGAGCCCTGTCATTACAATGCTCCCTGACCCCTGTCATCACCATGATCCATGGCCCTTGGCATCATAGTGCTCCTTCCCTCTTGTCGTAACAATGCTCCATGATCCCTGCCATCACAATGATCCATGATTCCTTTCATCACAATTCTCCTTTTCCCCTTTCATCACAATGATCCCTGGAGCTTGTCAAAACAATGCTCCTTGATTCCCTGTAATCACAATGATCCATGACCCCTTTCATGACAATGCTCCATTACCCCACTAATCACAATGATCCATGGTGATTGTCATCACAATGCTCCATGACCCTTGTCATCACAATGCTCCAGGTCGTTGTAATCACAAAGTTCCATGACCCCTTTCACTACAAAGCTCCAAGATCCCTGTCATCACAATGCCCCATGACTCCTATCATCACAATGCTCCATGGCGCTTGTCATCACAATGATCCACAGCCTTAGTTCCTGAGTTGGGAGTAGTATCATTGCCTCAATTAGGGAAAATGTCAGTGACTGAGTTGGGAGTAGTGTGAGGGCCCTTGTTAGGGACACTGTCAGTGCCTGAGTTAGGTGTAGTGTCAGGGTTTTAGTTACGTACACTGTCAGTGCCTGAGTTGGGAATAGTGTCAGGGCCTTAGTTATGGACTGTGTCATTGCCTGAGTTAGGAGTAGTGTCAGGGCCTTAGTTAGGAGTAGCATCAGTGCCTTCGTTAGGTATTGTATCAGCGCCTCAGTTAGGAATAGATTCAGGGCCTCATTTTGGGACAGTGTCAGTGCCTGAGTTAGGAGTTTTGTCGGCCTTAGTTGGGGACCTTTCCAGGGCCTGAGTTAAGAGTAATGTCAGGGCCTTCCTTAGGTATTGTATCAGTGCCTGAGTTAGGAATAGTGTCAAGGCCTTAGTTAGGGACATTGCCAGGGCATGATTTAGGAGTAGTGTTAGGGTGTGAGTTATGAACAGTGTCAGGGCCTTAGTTAGTGACAGTGTCAGTTCCTGAGTTAGGAGTAGAGTCAGGGCCTAAGTTAGGGACAGTGCCAGTGCTGAGTTCGTAGTAGTATCAGGGCCTTAGTTAGAGACAGTGTCAGGGCCTGAGTTAGGAGTAGTGTCCGAGGCTTTGTTAGGGACAGTGTCAGTGCCTGAGTTAAGAGTAGCGTCACAGCTTTAGTTAGGGCCAGTGTCAGGGCCTTAGTTAAGACCAGTGTCAGGGTCTATGATAGGAATCAGATCAGGGCCTGTGTTACGAGTAGTGTCAGGGCCTTAGTTAAGGACAGTGTCAGGGCCTGAGTCCTGACTTATTCCTAACTTTCCTCACTAAGGATTCTTGACACTACTGCTAATTCAGGTCCTGATAATATCCCTTACTAAGGCCCTGACCCTTTCCCTGGCTAAGGCCCTGAACTTCTCCTAAGTCAGGCCCTGATACTGTCCCTGACAATGGCCCTGACACTACACCTAACTTAGGCCCCGAAATGATACCTAACAAACGCTCTGTTGCTAGTCCAAACTAAAGCCCTAAAATTGGTCTTAAATAAGGCCTTGACACTAATCCTAACTCAGGCCCTAACACTGTCCCTAGCTAAGGCCCTGACAGTACGCCTAACTAAGGCCCTGAAATTGGTCCTAAATAAGGCCTTGACACGAATCGTAACTCAGGCCCTAGCACTGTCCCTAACTAGGTCTCTGACAGTACACCTAACTCAGACCCTGACACTGTCCCTAAGCAAGGCCCTGACACTACTCCTAACTCAGTCCCTTACACTGTACCTAACAAAGTCACTGATGCTAGGCCTAACTCAGGCCCTGAAACTGTCTGTAACTAAGGCCCTGCTGCCATCAGTATGTAAAGTTCTGACATTATCCTGAGCTAATATCCTGACCTATGTCTTTCCAAGGTCCTGAAACAAAGTAAGCCCTGACGCTGTCCGTAAGTGAAGACCTGAGGCTGTCCCTAACTCAGGCCCTGAAGCTTTCCTTAACTGAAGCCTTGAAGCTGTGACTAACTCAGGCCCTGATCATGTATTTCACGAAGACCTTAGTGCTGATCCAGCAAAGACGCTGATGCAGCTCCAAAGTCATGCCCTGACAGTGGGCCCAGCAAAGGGCCTGACGCTAGGCCCCACTCAGGCCCTGTCGCTCTCCCGAAGTCAGGCCCTGACACTGTCACTAACTAAGGCCCTGACTCTACTCCTAACTCAGTCCCGTACATTGTACCTAAAAAAGGCTCTGATGCTAGTCGTAACTCAGGGCCTGACACTGTCTCTAACTAAGGGCTGCTGCCATCCATATCTAAAGTCCTGACATTATCCGGAGCTAATATCCTGACCCACGTCTTACCAAGGTCCTGAAACTGTCCCAAAGTAAGCCCTGACGCTGTCCCTAAGTGAGGCCCTGCAGCTTTCCCTAACTAACTCAGGCCTTGATGCTGTGACTAACTCAGACCCTGGTCATGTCTTTAACTAAGACCCTAAGGCTGATCCAACAGAAGCCCTGAGGCTGCTCCTAAGTCATGCCCTGACAGTGTCCCCAGCTAAGGGTCTGATGCTAGGCCTCACTCAGACCCTATCGCTCTCCCTAAGTCAGGCTCTGATGCTGTCCCTACCTGAAGCCCTAACCCTGGTTCTGAATAAGGCCCTGAGAGTCTCCGTAACAAAGGTCTTCACACTATCCTTACGTCATTTCCTGACACTATCCCTACATGTTAAACTGACACTCTCACTAGCTAATGTCCTGCCTCTTATGCTAACTGAAGCCCTTAGGTTGTGCCTGCCTCAGGCACTGAATTTAGTCCCAAGACCGTGAAACTGTCCCGAACTAACGCCTAGATACTCGTCCTACATCTGGCCCTGACACTGTCCCTAACTAAGGCCCTAACACTATTGCTAACTGAGGACCTGACACTGGACCTATCAGGGGCCCGCTACTCCTAACTAACGCCTTGACACTGTCCCTTACTTAGGCCCTGCTACCATCAATATCTAAAGTCCTGACATTATCCTGAGCTAATATCGTAACTCATCTCTTACCAAGGTCCTGAAACTCTCCCTAAGGAAGCCCTGATGCTCTCCCTAAGTGAGGCCTTGAGGCTGTCCCTCACAGAGGCCCTGATAATATCTTTAACATAGCCCCTGAGGCTGATCCTACCGTGCCTCTTATGTTGCTCCTAAGTCATGCCCTGACACTGTCCCTAGCTAAGGCCCTGACGCTAGGCCTCACTCAGGCCCTGTTGCTCTTCCTAAGTTAGGCTCTGACGCTGTCCCTACCCGAAGCCCTGACACTTACTTGTCCTTAATTAGGCCCTGCTGCTCTAAGTAACTAACGTCTTGACACTATCCCTAGGTCATTTCCTGACACTATCCCTAGATCTTAACCTAACCTTCTCTTTAGCTAATGTCGAGATTAGCTAAAGAGATTCTTTAGAACGAGATTCTTTCATCTTCTGAATATGGTTTTCTTCAAAACATAATTTTTATAGTGTTACTAACTTTAAACAAAATGTACTCAACTGCTGTGGAATATTCCTTCATAGGGGCGTGCATGGTTCACTTCTGCATCTGCTTGTGGTGGTGTTCAAGTTGCTTTCAGCTGTAGATCCTCTTATGCTACCTAAGTCTGTGATTCTGTCCCTATATGAGGCCCTGAATTTAGGTCCGAGGCCGTGAACCTGTCCCTAACTGAGGCCGGGAGGCTCGTCCTAACGCAGGTCCTGACACTGTCCCTAACTAAGGCCCTGACACTACACCTAACTCAGTCACTGACACTGTACCTAACAAAGGCTCTGATACTAGTCCTAACTTAGGCCTGACACTGCCTCTAACTAAGGCCCTGCTGCCGTCAATATCTGAACACCTGACATTATCCTGAGCTAATATCCTGACCCATGTCTTACCAAGGTCCTGAAACTTTCCCAAAGTAAGCCCTGACGCTGTCCCTAAGTGAGACCTTGAGGCTGTCCCTAACAGAGGCCCTGATAATATCTTTAATGAAGACCCTAATGCTGATCCTACAGAGGCCTTTCTGCTGCTCCTAAGTCATGCCCTGATACTGTCCCTTACTCAGGCCCCAAAGATAGGCCTCACTTAGGCCCTGTTGCTGTACCTTAGTTAGGCTCTGACGCTGTCCGTACATCAAGCCCTGGCACTGGTCCTAATTAAGGCCCTCACGCTGCTGCTAACTAAGGCCCTGATGCTCTCAATGACTAAGGTCTTTTCGTTATCCCTTGGTCATTTCCTTTCACTATCTCTGGCCTGGAACCTGACTCTGCCCCGAGATAATCTCCTGCATCTTATGCTGACTGAAACCCTAATCCTCTCCCTAACTAAGGCCCTGACTACTCCTAACTAAGGCCATGACACTGTCTCTAACAAAGGCCCAGAATCTGTCCCTAATATAGGCCCTGCTGCCAGCAATAACTGAAATCCTGACACTCTCCTGAGATAATATCCTGACCCATTTCTAACCAAGGTCTTGACACTCTCCCTAAGAAAGCCCTGTCGCTGTCTTTAAGTGAAGACCTGAGGCTGTCCGTAATTCAGGCCCTGAAGCTTTCCCTAACTGAGGCCTTGAGGCTGTGACTAACTAGGGCTCTGGTCATCTTTAACTAAGAGCCTAAAGCTGATCCAACAAAAGCACTGATGCTGCTCCTAAGTCACTCCCTGACAGGGTCCCCAGCTAAGGGCCTGATGCTAGGCCTCACTCAGACCCTACCGCTCTCCCTAAGTCAGGCTCTGATACTGTCCCTACCTGAAGCCCTAACACTGGTTCTGAATAAGGCCCTGATATTCTCAGTAACAAAGGTCTTCACACTATCCTTAGGTCATTTCCTGACACGATTCCTAGCCTTCACCCTAACCCTGTCCCGAGTTAATATCCTACCTCTTATGCTAACTAAAGACGTTATGCTGTGCCTACCTCAGGCACTGAATTTAGTCCCAAGACCGCTAGACTGTCCCTCACTAGGCTCCATGCCCTTATCGTCACAATGTTCCGTGACCACAGTCATCACAATGCTCCACGCCCTTATCATCACAATGCCCCATGACCCCTGTCATCACAATGCTCCATGACCCCTTCCATCACAATGCCCCATGGCCCCTTCCATCACAATGCTCCCAGACGTCTTTCATCACAAGGCTCCATGCCCTTATCATCACAGTGCTCCATGAACCGTTTCATCACAATGCTCCATGGCCCTTCTCATCACAATGCCCCATGACCCCTTCCATCACAATGCTCCATGACCCCTTTCATCAAAATGCTCCATGAACATTGTCATAACAAATCTCCATGACCACGTTCATCACAATGCTCCATGACCCCTTTCCTTACAATGCTCCATGGCTCTTGTCATCACAAAGCTCCATGGCGCTTGTCATCACAAGGCTCCATGACCACTGTAATCACAATGATCCATGAGCCCTTTGGTAACAACTCTCCATTACCCATTTCCTCAAAATGATCCTTGGCGCTTGTCATCACAATGCTCCATGATCCCTGTAATCACAATGATCCTTGACCCCTTTCATCACAATGTTCCATGGCCGCTTTCATCACAATGCTCCATAACCCCTGTCATCACAATGCCCCTTGACCCATTTCCCCACAATGCTCCCTGAGCCATGTCATCACAATGCTACTTGTCTTTCTCATTACAATGCTCCATGTCCACTGTAATCAGAGTCTTCCATGACCCCTTTCATCACAACTCTCCTTAACACTTTTCTCACAATGCTCCATGACATTGTCATCACAAAGTTTCATGCCCCCTGTCACCACAATGCTCTAAGCCCACTCTCAACACAATGCTCCATGAGACTTGTCTCACAATGCTCCATGCCCTTTTCATCACAATGCTCCATGCCCCCTGTCATCACAATGCTCCATGCCCCCTTTCATTACAATATTCCATGCCCCCTGTCTTCACAAGGCTCCATGCCCTTATCATCACAATGCTCCATGACACCTGTCTTCGCAATGTTTCGTGCACTTATCATCACAATACTCCTTGACCCTTGTCTAAAATGCTACATGGCGGTGACATCACAACATTCCATGCACCCTGTCATTACAAGGCTCCATGACACTTGTCATCACAATGTTCCATGGCCCCTATCATTCAAAATGCCATATGACCACTTTCATCACAATGCTCCAAGGCCCTTGTCATCACAATGCCCCATGAACCCTGTCATCACAATGCTCCAGGCCCCCTGTCATCACAATGATCCATGGCCCTTGTCATCACAATGCTCCCTGGTGCATGTCATCACAAAGATCCATGACCACTTTCAGCACAATGCTCCATGACCCCTTTCATCAAAATTCTCCATGACCATTGTCATCACAATGCTCCATGAGCCCTGTCATTACAATGCTCCCTGACCCCTGTCATCACTATGATCCATGGCCCTTGGCATCATA
The DNA here is from genome assembly GCF_965194825.1 of Balaenoptera physalus. Taxonomy (NCBI): domain Eukaryota; kingdom Metazoa; phylum Chordata; class Mammalia; order Artiodactyla; family Balaenopteridae; genus Balaenoptera; species Balaenoptera physalus. Next base: position 773,601 of record NW_028126342.1, on the reverse strand, counting down.
GTGCTCCTTCCCTCTTGTCGTAACAATGCTCCATGATCCCTGCCATCACAATGATCCATGATTCCTTTCATCACAATTCTCCTTTTCCCCTTTCATCACAATGATCCCTGGAGCTTGTCAAAACAATGCTCCTTGATTCCCTGTAATCACAATGATCCATGACCCCTTTCATGACAATGCTCCATTACCCCACTAATCACAATGATCCATGGTGATTGTCATCACAATGCTCCATGACCCTTGTCATCACAATGCTCCAGGTCGTTGTAATCACAAAGTTCCATGACCCCTTTCACTACAAAGCTCCAAGATCCCTGTCATTACAATGCCCCATGACTCCTATCATCACAATGCTCCATGGCGCTTGTCATCACAATGATCCACAGCCTTAGTTCCTGAGTTGGGAGTAGTATCATTGCCTCAATTAGGGAAAATGTCAGTGACTGAGTTGGGAGTAGTGTGAGGGCCCTTGTTAGGGACACTGTCAGTGCCTGAGTTAGGTGTAGTGTCAGGGTTTTAGTTACGTACACTGTCAGTGCCTGAGTTGGGAATAGTGTCAGGGCCTTAGTTATGGACTGTGTCATTGCCTGAGTTAGGAGTAGTGTCAGGGCCTTAGTTAGGAGTAGCATCAGTGCCTTCGTTAGGTATTGTATCAGCGCCTCAGTTAGGAATAGATTCAGGGCCTCATTTTGGGACAGTGTCAGTGCCTGAGTTAGGAGTTTTGTCGGCCTTAGTTGGGGACCTTTCCAGGGCCTGAGTTAAGAGTAATGTCAGGGCCTTCCTTAGGTATTGTATCAGTGCCTGAGTTAGGAATAGTGTCAAGGCCTTAGTTAGGGACATTGCCAGGGCATGATTTAGGAGTAGTGTTAGGGTGTGAGTTATGAACAGTGTCAGGGCCTTAGTTAGTGACAGTGTCAGTTCCTGAGTTAGGAGTAGAGTCAGGGCCTAAGTTAGGGACAGTGCCAGTGCTGAGTTCGTAGTAGTATCAGGGCCTTAGTTAGAGACAGTGTCAGGGCCTGAGTTAGGAGTAGTGTCCGAGGCTTTGTTAGGGACAGTGTCAGTGCCTGAGTTAAGAGTAGCGTCACAGCTTTAGTTAGGGCCAGTGTCAGGGCCTTAGTTAAGACCAGTGTCAGGGCCTATGATAGGAATCAGATCAGGGCCTGTGTTACGAGTAGTGTCAGGGCCTTAGTTAAGGACAGTGTCAGGGCCTGAGTCCTGACTTATTCCTAACTTTCCTCACTAAGGATTCTTGACACTACTGCTAATTCAGGTCCTGATAATATCCCTTACTAAGGCCTTGACCCTTTCCCTGGCTAAGGCCCTGAACTTCTCCTAAGTCAGGCCCTGATACTGTCCCTGACAATGGCCCTGACACTACACCTAACTTAGGCCCCGAAATGATACCTAACAAACGCTCTGTTGCTAGTCCAAACTAAAGCCCTAAAATTGGTCTTAAATAAGGCCTTGACACTAATCCTAACTCAGGCCCTAACACTGTCCCTAGCTAAGGCCCTGACAGTACGCCTAACTAAGGCCCTGAAATTGGTCCTAAATAAGGCCTTGACACGAATCGTAACTCAGGCCCTAGCACTGTCCCTAACTAGGTCTCTGACAGTACACCTAACTCAGACCCTGACACTGTCCCTAAGCAAGGCCCTGACACTACTCCTAACTCAGTCCCTTACACTGTACCTAACAAAGTCACTGATGCTAGGCCTAACTCAGGCCCTGAAACTGTCTGTAACTAAGGCCCTGCTGCCATCAGTATGTAAAGTTCTGACATTATCCTGAGCTAATATCCTGACCTATGTCTTTCCAAGGTCCTGAAACTGTCCCAAAGTAAGCCCTGACGCTGTCCGTAAGTGAAGACCTGAGGCTGTCCCTAACTCAGGCCCTGAAGCTTTCCTTAACTGAAGCCTTGAAGCTGTGACTAACTCAGGCCCTGATCATGTATTTCACGAAGACCTTAGTGCTGATCCAGCAAAGACGCTGATGCAGCTCCAAAGTCATGCCCTGACAGTGGGCCCAGCAAAGGGCCTGACGCTAGGCCCCACTCAGGCCCTGTCGCTCTCCCGAAGTCAGGCCCTGACACTGTCACTAACTAAGGCCCTGACTCTACTCCTAACTCAGTCCCGTACATTGTACCTAAAAAAGGCTCTGATGCTAGTCGTAACTCAGGGCCTGACACTGTCTCTAACTAAGGGCTGCTGCCATCCATATCTAAAGTCCTGACATTATCCGGAGCTAATATCCTGACCCACGTCTTACCAAGGTCCTGAAACTGTCCCAAAGTAAGCCCTGACGCTGTCCCTAAGTGAGGCCCTGCAGCTTTCCCTAACTAACTCAGGCCTTGATGCTGTGACTAACTCAGACCCTGGTCATGTCTTTAACTAAGACCCTAAGGCTGATCCAACAGAAGCCCTGAGGCTGCTCCTAAGTCATGCCCTGACAGTGTCCCCAGCTAAGGGTCTGATGCTAGGCCTCACTCAGACCCTATCGCTCTCCCTAAGTCAGGCTCTGATGCTGTCCCTACCTGAAGCCCTAACCCTGGTTCTGAATAAGGCCCTGAGAGTCTCCGTAACAAAGGTCTTCACACTATCCTTACGTCATTTCCTGACACTATCCCTACATGTTAAACTGACACTCTCACTAGCTAATGTCCTGCCTCTTATGCTAACTGAAGCCCTTAGGTTGTGCCTGCCTCAGGCACTGAATTTAGTCCCAAGACCGTGAAACTGTCCCGAACTAACGCCTAGATACTCGTCCTACATCTGGCCCTGACACTGTCCCTAACTAAGGCCCTAACACTATTGCTAACTGAGGACCTGACACTGGACCTATCAGGGGCCCGCTACTCCTAACTAACGCCTTGACACTGTCCCTTACTTAGGCCCTGCTACCATCAATATCTAAAGTCCTGACATTATCCTGAGCTAATATCGTAACTCATCTCTTACCAAGGTCCTGAAACTCTCCCTAAGGAAGCCCTGATGCTCTCCCTAAGTGAGGCCTTGAGGCTGTCCCTCACAGAGGCCCTGATAATATCTTTAACATAGCCCCTGAGGCTGATCCTACCGTGCCTCTTATGTTGCTCCTAAGTCATGCCCTGACACTGTCCCTAGCTAAGGCCCTGACGCTAGGCCTCACTCAGGCCCTGTTGCTCTTCCTAAGTTAGGCTCTGACGCTGTCCCTACCCGAAGCCCTGACACTTACTTGTCCTTAATTAGGCCCTGCTGCTCTAAGTAACTAACGTCTTGACACTATCCCTAGGTCATTTCCTGACACTATCCCTAGATCTTAACCTAACCTTCTCTTTAGCTAATGTCGAGATTAGCTAAAGAGATTCTTTAGAACGAGATTCTTTCATCTTCTGAATATGGTTTTCTTCAAAACATAATTTTTATAGTGTTACTAACTTTAAACAAAATGTACTCAACTGCTGTGGAATATTCCTTCATAGGGGCGTGCATGGTTCACTTCTGCATCTGCTTGTGGTGGTGTTCAAGTTGCTTTCAGCTGTAGATCCTCTTATGCTACCTAAGTCTGTGATTCTGTCCCTATATGAGGCCCTGAATTTAGGTCCGAGGCCGTGAACCTGTCCCTAACTGAGGCCGGGAGGCTCGTCCTAACGCAGGTCCTGACACTGTCCCTAACTAAGGCCCTGACACTACACCTAACTCAGTCACTGACACTGTACCTAACAAAGGCTCTGATACTAGTCCTAACTTAGGCCTGACACTGCCTCTAACTAAGGCCCTGCTGCCGTCAATATCTGAACACCTGACATTATCCTGAGCTAATATCCTGACCCATGTCTTACCAAGGTCCTGAAACTTTCCCAAAGTAAGCCCTGACGCTGTCCCTAAGTGAGACCTTGAGGCTGTCCCTAACAGAGGCCCTGATAATATCTTTAATGAAGACCCTAATGCTGATCCTACAGAGGCCTTTCTGCTGCTCCTAAGTCATGCCCTGATACTGTCCCTTACTCAGGCCCCAAAGATAGGCCTCACTTAGGCCCTGTTGCTGTACCTTAGTTAGGCTCTGACGCTGTCCGTACATCAAGCCCTGGCACTGGTCCTAATTAAGGCCCTCACGCTGCTGCTAACTAAGGCCCTGATGCTCTCAATGACTAAGGTCTTTTCGTTATCCCTTGGTCATTTCCTTTCACTATCTCTGGCCTGGAACCTGACTCTGCCCCGAGATAATCTCCTGCATCTTATGCTGACTGAAACCCTAATCCTCTCCCTAACTAAGGCCCTGACTACTCCTAACTAAGGCCATGACACTGTCTCTAACAAAGGCCCAGAATCTGTCCCTAATATAGGCCCTGCTGCCAGCAATAACTGAAATCCTGACACTCTCCTGAGATAATATCCTGACCCATTTCTAACCAAGGTCTTGACACTCTCCCTAAGAAAGCCCTGTCGCTGTCTTTAAGTGAAGACCTGAGGCTGTCCGTAATTCAGGCCCTGAAGCTTTCCCTAACTGAGGCCTTGAGGCTGTGATTAACTAGGGCTCTGGTCATCTTTAACTAAGAGCCTAAAGCTGATCCAACAAAAGCACTGATGCTGCTCCTAAGTCACTCCCTGACAGGGTCCCCAGCTAAGGGCCTGATGCTAGGCCTCACTCAGACCCTACCGCTCTCCCTAAGTCAGGCTCTGATACTGTCCCTACCTGAAGCCCTAACACTGGTTCTGAATAAGGCCCTGATATTCTCAGTAACAAAGGTCTTCACACTATCCTTAGGTCATTTCCTGACACGATTCCTAGCCTTCACCCTAACCCTGTCCCGAGTTAATATCCTACCTCTTATGCTAACTAAAGACGTTATGCTGTGCCTACCTCAGGCACTGAATTTAGTCCCAAGACCGCTAGACTGTCCCTCACTAGGCTCCATGCCCTTATCGTCACAATGTTCCGTGACCACAGTCATCACAATGCTCCACGCCCTTATCATCACAATGCCCCATGACCCCTGTCATCACAATGCTCCATGACCCCTTCCATCACAATGCCCCATGGCCCCTTTCATCACAATGCTCCCAGACGTCTTTCATCACAAGGCTCCATGCCCTTATCATCACAGTGCTCCATGAACCGTTTCATCACAATGCTCCATGGCCCTTCTCATCACAATGCCCCATGACCCCTTCCATCACAATGCTCCATGACCCCTTTCATCAAAATGCTCCATGAACATTGTCATAACAAATCTCCATGACCACGTTCATCACAATGCTCCATGAACCCTTTCCTTACAATGCTCCATGGCTCTTGTCATCACAAAGCTCCATGGCGCTTGTCATCACAAGGCTCCATGACCACTGTAATCACAATGATCCATGAGCCCTTTGGTAACAACTCTCCATTACCCATTTCCTCAAAATGATCCTTGGCGCTTGTCATCACAATGCTCCATGATCCCTGTAATCACAATGATCCTTGACCCCTTTCATCACAATGTTCCATGGCCGCTTTCATCACAATGCTCCATAACCCCTGTCATCACAATGCCCCTTGACCCATTTCCCCACAATGCTCCCTGAGCCATGTCATCACAATGCTACTTGTCTTTCTCATTACAATGCTCCATGTCCACTGTAATCAGAGTCTTCCATGACCCCTTTCATCACAACTCTCCTTAACACTTTTCTCACAATGCTCCATGACATTGTCATCACAAAGTTTCATGCCCCCTGTCACCACAATGCTCTAAGCCCACTCTCAACACAATGCTCCATGAGACTTGTCTCACAATGCTCCATGCCCTTTTCATCACAATGCTCCATGCCCCCTGTCATCACAATGCTCCATGCCCCCTTTCATTACAATATTCCATGCCCCCTGTCTTCACAAGGCTCCATGCCCTTATCATCACAATGCTCCATGACACCTGTCTTCGCAAAGTTCCACGCACTTATCATCACAATACTCCTTGACCCTTGTCTAAAATGCTACATGGCGGTGACATCACAATGTTCCATGCACCCTGTCATTACAAGGCTCCATGACACTTGTCATCACAATGTTCCATGGCCCCTATCATTCAAAATGCCATATGACCACTTTCATCACAATGCTCCAAGGCCCTTGTCATCACAATGCCCCATGAAACCTGTCATCACAATGCTCCAGGCCCCCTGTCATCACAATGCTCCCTGGTGCATGTCATCACAAAGATCCATGACCACTTTCAGCACAATGCTCCATGACCCCTTTCATCAAAATTCTCCATGACCATTGTCATCACAATGCTCCATGAGCCCTGTCATTACAATGCTCCCTGACCCCTGTCATCACCATGATCCATGGCCCTTGGCATCACAGTGCTCCTTCGCTCTTGTCGTAACAATGCTCCATGATCCCTGTCATCACAATGATCCATGATTCCTTTCATCACAATTCTCCTTTTCCCCTTTCATCACGATGATCCCTGGAGCTTGTCAAAACAATGCTCCTTGATTCCCTGTAATCACAATGATCCATGACCCCTTTCATGACAATGCTCCATTACCCCACTAATCACAATGATCCATGGTGATTGTCATCACAATGCTCCATGACCCTTGTCATCACAATGCTCCAGGTCGTTGTAATCACAAAGTTCCATGACCCCTTTCACCACAAAGCTCCAAGATCCCTGTCATTACAATGCCCCATGACTCCTATCATCACAATGCTCCATGGCGCTTGTCATCACAATGATCCACAGCCTTAGTTCCTGAGTTGGGAGTAGTATCATTGCCTCAATTAGGGAAAATGTCAGTGACTGAGTTGGGAGTAGTGTGAGGGCCCTTGTTAGGGACACTGTCAGTGCCTGAGTTAGGTGTAGTGTCAGGGTTTTAGTTACGTACACTGTCAGTGCCTGAGTTGGGAATAGTGTCAGGGCCTTAGTTATGGACTGTGTCATTGCCTGAGTTAGGAGTAGTGTCAGGGCCTTAGTTAGGAGTAGCATCAGTGCCTTCGTTAGGTATTGTATCAGCGCCTCAGTTAGGAATAGATTCAGGGCCTCATTTTGGGACAGTGTCAGTGCCTGAGTTAGGAGTTTTGTCGGCCTTAGTTGGGGACCTTTCCAGGGCCTGAGTTAAGAGTAATGTCAGGGCCTTCCTTAGGTATTGTATCAGTGCCTGAGTTAGGAATAGTGTCAAGGCCTTAGTTAGGGACATTGCCAGGGCATGATTTAGGAGTAGTGTTAGGGTGTGAGTTATGAACAGTGTCAGGGCCTTAGTTAGTGACAGTGTCAGTTCCTGAGTTAGGAGTAGAGTCAGGGCCTAAGTTAGGGACAGTGCCAGTGCTGAGTTCGTAGTAGTATCAGGGCCTTAGTTAGAGACAGTGTCAGGGCCTGAGTTAGGAGTAGTGTCCGAGGCTTTGTTAGGGACAGTGTCAGTGCCTGAGTTAAGAGTAGCGTCACAGCTTTAGTTAGGGCCAGTGTCAGGGCCTTAGTTAAGACCAGTGTCAGGGCCTATGATAGGAATCAGATCAGGGCCTGTGTTACGAGTAGTGTCAGGGCCTTAGTTAAGGACAGTGTCAGGGCCTGAGTCCTGACTTATTCCTAACTTTCCTCACTAAGGATTCTTGACACTACTGCTAATTCAGGTCCTGATAATATCCCTTACTAAGGCCTTGACCCTTTCCCTGGCTAAGGCCCTGAACTTCTCCTAAGTCAGGCCCTGATACTGTCCCTGACAATGGCCCTGACACTACACCTAACTTAGGCCCCGAAATGATACCTAACAAAGGCTCTGTTGCTAGTCCAAACTAAAGCCCTAAAATTGGTCTTAAATAAGGCCTTGACACTAATCCTAACTCAGGCCCTAACACTGTCCCTAGCTAAGGCCCTGACAGTACGCCTAACTAAGGCCCTGAAATTGGTCCTAAATAAGGCCTTGACACGAATCGTAACTCAGGCCCTAGCACTGTCCCTAACTAGGTCTCTGACAGTACACCTAACTCAGACCCTGACACTGTCCCTAAGCAAGGCCCTGACACTACTCCTAACTCAGTCCCTTACACTGTACCTAACAAAGTCACTGATGCTAGGCCTAACTCAGGCCCTGAAACTGTCTGTAACTAAGGCCCTGCTGCCATCAGTATGTAAAGTTCTGACATTATCCTGAGCTAATATCCTGACCTATGTCTTTCCAAGGTCCTGAAACTGTCCCAAAGTAAGCCCTGACGCTGTCCGTAAGTGAAGACCTGAGGCTGTCCCTAACTCAGGCCCTGAAGCTTTCCTTAACTGAAGCCTTGAAGCTGTGACTAACTCAGGCCCTGATCATGTATTTCACGAAGACCTTAGTGCTGATCCAGCAAAGACGCTGATGCAGCTCCAAAGTCATGCCCTGACAGTGGGCCCAGCAAAGGGCCTGACGCTAGGCCCCACTCAGGCCCTGTCGCTCTCCCGAAGTCAGGCCCTGACACTGTCACTAACTAAGGCCCTGACTCTACTCCTAACTCAGTCCCGTACATTGTACCTAAAAAAGGCTCTGATGCTAGTCGTAACTCAGGGCCTGACACTGTCTCTAACTAAGGGCTGCTGCCATCCATATCTAAAGTCCTGACATTATCCGGAGCTAATATCCTGACCCACGTCTTACCAAGGTCCTGAAACTGTCCCAAAGTAAGCCCTGACGCTGTCCCTAAGTGAGGCCCTGCAGCTTTCCCTAACTAACTCAGGCCTTGATGCTGTGACTAACTCAGACCCTGGTCATGTCTTTAACTAAGACCCTAAGGCTGATCCAACAGAAGCCCTGAGGCTGCTCCTAAGTCATGCCCTGACAGTGTCCCCAGCTAAGGGTCTGATGCTAGGCCTCACTCAGACCCTATCGCTCTCCCTAAGTCAGGCTCTGATGCTGTCCCTACCTGAAGCCCTAACCCTGGTTCTGAATAAGGCCCTGAGAGTCTCCGTAACAAAGGTCTTCACACTATCCTTACGTCATTTCCTGACACTATCCCTACATGTTAAACTGACACTCTCACTAGCTAATGTCCTGCCTCTTATGCTAACTGAAGCCCTTAGGTTGTGCCTGCCTCAGGCACTGAATTTAGTCCCAAGACCGTGAAACTGTCCCGAACTAACGCCTAGATACTCGTCCTACATCTGGCCCTGACACTGTCCCTAACTAAGGCCCTAACACTATTGCTAACTGAGGACCTGACACTGGACCTATCAGGGGCCCGCTACTCCTAACTAACTCCTTGACACTGTCCCTTACTTAGGCCCTGCTACCATCAATATCTAAAGTCCTGACATTATCCTGAGCTAATATCGTAACTCATCTCTTACCAAGGTCCTGAAACTCTCCCTAAGGAAGCCCTGATGCTCTCCCTAAGTGAGGCCTTGAGGCTGTCCCTCACAGAGGCCCTGATAATATCTTTAACATAGCCCCTGAGGCTGATCCTACCGTGCCTCTTATGTTGCTCCTAAGTCATGCCCTGACACTGTCCCTAGCTAAGGCCCTGACGCTAGGCCTCACTCAGGCCCTGTTGCTCTTCCTAAGTTAGGCTCTGACGCTGTCCCTACCCGAAGCCCTGACACTTACTTGTCCTTAATTAGGCCCTGCTGCTCTAAGTAACTAACGTCTTGACACTATCCCTAGGTCATTTCCTGACACTATCCCTAGATCTTAACCTAACCTTCTCTTTAGCTAATGTCGAGATTAGCTAAAGAGATTCTTTAGAACGAGATTCTTTCATCTTCTGAATATGGTTTTCTTCAAAACATAATTTTTATAGTGTTACTAACTTTAAACAAAATGTACTCAACTGCTGTGGAATATTCCTTCATAGGGGCGTGCATGGTTCACTTCTGCATCTGCTTGTGGTGGTGTTCAAGTTGCTTTCAGCTGTAGATCCTCTTATGCTACCTAAGTCTGTGATTCTGTCCCTATATGAGGCCCTGAATTTAGGTCCGAGGCCGTGAACCTGTCCCTAACTGAGGCCGGGAGGCTCGTCCTAACGCAGGTCCTGACACTGTCCCTAACTAAGGCCCTGACACTACACCTAACTCAGTCACTGACACTGTACCTAACAAAGGCTCTGATACTAGTCCTAACTTAGGCCTGACACTGCCTCTAACTAAGGCCCTGCTGCCGTCAATATCTGAACACCTGACATTATCCTGAGCTAATATCCTGACCCATGTCTTACCAAGGTCCTGAAACTTTCCCAAAGTAAGCCCTGACGCTGTCCCTAAGTGAGACCTTGAGGCTGTCCCTAACAGAGGCCCTGATAATATCTTTAATGAAGACCCTAATGCTGATCCTACAGAGGCCTTTCTGCTGCTCCTAAGTCATGCCCTGATACTGTCCCTTACTCAGGCCCCAAAGATAGGCCTCACTTAGGCCCTGTTGCTGTACCTTAGTTAGGCTCTGACGCTGTCCGTACATCAAGCCCTGGCACTGGTCCTAATTAAGGCCCTCACGCTGCTGCTAACTAAGGCCCTGAGGCTCTCAATGACTAAGGTCTTTTCGTTATCCCTTGGTCATTTCCTTTCACTATCTCTGGCCTGGAACCTGACTCTGCCCCGAGATAATCTCCTGCATCTTATGCTGACTGAAACCCTAATCCTCTCCCTAACTAAGGCCCTGACTACTCCTAACTAAGGCCATGACACTGTCTCTAACAAAGGCCCAGAATCTGTCCCTAATATAGGCCCTGCTGCCAGCAATAACTGAAATCCTGACACTCTCCTGAGATAATATCCTGACCCATTTCTAACCAAGGTCTTGACACTCTCCCTAAGAAAGCCCTGTCGCTGTCTTTAAGTGAAGACCTGAGGCTGTCCGTAATTCAGGCCCTGAAGCTTTCCCTAACTGAGGCCTTGAGGCTGTGACTAACTAGGGCTCTGGTCATCTTTAACTAAGAGCCTAAAGCTGATCCAACAAAAGCACTGATGCTGCTCCTAAGACACTCCCTGACAGGGTCCCCAGCTAAGGGCCTGATGCTAGGCCTCACTCAGACCCTACCGCTCTCCCTAAGTCAGGCTCTGATACTGTCCCTACCTGAAGCCCTAACACTGGTTCTGAATAAGGCCCTGATATTCTCAGTAACAAAGGTCTTCACACTATCCTTAGGTCATTTCCTGACACGATTCCTAGCCTTCACCCTATCCCTGTCCCGAGTTAATATCCTACCTCTTATGCTAACTAAAGACGTTATGCTGTGCCTACCTCAGGCACTGAATTTAGTCCCAAGACCGCTAGACTGTCCCTCACTAGGCTCCATGCCCTTATCGTCACAATGTTCCGTGACCACAGTCATCACAATGCTCCACGCCCTTATCCTCACAATGCCCCATGACCCCTGTCATCACAATGCTCCATGACCCCTTCCATCACAATGCCCCATGGCCCCTTTCATCACAATGCTCCCAGACGTCTTTCATCACAAGGCTCCATGCCCTTATCATCACAGTGCTCCATGAACCGTTTCATCACAATGCTCCATGGCCCTTCTCATCACAATGCCCCATGACCCCTTCCATCACAATGCTCCATGACCCCTTTCATCAAAATGCTCCATGAAAATTGTCATAACAAATCTCCATGACCACGTTCATCACTATGCTCCATGACCCCTTTCTTTACAATGCTCCATGGCTCTTGTCATCACAAAGCTCCATGGCGCTTGTCATCACAAGGCTCCATGACCACTGTAAGCACAATGATCCATGAGCCCTTTGATAACAACTCTCCATTACCCATTTCCTCAAAATGATCCTTGGCGCTTGTCATCACAATGCTCCATGATCCCTGTAATCACAATGATCCTTGACCCCTTTCATCACAATGTTCCATGGCCGCTTTCATCACAATGCTCCATAACCCCTGTCATCACAATGCCCCTTGACCCATTTCCCCACAATGCTCCCTGAGCCATGTCATCACAATGCTACTTGTCTTTCTCATTACAATGCTCCATGTCCACTGTAATCAGAGTCTTCCATGACCCCTTTCATCACAACTCTCCTTAACACTTTTCTCACAATGCTCCATGACATTGTCATCACAAAGTTTCATGCCCCCTGTCACCACAATGCTCTAAGCACACTCTCAACACAATGCTCCATGAGACTTGTCTCACAATGCTCCATGCCCTTTTCATCACAATGCTCCATGCCCCCTGTCATCACAATGCTCCATGCCCCCTTTCATTACAATATTCCATGCCCCCTGTCATCACAAGGCTCCATGCCCTTATCATCACAATGCTCCATGACACCTGTCTTCGCAATGTTCCGTGCACTTATCATCACAATACTCCTTGACCCTTGTCTAAAATGCTACATGGTGGTGACATCACAATGTTCCATGCACCCTGTCATTACAAGGCTCCATGACACTTGTCATCACAATGTTCCATGGCACCTATCATTCAAAATGCCATATGACCACTTTCATCACAATGTTCCAAGGCTCTTGTCATCACAATGCCCCATGAACCCTGTCATCACAATGCTCCAGGCCCCCTGTCATCACAATGATCCATGGCCCTTGTCATCACAATGCTCCCTGGTGCATGTCATCACAAAGATCCATGACCACTTTCAGCACAATGCTCCATGACCCCTTTCATCAAAATTCTCCATGACCATTGTCATCACAATGCTCCATGAGCCCTGTCATTACAATGCTCCCTGACCCCTGTCATCACCATGATCCATGGCCCTTGGCATCACAGTGCTCCTTCGCTCTTGTCGTAACAATGCTCCATGATCCCTGTCATCACAATGATCCATGATTCCTTTCATCACAATTTTCCTTTTCCCCTTTCATCACGATGATCCCTGGAGCTTGTCAAAACAATGCTCCTTGATTCCCTGTAATCACAATGATCCATGACCCCTTTCATGACAATGCTCCATTACCCCACTAATCACAATGATCCATGGTGATTGTCATCACAATGCTCCATGACCCTTGTCATCACAATGCTCCAGGTCGTTGTAATCACAAAGTTCCATGACCCCTTTCACCACAAAGCTCCAAGATCCCTGTCATCACAATGCCCCATGACTCCTATCATCACAATGCTCCATGGCGCTTGTCATCACAATGATCCACAGCCTTAGTTCCTGAGTTGGGAGTAGTATCATTGCCTCAATTAGGGAAAATGTCAGTGACTGAGTTGGGAGTAGTGTGAGGGCCCTTGTTAGGGACACTGTCAGTGCCTGAGTAAGGTGTAGTGTCAGGGTTTTAGTTACGTACACTGTCAGTGCCTGAGTTGGGAATAGTGTCAGGGCCTTAGTTATGGACTGTGTCATTGCCTGAGTTAGGAGTAGTGTCAGGGCCTTAGTTAGGAGTAGCATCAGTGCCTTCGTTAGGTATTGTATCAGCGCCTCAGTTAGGAATAGATTCAGGGCCTCATTTTGGGACAGTGTCAGTGCCTGAGTTAGGAGTTTTGTCGGCCTTAGTTGGGGACCTTTCCAGGGCCTGAGTTAGGAGTAATGTCAGGGCCTTCCTTAGGTATTGTATCAGTGCCTGAGTTAGGAATAGTGTCAAGGCCTTAGTTAGGGACATTGCCAGGGCATGATTTAGGAGTAGTGTTAGGGTGTGAGTTATGAACAGTGTCAGGGCCTTAGTTAGTGACAGTGTCAGTTCCTGAGTTAGGAGTAGAGTCAGGGCCTAAGTTAGGGACAGTGCCAGTGCTGAGTTCGTAGTAGTATCAGGGCCTTAGTTAGAGACAGTGTCAGGGCCTGAGTTAGGAGTAGTGTCCGAGGCTTTGTTAGGGACAGTGTCAGTGCCTGAGTTAAGAGTAGCGTCACAGCTTTAGTTAGGGCCAGTGTCAGGGCCTTAGTTAAGGACAGTGTCAGGGCCTGAGTCCTGACTTATTCCTAACTTTCCTCACTAAGGATTTTTGACACTACTGCTAATTCAGGTCCTGATAATATCCCTTACTAAGGCCCTGACCCTTTCCCTGGCTAAGGCCCTGAACTTCTCCTAAGTCAGGCCCTGATACTGTCCCTAACAATGGCCCTGACACTGCACCTAACTTAGGCCCCGAAATGATACCTAACAAAGGCTCTGTTGCTAGTCCAAACTAAAGCCCTAAAATTGGTCTTAAATAAGGCCTTGGCACTAATCCTAACTCAGGCCCTAACACTGTCCCTAGCTAAGGCCCTGACAGTACGCCTAACTCAGGGCCTCATACGATTCCTAACAATGGCTCTGATGCTAGTCCAAACTAAGGCCCTGAAATTGGTCCTAAATAAGGCCTTGACACGAATCGTAACTCAGGCCCTAGCACTGTCCCTAACTAGGTCTCTGACAGTACACCTAACTCAGACCCTGACACTGTCCCTAAGCAAGGCCCTGACACTACTCCTAACTCAGTCCCTTACACTGTACCTAACAAAGTCACTGATGCTAGGCCTAACTCAGGCCCTGAAACTGTCTGTAACTAACGCCCTGCTGCCATCAGTATGTAAAGTCCTGACATTATCCTGAGCTAATATCCTGACCTATGTCTTTCCCAGGTCCTGAAACTGTCCCAAAGTAAGCCCTGACGCTGTCCGTAAGTGAAGACCTGAGGCTGTTCCTAACTCAGGCCCTGAAGCTTTCCTTAACTGAAGCCTTGAAGCTGTGACTAACTCAGGCCCTGATCATGTATTTCACAAAGACCTTAATGCTGATCCAGCAAAGACGCTGATGCTGCTCCAAAGTCATGCCCTGACAGTGTGCCCAGCAAAGGGCCTGACGCTAGGCCTCACTCAGGCCCTGTCGCTCTCCCGAAGTCAGGCCCTGACACTGTCACTAACTAAGGCCCTGACTCTACTCCCAACTCAGTCCCGTACATTGTACCTAAGAAAGGCTCTGATGCTAGTCGTAACTCAGGGCCTGACACTGTCTCTAACTAAGGGCTGCTGCCATCAATATCTAAAGTCCTGACATTATCCGGAGCTAATATCCTGACCCATGTCTTACCAAGGTCCTGAAACTGTCCCAAAGTAAGCCCTGACGCTGTCCCTAAGTGAGGCCCTGCAGCTTTCCCTAACAAATTCAGGCCTTGATGCTGTGACTAACTCAGACCCTGGTCATGTCTTTAACTAAGACCCTAAGGCTGATCCAACAGCGGCCCTGATGCTGCTCCTAAGTCATGCCATGACAGTGTCCCCAGCTAAGGGTCTGATGCTAGGCCTCACTCAGACCCTATCGCTCTCCCTAAGTCAGGCCCTGATACTGTCCCTAACTGAAACCCTAACACTGGTTCTGAATAAGGCCCTGATATTCTCAGTAACAAAGGTCTTCACACTATCCTTAGGTCATTTCCTGACACGATTCCTAGCCTTCACCCTAACCCTGTCCCGAGTTAATATCCTACCTCTTATGCTAACTAAAGACGTTATGCTGTGCCTACCTCAGGCACTGAATTTAGTCCCAGGACCGCTAGACTGTCCCTCACTAGGCTCCCTGCCCTTATCGTCACAATGTTCCGTGACCACAGTCATCACAAGGCTCCATGCCCTTATCATCACAGTGCTCCATGAACCCTTTCATCACAATGCTCCATGGCCCTTCTCATCACAATGCCCCATGACCCCTTCCATCACAATGCTCCATGACCCCTTTCATCAAAATGCTCCATGAAAATTGTCATAACAAATCTCCATGACCACGTTCATCACTATGCTCCATGACCCCTTTCTTTACAATGCTCCATGGCTCTTGTCATCACAAAGCTCCATGGCGCTTGTCATCACAAGGCTCCATGACCACTGTAAGCACAATGATCCATGAGCCCTTTGATAACAACTCTCCATTACCCATTTCCTCAAAATGATCCTTGGCGCTTGTCATCACAATGCTCCATGATCCCTGTAATCACAATGATCCTTGACCCCTTTCATCACAATGTTCCATGGCCGCTTTCATCACAATGCTCCATAACCCCTGTCATCACAATGCCCCTTGACCCATTTCCCCACAATGCTCCCTGAGCCATGTCATCACAATGCTACTTGTCTTTCTCATTACAATGCTCCATGTCCACTGTAATCAGAGTCTTCCATGACCCCTTTCATCACAACTCTCCTTAACACTTTTCTCACAATGCTCCATGACATTGTCATCACAAAGTTTCATGCCCCCTGTCACCACAATGCTCTAAGCACACTCTCAACACAATGCTCCATGAGACTTGTCTCACAATGCTCCATGCCCTTTTCATCACAATGCTCCATGCCCCCTGTCATCACAATGCTCCATGCCCCCTTTCATTACAATATTCCATGCCCCCTGTCATCACAAGGCTCCATGCCCTTATCATCACAATGCTCCATGACACCTGTCTTCGCAATGTTCCGTGCACTTATCATCACAATACTCCTTGACCCTTGTCTAAAATGCTACATGGTGGTGACATCACAATGTTCCATGCACCCTGTCATTACAAGGCTCCATGACACTTGTCATCACAATGTTCCATGGCACCTATCATTCAAAATGCCATATGACCACTTTCATCACAATGTTCCAAGGCTCTTGTCATCACAATGCCCCATGAACCCTGTCATCACAATGCTCCAGGCCCCCTGTCATCACAATGATCCATGCCCCTTGTCATCACAATGCTCCCTGGTGCATGTCATCACAAAGATCCATGACCACTTTCAGCACAATGCTCCATGACCCCTTTCATCAAAATTCTCCATGACCATTGTCATCACAATGCTCCATGAGCCCTGTCATTACAATGCTCCCTGACCCCTGTCATCACCATGATCCATGGCCCTTGGCATCACAGTGCTCCTTCGCTCTTGTCGTAACAATGCTCCATGATCCCTGTCATCACAATGATCCATGATTCCTTTCATCACAATTTTCCTTTTCCCCTTTCATCACGATGATCCCTGGAGCTTGTCAAAACAATGCTCCTTGATTCCCTGTAATCACAATGATCCATGACCCCTTTCATGACAATGCTCCATTACCCCACTAATCACAATGATCCATGGTGATTGTCATCACAATGCTCCATGACCCTTGTCATCACAATGCTCCAGGTTGTTGTAATCACAAAGTTCCATGACCCCTTTCACCACAAAGCTCCAAGATCCCTGTCATCACAATGCCCCATGACTCCTATCATCCCAATGCTCCATGGCGCTTGTCATCACAATGATCCACAGCCTTAGTTCCTGAGTTGGGAGTAGTATCATTGCCTCAATTAGGGAAAATGTCAGTGACTGAGTTGGGAGTAGTGTGAGGGCCCTTGTTAGGGACACTGTCAGTGCCTGAGTTAGGTGTAGCGTCAGGGTTTTAGTTACGTACACTGTCAGTGCCTGAGTTGGGAATAGTGTCAGGGCCTTAGTTATGGACTGTGTCATTGCCTGAGTTAGGAGTAGTGTCAGGGCCTTAGTTAGGAGTAGCATCAGTGCCTTCGTTAGGTATTGTATCAGCGCCTCAGTTAGGAATAGATTCAGGGCCTCATTTTGGGACAGTGTCAGTGCCTGAGTTAGGAGTTTTGTCGGCCTTAGTTGGGGACCTTTCCAGGGCCTGAGTTAGGAGTAATGTCAGGGCCTTCCTTAGGTATTGTATCAGTGCCTGAGTTAGGAATAGTGTCAAGGCCTTAGTTAGGGACATTGCCAGGGCATGATTTAGGAGTAGTGTTAGGGTGTGAGTTATGAACAGTGTCAGGGCCTTAGTTAGTGACAGTGTCAGTTCCTGAGTTAGGAGTAGAGTCAGGGCCTAAGTTAGGGACAGTGCCAGTGCTGAGTTCGTAGTAGTATCAGGGCCTTAGTTAGAGACAGTGTCAGGGCCTGAGTTAGGAGTAGTGTCCGAGGCTTTGTTAGGGACAGTGTCAGTGCCTGAGTTAAGAGTAGCGTCACAGCTTTAGTTAGGGCCAGTGTCAGGGCCTTAGTTAAGGACAGTGTCAGGGCCTGAGTCCTGACTTATTCCTAACTTTCCTCACTAAGGATTTTTGACACTACTGCTAATACAGGTCCTGATAATATCCCTTACTAAGGCCCTGACCCTTTCCCTGGCTAAGGCCCTGAACTTCTCCTAAGTCAGGCCCTGATACTGTCCCTAACAATGGCCCTGACACTGCACCTAACTTAGGCCCCGAAATGATACCTAACAAAGGCTCTGTTGCTAGTCCAAACTAAAGCCCTAAAATTGGTCTTAAATAAGGCCTTGACACTAATCCTAACTCAGGCCCTAACACTGTCCCTAGCTAAGGCCCTGACAGTACGCCTAACTCAGGCCCTCATACGATTCCTAACAATGGCTCTGATGCTAGTCCAAACTAAGGCCCTGAAATTGGTCCTAAATAAGGCCTTGACACGAATCGTAACTCAGGCCCTAGCACTGTCCCTAACTAGGTCTCTGACAGTACACCTAACTCAGACCCTGACACTGTCCCTAAGCAAGGCCCTGACACTACTCCTAACTCAGTCCCTTACACTGTACCTAACAAAGTCACTGATGCTAGGCCTAACTCAGGCCCTGAAACTGTCTGTAACTAAGGCCCTGCTGCCATCAGTATGTAAAGTCCTGACATTATCCTGAGCTAATATCCTGACCTATGTCTTTCCCAGGTCCTGAAACTGTCCCAAAGTAAGCCCTGACGCTGTCCGTAAGTGAAGACCTGAGGCTGTTCCTAACTCAGGCCCTGAAGCTTTCCTTAACTGAAGCCTTGAAGCTGTGACTAACTCAGGCCCTGATCATGTATTTCACAAAGACCTTAATGCTGATCCAGCAAAGACGCTGATGCTGCTCCAAAGTCATGCCCTGACAGTGTGCCCAGCAAAGGGCCTGACGCTAGGCCTCACTCAGGCCCTGTCGCTCTCCCGAAGTCAGGCCCTGACACTGTCACTAACTAAGGCCCTGACTCTACTCCCAACTCAGTCCCGTACATTGTACCTAACAAAGGCTCTGATGCTAGTCGTAACTCAGGGCCTGACACTGTCTCTAACTAAGGGCTGCTGCCATCAATATCTAAAGTCCTGACATTATCCGGAGCTAATATCCTGACCCATGTCTTACCAAGGTCCTGAAACTGTCCCAAAGTAAGCCCTGACGCTGTCCCTAAGTGAGGCCCTGCAGCTTTCCCTAACTAATTCAGGCCTTGATGCTGTGACTAACTCAGACCCTGGTCATGTCTTTAACTAAGACCCTAAGGCTGATCCAACAGAGGCCCTGATGCTGCTCCTAAGTCATGCCATGACAGTGTCCCCAGCTAAGGGTCTGATGCTAGGCCTCACTCAGACCCTATCGCTCTCCCTAAGTCAGGCCCTGATACTGTCCCTAACTGAAACCCTAACACTGGTTCTGAATAAGGCCCTGATATTCTCAGTAACAAAGGTCTTCACACTATCCTTAGGTCATTTCCTGACACGATTCCTAGCCTTCACCCTAACCCTGTCCCGAGTTAATATCCTACCTCTTATGCTAACTAAAGACGTTATGCTGTGCCTACCTCAGGCACTGAATTTAGTCCCAGGACCGCTAGACTGTCCCTCACTAGGCTCCATGCCCTTATCGTCACAATGTTTGGTGACCACAGTCATCACAATGCTCCACGCCCTTATCATCACAATGCCCCATGACCCCTGTCATCACAATGCTCTATGACTCCTTCCATCACAATGCCCCATGGCCCCTTTCATCACAATGCTCCCAGACGTCTTTCATCACAATGCTCCATGACCACTTTCATCACAATGCTCCATGTGCCCTGTTCATCACAATGCTCCATGACCACTTTTCATCACAATGCTCCATGATCATTTTCATCACAAGGCTCCATGCCCTTATCATCACAGTGCTCCATGAACCCTTTCATCACAATGCTCCATGGCCCTTCTCATCACAATGCCCCATGACCCCTTCCATCACAATGCTCCATGACCCCTTTCATCAAAATGCTCCATGAACATTGTCATAACAAATCTCCATGACCACGTTCATCACAATGCTCCATGACCCCTTTCTTTACAATGCTCCATGGCTCTTGTCATCACAAAGCTCCATGGCGCTTGTCATCACAAGGCTCCATGACCACTGTAATCACAATGATCCATGAGCCCTTTGATAACAACTCTCCATTACCCATTTCCTCAAAATGATCCTTGGCGCTTGTCATCACAATGCTCCATGATCCCTGTAATCACAATGATCCTTGACCCCTTTCATCACAATGTTCCATGGCCGCTTTCATCACAATGCTCCATAACCCCTGTCATCACAATGCCCCTTGACCCATTTCCCCACAATGCTCCCTGAGCCATGTCATCACAATGCTACTTGTCTTTCTCATTACAATGCTCCATGTCCACTGTAATCAGAGTCTTCCATGACCCCTTTCATCACAACTCTCCTTAACACTTTTCTCACAATGCTCCATGACATTGTCATCACAAAGTTTCATGCCCCCTGTCACCACAATGCTCTAAGCCCACTCTCAACACAATGCTCCATGAGACTTGTCTCACAATGCTCCATGCCCTTTTCATCACAATGCTCCATGCCCCCTGTCATCACAATGCTCCATGCCCCCTTTCATTACAATATTCCATGCCCCCTGTCATCACAAGGCTCCATGCCCTTATCATCACAATGCTCCATGACACCTGTCTTCGCAATGTTCCGTGCCCTTATCATCACAATACTCCTTGACCCTTGTCTAAAATGCTACATGGTGGTGACATCACAATGTTCCATGCACGCTGTCATTACAAGGCTCCATGACACTTGTCATCACAATGTTCCATGGCACCTATCATTCAAAATGCCATATGACCACTTTCATCACAATGTTCCAAGGCTCTTGTCATCACAATGCCCCATGAACCCTGTCATCACAATGCTCCAGGCCCCCTGTCATCACAATGATCCATGGCCCTTGTCATCACAATGCTCCCTGGTGCATGTCATCACAAAGATCCATGACCACTTTCAGCACAATGCTCCATGACCCCTTTCATCAAAATTCTCCATGACCATTGTCATCACAATGCTCCATGAGCCCTGTCATTACAATGCTCCCTGACCCCTGTCATCACCATGATCCATGGCCCTTGGCATCACAGTGCTCCTTCGCTCTTGTCGTAACAATGCTCCATGATCCCTGTCATCACAATGATCCATGACCCCTTTCATGACAATGCTCCATTACCCCACTAATCACAATGATCCATGGTGATTGTCATCACAATGCTCCATGACCCTTGTCATCACATTGCTCCAGGTCGTTGTAATCACAAAGTTCCATGACCCCTTTCACCACAAAGCTCCAAGATCCCTGTCATCACAATGCCCCATGACTCCTATCATCCCAATGCTCCATGGCGCTTGTCATCACAATGATCCACAGCCTTAGTTCCTGAGTTGGGAGTAGTATCATTGCCTCAATTAGGGAAAATGTCAGTGACTGAGTTGGGAGTAGTGTGAGGGCCCTTGTTAGGGACACTGTCAGTGCCTGAGTTAGGTGTAGCCTCAGGGTTTTAGTTACGTACACTGTCAGTGCCTGAGTTGGGAATAGTGTCAGGGCCTTAGTTATGGACTGTGTCATTGCCTGAGTTAAGAGTACTGTCAGGGCCTTAGTTAGGAGTAGCATCAGTGCCTTCGTTAGGTATTGTATCAGCGCCTCAGTTAGGAATAGATTCAGGGCCTCATTTTGGGACAGTGTCAGTGCCTGAGTTAGGAGTTTTGTCGGCCTTAGTTGGGGACCTTTCCAGAGCCTGAGTTAGGAGTAATGTCAGGGCCTTCCTTAGGTATTGTATCAGTGCCTGAGTTAGGAATAGTGTCAAGGCCTTAGTTAGGGACATTGCCAGGGCATGATTTAGGAGTAGTGTTAGGGTGTGAGTTATGAACAGTGTCAGGGCCTTAGTTAGTGACAGTGTCAGTTCCTGAGTTAGGATTAGAGTCAGGGCCTAAGTTAGGGACAGTGCCAGTGCTGAGTTCGTAGTAGTATCAGGGCCTTAGTTAGAGACAATGTCAGGGCCTGAGTTAGGAGTCGTGTCCGAGGCTTTGTTAGGGACAGTGTCAGTGCCTGAGTTAAGAGTAGCGTCACAGCTTTAGTTAGGGCCAGTGTCAGGGCCTTAGTTAAGACCAGTGTCAGGGCCTATGATAGGAATCAGATCAGGGCCTGTGTTACGAGTATTGTCAGGGCGTTAGTTAAGGACAGTGTCAGGGCCTGAGTCCTGACTTATTCCTAAATTTCCTCACTAAGGATTCTTGACACTACTGCTAATTCAGGCCCTGACACTTTCCCTGGCTAACGCCCTGAACTTCTCCTAAGTCAGGCCCTGATACTGTCCCTAACAATGGCCCTAACACTGCACCTAACTTAGGCCCCGAAATGATACCTAACAAAGGCTCTGTTGCTAGTCCAAACTAAAGCCCTAAAATTGGTCTTAAATAAGGCCTTGTCACTAATCCTAACTCAGGCCCTAACACTGTCCCTAGCTAAGGACCTGACAGTACGCTTAACTAAGGCCCTGAAATTGGTCCTAAATAAGGCCTTGACACGAATCGTAACTCAGGCCCTAGCACTGTCCCTAACTAGGTCTCTGACAGTACACCTAACTCAGACCCTGACACTGTCCCTAAGCAAGGCCCTGACACTACTCCTAACTCAGTCCCTTACACTGTACCTAACAAAGTCACTGATGCTAGGCCTAACTCAGGCCCTAAAACTGTCTGTAACTAAGGCCCTGCTGCCATCAGTATGTAAAGTCCTGACATTATCCTGAGCTAATATCCTGACCTTTGTCTTTCCAAGGTCCTGAAACTGTCCCAAAGTAAGCCCTGAAGCTGTCCGTAAGTGAAGACCTGAGGCTGTCCCTAACTTAGGCCCTGAAGCTTTCCTTAACTGAAGCCTTGAAGCTGTGACTAACTCAGGCCCTGATCATGTATTTCACAAAGACCTTAATGCTGATCCAGCAAAGACGCTGATGCTGCTCCAAAGTCATGCCCTGACAGTGTGCCCAGCAAAGGGCCTGACGCTAGGCCTCACTCAGGCCCTGTCGCTCTCCCGAAGTCAGGGCCTGACACTGTCCCTAACTAAGGCCCTGACTCTACTCCCAACTCAGTCCCGTACATTGTACCTAACAAAGGCTCTGATGCTAGTCGTAACTCAGGGCCTGACACTGTCTCTAACTAAGGGCTGCTGCCATCAATATCTAAAGACCTGACATTATCCGGAGCTAATATCCTGACCCATGTCTTACCAAGGTCCTGAAACTGTCCCAAAGTAAGCCCTGACGCTGTCCCTGAGTGAGGCCCTGCAGCTTTCCCTAACTAACTCAGGCCTTGATGCTGTGACTAACTCAGACCCTGGTCATGTCTTTAACTAAGACCCTAAGGCTGATCCAACAGAGGCCCTGATGCTGCTCCTAAGTCATGCCCTGACACTGTCCCCAGCTAAGGGTCTGATGCTAGGCCTCACTCAGACCCTATCGCTCTCCCTAAGTCAGGCCCTGATACTGTCCCTACCTGAAGCCCTAACACTGGTTCTGAATAAGGCCCTGATATTCTCAGTAACAAAGGTCTTCACACTATCCTTAGGTCATTTCCTGACACGATTCCTAGCCTTCACCCTAACCCTGTCCCGAGTTAATATCCTACCTCTTATGCTAACTAAAGATGTTATGCTGTGCCTACCTCAGGCACTGACTTTAGTCCCAAGACCGCTAGACTGTCCCTCACTAGGCTCCATGAACTTATCGTCACAATGTTCCGTGACCACTGTCATCACAATGCCCCACGCCCTTATCATCACAATGCCCCATGACCCCTGTCATCACAATGCTCCATGACCCCTTCCATCACAATGCCCCATGTCCCCTTTCATCACAATGCTCCCAGACGTGTTTCATCACAGTGCTCCATGACCATTTTCATCACAATGCTCCATGTGCCCTGTTCATCACAATGCTCCATGACCCCTTTTCATCACAATGCTCCATGACCATTTTCATCACAAGGCTCCATGCCCTTATCATCACAGTGCTCCATGAACCCTTTCATCACACTGCTCCATGGCCCTTCTCATCACAATGCCCCATGACCCCTTCCATCACAATGCTCCATGACCCCTTTCATCAAAATGCGCCATGAACATTGTCATAACAAAGCTCCATGACCACGTTCATCACAATGCTCCATGACCCCTTTCCTTACAATGCTCCATGGCTCTTGTCATCACAAAGCTCCATGGCGCTTGACATCACAAGGCTCCATGACCACTGTAATCACAATGATCCATGACCCCTTTGATAACAACTCTCCATTACCCATTTCCTCAAAATGATCCATGGCGCTTGTCATCACAATGCTCCATGATCCCTGTAATCACAATGATCCTTGACCCCTTTCATCACAATGTTCCATGGCCGCTTTCATCACAATTCTCCATAACCCCTGTCATCACAATGCCCCTTGACCCATTTCCCCACAATGCTCCCTGAGCCATGTCATCACAATGCTACTTGTCTTTCTCATTACAATGCTCCATGTCCACTGTAATCAGAGTCTTCCATGACCCCTTTCATCACAACTCTCCTTAACAATTTTCTCACAATGCTCCATGACATTGTCATCACAAAGTTTCATGCCCCCTGTCACCACAATGCTCTAAGCCCACTCTCAACACAATGCTCCATGAGACTTGTCTCACAATGCTCCATGCCCCCTTTCATTACAATATTCCATGCCCCCTGTCATCACAAGGCTCCATGCCCTTATCATCACAATGCTCCATGACACCTGTCTTCGCAATGTTCCGTGCACTTATCATCACAATACTCCTTGACCCTTGTCTAAAATGCTACATGGCGGTGACATCACAATGTTCCATGCACCCTGTCATTACAAGGCTCCATGACACTTGTCATCACAATGTTCCATGGCCCCTATCATTCAAAATGCCATATGACCACTTTCATCACAATGCTCCAAGGCCCTTGTCATCACAATGCCCAATGAACCCTGTCATCACAATGCTCCAGGCCCGCTGTCATCACAATGCCCCATGAACCCTGTCATCACAATGATCCATGATTCCTTTCATCACAATTCTCCTTTTCCCCTTTCATCACAATGATCCCTGGAGCTTGTCAAAACAATGCTCCTTGATTCCCTGTAATCACAATGATCCATGACCCCTTTCATGACAATGCTCCATTACCCCACTAATCACAATGGTCCATGGTGATTGTCCTCACAATGCTCCATGACCCTTGTCATCACAATGCTCCAGGTCATTGTAATCACAAAGTGCCATGACCGCTTTCACCACAAAGCTCCAAGATCCCTGTCATCACAATGCCCCATGACTCCTATCATCACAATGCTCCATGGCGCTTGTCATCACAATGATCCACAGCCTTAGTTCCTGAGTTGGGAGTAGTATCATTGCCTCAATTAGGGAAAATGTCAGTGACTGAGTTGGGAGTAGTGTGAGGGCCCTTGTTAGGGACACTGTCAGTGCCTGAGTTAGGTGTAGTGTCAGGGTTTTAGTTACGTACACTGTCAGTGCCTGAGTTGGGAATAGTGTCAGGGCCTTAGTTATGGACTGTGTCATTGCCTGTGTTAGGAGTAGTGTCAGGGCCTTAGTTAGGAGTAGCATCAGTGCCTTCGTTAGGTATTGTATCAGCGCCTCAGTTAGGAATAGATTCAGGGCCTTATTTTGGGACAGTGTCAGTGCCTGAGTTAGGAGTTTTGTCGGCCTTAGTTAGGAACCTTTCCAGGGCCTGAGTTAGGAGTAATGTCAGGGCCTTCCTTAGGTATTGTATCAGTGCCTGAGTTAGGAATAGTGTCAAGGCCTTAGTTAGGGACATTGCCAGGGCATGATTTAGGAGTAGTGTTAGGGTGTGAGTTATGAACAGTGTCAGGGCCTTAGTTTGTGACAGTGTCAGTTCCTAAGTTAGGAGTAGAGTCAGGGCCTAAGTTAGGGACAGTGCCAGTGTTGAGTTCGTAGTAGTATCAGGGCCTTAGTTAGAGACAGTGTCAGGGCCTGAGTTAGGAGTAGTGTCCGAGGCTTTGTTAGGGACAGTGTCAGTGCCTGAGTTAAGAGTAGCGTCACAGCTTTAGTTAGGGCCAGTGTCAGGGCCTTAGTTAAGACCAGTGTCAGGGCCTATGATAGGAATCAGATCAGGGCCTGTGTTACGAGTAGTGTCAGGGCCTTAGTTAAGGACAGTGTCAGGGCCTGAGTCCTGACTTATTCCTAACTTTCCTCACTAAGGATTTTTGACACTACTGCTAATTCAGGTCCTGATAAAATCCCTTACTAAGGCCCTGACACTTTCCCTGGCTAACGCCCTGAACTTCTCCTAAGTCAGGCCCTGATACTGTCCCTAACAATGGCCCTGACACTGCACCTAACTTAGGCCCCGAAATGATACCTAACAAAGGCTCTGTTGCTAGTCCAAACTAAAGCCCTAAAATTGGTCTTAAATAAGGCCTTGTCACTAATCCTAACTCAGGCCCTAACACTGTCCCTAGCTAAGGACCTGACAGTACGCCTAACTAAGGCCCTGAAATTGGTCCTAAATAAGGCCTTGACACGAATCGTAACTCAGGCCCTAGCACTGTCCCTAACTAGGTCTCTGACAGTACACCTAACTCAGACCCTGACACTGTCCCTAAGCAAGGCCCTGACACTACTCCTAACTCAGTCCCTTACACTGTACCTAACAAAGTCACTGATGCTAGGCCTAACTCAGGCCCTAAAACTGTCTGTAACTAAGGCCCTGCTGCCATCAGTATGTAAAGTCCTGACATTACCCTGAGCTAATATCCTGACCTTTGTCTTTCCAAGGTCCTGAAACTGTCCCAAAGTAAGCCCTGAAGCTGTCCGTAAGTGAAGACCTGAGGCTGTCCCTAACTTAGGCCCTGAAGCTTTCCTTAACTGAAGCCTTGAAGCTGTGACTAACTCAGGACCTGATCATGTATTTCACAAAGACCTTAATGCTGATCCAGCAAAGACGCTGATGCTGCTCCAAAGTCATGCCCTGACAGTGTGCCCAGCAAAGGGCCTGACGCTAGGCCTCACTCAGGCCCTGTCGCTCTCCCGAAGTCAGGGCCTGACACTGTCACTAACTAAGGCCCTGACTCTACTCCCAACTCAGTCCCG
Organism: Balaenoptera physalus; assembly: GCF_965194825.1. Lineage (NCBI taxonomy): Eukaryota > Metazoa > Chordata > Mammalia > Artiodactyla > Balaenopteridae > Balaenoptera > Balaenoptera physalus. Next base: position 746,526 of record NW_028126342.1, on the reverse strand, counting down.
TACATTGTACCTAACAAAGGCTCTGATGCTAGTCGTAACTCAGGGCCTGACACTGTCTCTAACTAAGGGCTGCTGCCATCAATATCTAAAGACCTGACATTATCCGGAGCTAATATCCTGACCCATGTCTTACCAAGGTCCTGAAACTGTCCCAAAGTAAGCCCTGACGCTGTCCCTGAGTGAGGCCCTGCAGCTTTCCCTAACTAACTCAGGCCTTGATGCTGTGACTAACTCAGACCCTGGTCATGTCTTTAACTAAGACCCTAAGGCTGATCCAACAGAGGCCCTGATGCTGCTCCTAAGTCATGCCCTGACACTGTCCCCAGCTAAGGGTCTGATGCTAGGCCTCACTCAGACCCTATCGCTCTCCCTAAGTCAGGCCCTGATACTGTCCCTACCTGAAGCCCTAACACTGGTTCTGAATAAGGCCCTGATATTCTCAGTAACAAAGGCCTTCACACTATCCTTAGGTCATTTCCTGACACGATTCCTAGCCTTCACCCTAACCCTGTCCCGAGTTAATATCCTACCTCTTATGCTAACTAAAGATGTTATGCTGTGCCTACCTCAGGCACTGACTTTAGTCCCAAGACCGCTAGACTGTCCCTCACTAGGCTCCATGCACTTATCGTCACAATGTTCCGTGACCACTGTCATCACAATGCTCCACGCCCTTATCATCACAATGCCCCATGACCCCTGTCATCACAATGCTCCATGACCCCTTCCATCACAATGCCCCATGTCCCCTTTCATCACAATGCTCCCAGACGTGTTTCATCACAGTGCTCCATGACCATTTTCATCACAATGCTCCATGTGCCCTGTTCATCACAATGCTCCATGACCCCTTTTCATCACAATGCTCCATGACCATTTTCATCACAAGGCTCCATGCCCTTATCATCACAGTGCTCCATGAACCCTTTCATCACAATGCTCCATGGCCCTTCTCATCACAATGCCCCATGACCCCTTCCATCACAATGCTCCATGACCCCTTTCATCAAAATGCGCCATGAACATTGTCATAACAAAGCTCCATGACCACGTTCATCACAATGCTCCATGACCCCTTTCCTTACAATGCTCCATGGCTCTTGTCATCACAAAGCTCCATGGCGCTTGTCATCACAAGGCTCCATGACCACTGTAATCACAATGATCCATGACCCCTTTGATAACAACTCTCCATTACCCATTTCCTCAAAATGATCCATGGCGCTTGTCATCACAATGCTCCATGATCCCTGTAATCACAATGATCCTTGACCCCTTTCATCACAATGTTCCATGGCCGCTTTCATCACAATTCTCCATAACCCCTGTCATCACAATGCCCCTTGACCCATTTCCCCACAATGCTCCCTGAGCCATGTCATCACAATGCTACTTGTCTTTCTCATTACAATGCTCCATGTCCACTGTAATCAGAGTCTTCCATGACCCCTTTCATCACAACTCTCCTTAACAATTTTCTCACAATGCTCCATGACATTGTCATCACAAAGTTTCATGCCCCCTGTCACCACAATGCTCTAAGCCCACTCTCAACACAATGCTCCATGAGACTTGTCTCACAATGCTCCATGCCCCCTTTCATTACAATATTCCATGCCCCCTGTCATCACAAGGCTCCATGCCCTTATCATCACAATGCTCCATGACACCTGTCTTCGCAATGTTCCGTGCACTTATCATCACAATACTCCTTGACCCTTGTCTAAAATGCTACATGGCGGTGACATCACAATGTTCCATGCACCCTGTCATTACAAGGCTCCATGACACTTGTCATCACAATGTTCCATGGCCCCTATCATTCAAAATGCCATATGACCACTTTCATCACAATGCTCCAAGGCCCTTGTCATCACAATGCCCAATGAACCCTGTCATCACAATGCTCCAGGCCCGCTGTCATCACAATGCCCCATGAACCCTGTCATCACAATGATCCATGATTCCTTTCATCACAATTCTCCTTTTCCCCTTTCATCACAATGATCCCTGGAGCTTGTCAAAACAATGCTCCTTGATTCCCTGTAATCACAATGATCCATGACCCCTTTCATGACAATGCTCCATTACCCCACTAATCACAATGGTCCATGGTGATTGTCCTCACAATGCTCCATGACCCTTGTCATCACAATGCTCCAGGTCATTGTAATCACAAAGTGCCATGACCGCTTTCACCACAAAGCTCCAAGATCCCTGTCATCACAATGCCCCATGACTCCTATCATCACAATGCTCCATGGCGCTTGTCATCACAATGATCCACAGCCTTAGTTCCTGAGTTGGGAGTAGTATCATTGCCTCAATTAGGGAAAATGTCAGTGACTGAGTTGGGAGTAGTGTGAGGGCCCTTGTTAGGGACACTGTCAGTGCCTGAGTTAGGTGTAGTGTCAGGGTTTTAGTTACGTACACTGTCAGTGCCTGAGTTGGGAATAGTGTCAGGGCCTTAGTTATGGACTGTGTCATTGCCTGTGTTAGGAGTAGTGTCAGGGCCTTAGTTAGGAGTAGCATCAGTGCCTTCGTTAGGTATTGTATCAGCGCCTCAGTTAGGAATAGATTCAGGGCCTTATTTTGGGACAGTGTCAGTGCCTGAGTTAGGAGTTTTGTCGGCCTTAGTTAGGAACCTTTCCAGGGCCTGAGTTAGGAGTAATGTCAGGGCCTTCCTTAGGTATTGTATCAGTGCCTGAGTTAGGAATAGTGTCAAGGCCTTAGTTAGGGACATTGCCAGGGCATGATTTAGGAGTAGTGTTAGGGTGTGAGTTATGAACAGTGTCAGGGCCTTAGTTTGTGACAGTGTCAGTTCCTAAGTTAGGAGTAGAGTCAGGGCCTAAGTTAGGGACAGTGCCAGTGTTGAGTTCGTAGTAGTATCAGGGCCTTAGTTAGAGACAGTGTCAGGGCCTGAGTTAGGAGTAGTGTCCGAGGCTTTGTTAGGGACAGTGTCAGTGCCTGAGTTAAGAGTAGCGTCACAGCTTTAGTTAGGGCCAGTGTCAGGGCCTTAGTTAAGACCAGTGTCAGGGCCTATGATAGGAATCAGATCAGGGCCTGTGTTACGAGTAGTGTCAGGGCCTTAGTTAAGGACAGTGTCAGGGCCTGAGTCCTGACTTATTCCTAACTTTCCTCACTAAGGATTTTTGACACTACTGCTAATTCAGGTCCTGATAAAATCCCTTACTAAGGCCCTGACACTTTCCCTGGCTAACGCCCTGAACTTCTCCTAAGTCAGGCCCTGATACTGTCCCTAACAATGGCCCTGACACTGCACCTAACTTAGGCCCCGAAATGATACCTAACAAAGGCTCTGTTGCTAGTCCAAACTAAAGCCCTAAAATTGGTCTTAAATAAGGCCTTGACACTAATCCTAACTCAGGCCCTAACACTGTCCCTAGCTAAGGCCCTGACAGTACGCCTAACTCAGGCCCTCATACGATTCCTAACAATGGCTCTGATGCTAGTCCAAACTAAGGCCCTGAAATTGGTCCTAAATAAGGCCTTGACACGAATCGTAACTCAGGCCCTAGCACTGTCCCTAACTAGGTCTCTGACAGTACACCTAACTCAGACCCTGACACTGTCCCTAAGCAAGGCCCTGACACTACTCCTAACTCAGTCCCTTACACTGTACCTAACAAAGTCACTGATGCTAGGCCTAACTCAGGCCCTGAAACTGTCTGTAACTAAGGCCCTGCTGCCATCAGTATGTAAAGTCCTGACATTATCCTGAGCTAATATCCTGACCTATGTCTTTCCCAGGTCCTGAAACTGTCCCAAAGTAAGCCCTGACGCTGTCCGTAAGTGAAGACCTGAGGCTGTTCCTAACTCAGGCCCTGAAGCTTTCCTTAACTGAAGCCTTGAAGCTGTGACTAACTCAGGCCCTGATCATGTATTTCACAAAGACCTTAATGCTGATCCAGCAAAGACGCTGATGCTGCTCCAAAGTCATGCCCTGACAGTGTGCCCAGCAAAGGGCCTGACGCTAGGCCTCACTCAGGCCCTGTCGCTCTCCCGAAGTCAGGCCCTGACACTGTCACTAACTAAGGCCCTGACTCTACTCCCAACTCAGTCCCGTACATTGTACCTAACAAAGGCTCTGATGCTAGTCGTAACTCAGGGCCTGACACTGTCTCTAACTAAGGGCTGCTGCCATCAATATCTAAAGTCCTGACATTATCCGGAGCTAATATCCTGACCCATGTCTTACCAAGGTCCTGAAACTGTCCCAAAGTAAGCCCTGACGCTGTCCCTAAGTGAGGCCCTGCAGCTTTCCCTAACTAATTCAGGCCTTGATGCTGTGACTAACTCAGACCCTGGTCATGTCTTTAACTAAGACCCTAAGGCTGATCCAACAGAGGCCCTGATGCTGCTCCTAAGTCATGCCATGACAGTGTCCCCAGCTAAGGGTCTGATGCTAGGCCTCACTCAGACCCTATCGCTCTCCCTAAGTCAGGCCCTGATACTGTCCCTAACTGAAACCCTAACACTGGTTCTGAATAAGGCCCTGATATTCTCAGTAACAAAGGTCTTCACACTATCCTTAGGTCATTTCCTGACACGATTCCTAGCCTTCACCCTAACCCTGTCCCGAGTTAATATCCTACCTCTTATGCTAACTAAAGACGTTATGCTGTGCCTACCTCAGGCACTGAATTTAGTCCCAGGACCGCTAGACTGTCCCTCACTAGGCTCCATGCCCTTATCGTCACAATGTTTGGTGACCACAGTCATCACAATGCTCCACGCCCTTATCATCACAATGCCCCATGACCCCTGTCATCACAATGCTCTATGACTCCTTCCATCACAATGCCCCATGGCCCCTTTCATCACAATGCTCCCAGACGTCTTTCATCACAATGCTCCATGACCACTTTCATCACAATGCTCCATGTGCCCTGTTCATCACAATGCTCCATGACCACTTTTCATCACAATGCTCCATGATCATTTTCATCACAAGGCTCCATGCCCTTATCATCACAGTGCTCCATGAACCCTTTCATCACAATGCTCCATGGCCCTTCTCATCACAATGCCCCATGACCCCTTCCATCACAATGCTCCATGACCCCTTTCATCAAAATGCTCCATGAACATTGTCATAACAAATCTCCATGACCACGTTCATCACAATGCTCCATGACCCCTTTCTTTACAATGCTCCATGGCTCTTGTCATCACAAAGCTCCATGGCGCTTGTCATCACAAGGCTCCATGACCACTGTAATCACAATGATCCATGAGCCCTTTGATAACAACTCTCCATTACCCATTTCCTCAAAATGATCCTTGGCGCTTGTCATCACAATGCTCCATGATCCCTGTAATCACAATGATCCTTGACCCCTTTCATCACAATGTTCCATGGCCGCTTTCATCACAATGCTCCATAACCCCTGTCATCACAATGCCCCTTGACCCATTTCCCCACAATGCTCCCTGAGCCATGTCATCACAATGCTACTTGTCTTTCTCATTACAATGCTCCATGTCCACTGTAATCAGAGTCTTCCATGACCCCTTTCATCACAACTCTCCTTAACACTTTTCTCACAATGCTCCATGACATTGTCATCACAAAGTTTCATGCCCCCTGTCACCACAATGCTCTAAGCCCACTCTCAACACAATGCTCCATGAGACTTGTCTCACAATGCTCCATGCCCTTTTCATCACAATGCTCCATGCCCCCTGTCATCACAATGCTCCATGCCCCCTTTCATTACAATATTCCATGCCCCCTGTCATCACAAGGCTCCATGCCCTTATCATCACAATGCTCCATGACACCTGTCTTCGCAATGTTCCGTGCCCTTATCATCACAATACTCCTTGACCCTTGTCTAAAATGCTACATGGTGGTGACATCACAATGTTCCATGCACGCTGTCATTACAAGGCTCCATGACACTTGTCATCACAATGTTCCATGGCACCTATCATTCAAAATGCCATATGACCACTTTCATCACAATGTTCCAAGGCTCTTGTCATCACAATGCCCCATGAACCCTGTCATCACAATGCTCCAGGCCCCCTGTCATCACAATGATCCATGGCCCTTGTCATCACAATGCTCCCTGGTGCATGTCATCACAAAGATCCATGACCACTTTCAGCACAATGCTCCATGACCCCTTTCATCAAAATTCTCCATGACCATTGTCATCACAATGCTCCATGAGCCCTGTCATTACAATGCTCCCTGACCCCTGTCATCACCATGATCCATGGCCCTTGGCATCACAGTGCTCCTTCGCTCTTGTCGTAACAATGCTCCATGATCCCTGTCATCACAATGATCCATGACCCCTTTCATGACAATGCTCCATTACCCCACTAATCACAATGATCCATGGTGATTGTCATCACAATGCTCCATGACCCTTGTCATCACATTGCTCCAGGTCGTTGTAATCACAAAGTTCCATGACCCCTTTCACCACAAAGCTCCAAGATCCCTGTCATCACAATGCCCCATGACTCCTATCATCCCAATGCTCCATGGCGCTTGTCATCACAATGATCCACAGCCTTAGTTCCTGAGTTGGGAGTAGTATCATTGCCTCAATTAGGGAAAATGTCAGTGACTGAGTTGGGAGTAGTGTGAGGGCCCTTGTTAGGGACACTGTCAGTGCCTGAGTTAGGTGTAGCCTCAGGGTTTTAGTTACGTACACTGTCAGTGCCTGAGTTGGGAATAGTGTCAGGGCCTTAGTTATGGACTGTGTCATTGCCTGAGTTAAGAGTACTGTCAGGGCCTTAGTTAGGAGTAGCATCAGTGCCTTCGTTAGGTATTGTATCAGCGCCTCAGTTAGGAATAGATTCAGGGCCTCATTTTGGGACAGTGTCAGTGCCTGAGTTAGGAGTTTTGTCGGCCTTAGTTGGGGACCTTTCCAGAGCCTGAGTTAGGAGTAATGTCAGGGCCTTCCTTAGGTATTGTATCAGTGCCTGAGTTAGGAATAGTGTCAAGGCCTTAGTTAGGGACATTGCCAGGGCATGATTTAGGAGTAGTGTTAGGGTGTGAGTTATGAACAGTGTCAGGGCCTTAGTTAGTGACAGTGTCAGTTCCTGAGTTAGGATTAGAGTCAGGGCCTAAGTTAGGGACAGTGCCAGTGCTGAGTTCGTAGTAGTATCAGGGCCTTAGTTAGAGACAATGTCAGGGCCTGAGTTAGGAGTCGTGTCCGAGGCTTTGTTAGGGACAGTGTCAGTGCCTGAGTTAAGAGTAGCGTCACAGCTTTAGTTAGGGCCAGTGTCAGGGCCTTAGTTAAGACCAGTGTCAGGGCCTATGATAGGAATCAGATCAGGGCCTGTGTTACGAGTATTGTCAGGGCCTTAGTTAAGGACAGTGTCAGGGCCTGAGTCCTGACTTATTCCTAAATTTCCTCACTAAGGATTCTTGACACTACTGCTAATTCAGGCCCTGACACTTTCCCTGGCTAACGCCCTGAACTTCTCCTAAGTCAGGCCCTGATACTGTCCCTAACAATGGCCCTAACACTGCACCTAACTTAGGCCCCGAAATGATACCTAACAAAGGCTCTGTTGCTAGTCCAAACTAAAGCCCTAAAATTGGTCTTAAATAAGGCCTTGTCACTAATCCTAACTCAGGCCCTAACACTGTCCCTAGCTAAGGACCTGACAGTACGCTTAACTAAGGCCCTGAAATTGGTCCTAAATAAGGCCTTGACACGAATCGTAACTCAGGCCCTAGCACTGTCCCTAACTAGGTCTCTGACAGTACACCTAACTCAGACCCTGACACTGTCCCTAAGCAAGGCCCTGACACTACTCCTAACTCAGTCCCTTACACTGTACCTAACAAAGTCACTGATGCTAGGCCTAACTCAGGCCCTAAAACTGTCTGTAACTAAGGCCCTGCTGCCATCAGTATGTAAAGTCCTGACATTATCCTGAGCTAATATCCTGACCTTTGTCTTTCCAAGGTCCTGAAACTGTCCCAAAGTAAGCCCTGAAGCTGTCCGTAAGTGAAGACCTGAGGCTGTCCCTAACTTAGGCCCTGAAGCTTTCCTTAACTGAAGCCTTGAAGCTGTGACTAACTCAGGCCCTGATCATGTATTTCACAAAGACCTTAATGCTGATCCAGCAAAGACGCTGATGCTGCTCCAAAGTCATGCCCTGACAGTGTGCCCAGCAAAGGGCCTGACGCTAGGCCTCACTCAGGCCCTGTCGCTCTCCCGAAGTCAGGGCCTGACACTGTCCCTAACTAAGGCCCTGACTCTACTCCCAACTCAGTCCCGTACATTGTACCTAACAAAGGCTCTGATGCTAGTCGTAACTCAGGGCCTGACACTGTCTCTAACTAAGGGCTGCTGCCATCAATATCTAAAGACCTGACATTATCCGGAGCTAATATCCTGACCCATGTCTTACCAAGGTCCTGAAACTGTCCCAAAGTAAGCCCTGACGCTGTCCCTGAGTGAGGCCCTGCAGCTTTCCCTAACTAACTCAGGCCTTGATGCTGTGACTAACTCAGACCCTGGTCATGTCTTTAACTAAGACCCTAAGGCTGATCCAACAGAGGCCCTGATGCTGCTCCTAAGTCATGCCCTGACACTGTCCCCAGCTAAGGGTCTGATGCTAGGCCTCACTCAGACCCTATCGCTCTCCCTAAGTCAGGCCCTGATACTGTCCCTACCTGAAGCCCTAACACTGGTTCTGAATAAGGCCCTGATATTCTCAGTAACAAAGGTCTTCACACTATCCTTAGGTCATTTCCTGACACGATTCCTAGCCTTCACCCTAACCCTGTCCCGAGTTAATATCCTACCTCTTATGCTAACTAAAGATGTTATGCTGTGCCTACCTCAGGCACTGACTTTAGTCCCAAGACCGCTAGACTGTCCCTCACTAGGCTCCATGAACTTATCGTCACAATGTTCCGTGACCACTGTCATCACAATGCCCCACGCCCTTATCATCACAATGCCCCATGACCCCTGTCATCACAATGCTCCATGACCCCTTCCATCACAATGCCCCATGTCCCCTTTCATCACAATGCTCCCAGACGTGTTTCATCACAGTGCTCCATGACCATTTTCATCACAATGCTCCATGTGCCCTGTTCATCACAATGCTCCATGACCCCTTTTCATCACAATGCTCCATGACCATTTTCATCACAAGGCTCCATGCCCTTATCATCACAGTGCTCCATGAACCCTTTCATCACACTGCTCCATGGCCCTTCTCATCACAATGCCCCATGACCCCTTCCATCACAATGCTCCATGACCCCTTTCATCAAAATGCGCCATGAACATTGTCATAACAAAGCTCCATGACCACGTTCATCACAATGCTCCATGACCCCTTTCCTTACAATGCTCCATGGCTCTTGTCATCACAAAGCTCCATGGCGCTTGACATCACAAGGCTCCATGACCACTGTAATCACAATGATCCATGACCCCTTTGATAACAACTCTCCATTACCCATTTCCTCAAAATGATCCATGGCGCTTGTCATCACAATGCTCCATGATCCCTGTAATCACAATGATCCTTGACCCCTTTCATCACAATGTTCCATGGCCGCTTTCATCACAATTCTCCATAACCCCTGTCATCACAATGCCCCTTGACCCATTTCCCCACAATGCTCCCTGAGCCATGTCATCACAATGCTACTTGTCTTTCTCATTACAATGCTCCATGTCCACTGTAATCAGAGTCTTCCATGACCCCTTTCATCACAACTCTCCTTAACAATTTTCTCACAATGCTCCATGACATTGTCATCACAAAGTTTCATGCCCCCTGTCACCACAATGCTCTAAGCCCACTCTCAACACAATGCTCCATGAGACTTGTCTCACAATGCTCCATGCCCCCTTTCATTACAATATTCCATGCCCCCTGTCATCACAAGGCTCCATGCCCTTATCATCACAATGCTCCATGACACCTGTCTTCGCAATGTTCCGTGCACTTATCATCACAATACTCCTTGACCCTTGTCTAAAATGCTACATGGCGGTGACATCACAATGTTCCATGCACCCTGTCATTACAAGGCTCCATGACACTTGTCATCACAATGTTCCATGGCCCCTATCATTCAAAATGCCATATGACCACTTTCATCACAATGCTCCAAGGCCCTTGTCATCACAATGCCCAATGAACCCTGTCATCACAATGCTCCAGGCCCGCTGTCATCACAATGCCCCATGAACCCTGTCATCACAATGATCCATGATTCCTTTCATCACAATTCTCCTTTTCCCCTTTCATCACAATGATCCCTGGAGCTTGTCAAAACAATGCTCCTTGATTCCCTGTAATCACAATGATCCATGACCCCTTTCATGACAATGCTCCATTACCCCACTAATCACAATGGTCCATGGTGATTGTCCTCACAATGCTCCATGACCCTTGTCATCACAATGCTCCAGGTCATTGTAATCACAAAGTGCCATGACCGCTTTCACCACAAAGCTCCAAGATCCCTGTCATCACAATGCCCCATGACTCCTATCATCACAATGCTCCATGGCGCTTGTCATCACAATGATCCACAGCCTTAGTTCCTGAGTTGGGAGTAGTATCATTGCCTCAATTAGGGAAAATGTCAGTGACTGAGTTGGGAGTAGTGTGAGGGCCCTTGTTAGGGACACTGTCAGTGCCTGAGTTAGGTGTAGTGTCAGGGTTTTAGTTACGTACACTGTCAGTGCCTGAGTTGGGAATAGTGTCAGGGCCTTAGTTATGGACTGTGTCATTGCCTGTGTTAGGAGTAGTGTCAGGGCCTTAGTTAGGAGTAGCATCAGTGCCTTCGTTAGGTATTGTATCAGCGCCTCAGTTAGGAATAGATTCAGGGCCTTATTTTGGGACAGTGTCAGTGCCTGAGTTAGGAGTTTTGTCGGCCTTAGTTAGGAACCTTTCCAGGGCCTGAGTTAGGAGTAATGTCAGGGCCTTCCTTAGGTATTGTATCAGTGCCTGAGTTAGGAATAGTGTCAAGGCCTTAGTTAGGGACATTGCCAGGGCATGATTTAGGAGTAGTGTTAGGGTGTGAGTTATGAACAGTGTCAGGGCCTTAGTTTGTGACAGTGTCAGTTCCTAAGTTAGGAGTAGAGTCAGGGCCTAAGTTAGGGACAGTGCCAGTGTTGAGTTCGTAGTAGTATCAGGGCCTTAGTTAGAGACAGTGTCAGGGCCTGAGTTAGGAGTAGTGTCCGAGGCTTTGTTAGGGACAGTGTCAGTGCCTGAGTTAAGAGTAGCGTCACAGCTTTAGTTAGGGCCAGTGTCAGGGCCTTAGTTAAGACCAGTGTCAGGGCCTATGATAGGAATCAGATCAGGGCCTGTGTTACGAGTAGTGTCAGGGCCTTAGTTAAGGACAGTGTCAGGGCCTGAGTCCTGACTTATTCCTAACTTTCCTCACTAAGGATTTTTGACACTACTGCTAATTCAGGTCCTGATAAAATCCCTTACTAAGGCCCTGACACTTTCCCTGGCTAACGCCCTGAACTTCTCCTAAGTCAGGCCCTGATACTGTCCCTAACAATGGCCCTGACACTGCACCTAACTTAGGCCCCGAAATGATACCTAACAAAGGCTCTGTTGCTAGTCCAAACTAAAGCCCTAAAATTGGTCTTAAATAAGGCCTTGTCACTAATCCTAACTCAGGCCCTAACACTGTCCCTAGCTAAGGACCTGACAGTACGCCTAACTAAGGCCCTGAAATTGGTCCTAAATAAGGCCTTGACACGAATCGTAACTCAGGCCCTAGCACTGTCCCTAACTAGGTCTCTGACAGTACACCTAACTCAGACCCTGACACTGTCCCTAAGCAAGGCCCTGACACTACTCCTAACTCAGTCCCTTACACTGTACCTAACAAAGTCACTGATGCTAGGCCTAACTCAGGCCCTAAAACTGTCTGTAACTAAGGCCCTGCTGCCATCAGTATGTAAAGTCCTGACATTACCCTGAGCTAATATCCTGACCTTTGTCTTTCCAAGGTCCTGAAACTGTCCCAAAGTAAGCCCTGAAGCTGTCCGTAAGTGAAGACCTGAGGCTGTCCCTAACTTAGGCCCTGAAGCTTTCCTTAACTGAAGCCTTGAAGCTGTGACTAACTCAGGACCTGATCATGTATTTCACAAAGACCTTAATGCTGATCCAGCAAAGACGCTGATGCTGCTCCAAAGTCATGCCCTGACAGTGTGCCCAGCAAAGGGCCTGACGCTAGGCCTCACTCAGGCCCTGTCGCTCTCCCGAAGTCAGGGCCTGACACTGTCACTAACTAAGGCCCTGACTCTACTCCCAACTCAGTCCCGTACATTGTACCTAACAAAGGCTCTGATGCTAGTCGTAACTCAGGGCCTGACACTGTCTCTAACTAAGGGCTGCTGCCATCAATATCTAAAGACCTGACATTATCCGGAGCTAATATCCTGACCCATGTCTTACCAAGGTCCTGAAACTGTCCCAAAGTAAGCCCTGACGCTGTCCCTGAGTGAGGCCCTGCAGCTTTCCCTAACTAACTCAGGCCTTGATGCTGTGACTAACTCAGACCCTGGTCATGTCTTTAACTAAGACCCTAAGGCTGATCCAACAGAGGCCCTGATGCTGCTCCTAAGTCATGCCCTGACACTGTCCCCAGCTAAGGGTCTGATGCTAGGCCTCACTCAGACCCTATCGCTCTCCCTAAGTCAGGCCCTGATACTGTCCCTACCTGAAGCCCTAACACTGGTTCTGAATAAGGCCCTGATATTCTCAGTAACAAAGGCCTTCACACTATCCTTAGGTCATTTCCTGACACGATTCCTAGCCTTCACCCTAACCCTGTCCCGAGTTAATATCCTACCTCTTATGCTAACTAAAGATGTTATGCTGTGCCTACCTCAGGCACTGACTTTAGTCCCAAGACCGCTAGACTGTCCCTCACTAGGCTCCATGCACTTATCGTCACAATGTTCCGTGACCACTGTCATCACAATGCTCCACGCCCTTATCATCACAATGCCCCATGACCCCTGTCATCACAATGCTCCATGACCCCTTCCATCACAATGCCCCATGTCCCCTTTCATCACAATGCTCCCAGACGTGTTTCATCACAGTGCTCCATGACCATTTTCATCACAATGCTCCATGTGCCCTGTTCATCACAATGCTCCATGACCCCTTTTCATCACAATGCTCCATGACCATTTTCATCACAAGGCTCCATGCCCTTATCATCACAGTGCTCCATGAACCCTTTCATCACAATGCTCCATGGCCCTTCTCATCACAATGCCCCATGACCCCTTCCATCACAATGCTCCATGACCCCTTTCATCAAAATGCGCCATGAACATTGTCATAACAAAGCTCCATGACCACGTTCATCACAATGCTCCATGACCCCTTTCCTTACAATGCTCCATGGCTCTTGTCATCACAAAGCTCCATGGCGCTTGACACCACAAGGCTCCATGACCACTGTAATCACAATGATCCATGACCCCTTTGATAACAACTCTCCATTACCCATTTCCTCAAAATGATCCATGGCGCTTGTCATCACAATGCTCCATGATCCCTGTAATCACAATGATCCTTGACCCCTTTCATCACAATGTTCCATGGCCGCTTTCATCACAATTCTCCATAACCCCTGTCATCACAATGCCCCTTGACCCATTTCCCCACAATGCTCCCTGAGCCATGTCATCACAATGCTACTTGTCTTTCTCATTACAATGCTCCATGTCCACTGTAATCAGAGTCTTCCATGACCCCTTTCATCACAACTCTCCTTAACAATTTTCTCACAATGCTCCATGACATTGTCATCACAAAGTTTCATGCCCCCTGTCACCACAATGCTCTAAGCCCACTCTCAACACAATGCTCCATGAGACTTGTCTCACAATGCTCCATGCCCCCTTTCATTACAATATTCCATGCCCCCTGTCATCACAAGGCTCCATGCCCTTATCATCACAATGCTCCATGACACCTGTCTTTGCAATGTTCCGTGCACTTATCATCACAATACTCCTTGACCCTTGTCTAAAATGCTACATGGCGGTGACATCACAATGTTCCATGCACCCTGTCATTACAAGGCTCCATGACACTTGTCATCACAATGTTCCATGGCCCCTATCATTCAAAATGCCATATGACCACTTTCATCACAATGCTCCAAGGCCCTTGTCATCACAATGCCCAATGAACCCTGTCATCACAATGCTCCAGGCCCGCTGTCATCACAATGCCCCATGAACCCTGTCATCACAATGATCCATGATTCCTTTCATCACAATTCTCCTTTTCCCCTTTCATCACAATGATCCCTGGAGCTTGTCAAAACAATGCTCCTTGATTCCCTGTAATCACAATGATCCATGACCCCTTTCATGACAATGCTCCATTACCCCACTAATCACAATGGTCCATGGTGATTGTCCTCACAATGCTCCATGACCCTTGTCATCACAATGCTCCAGGTCATTGTAATCACAAAGTGCCATGACCGCTTTCACCACAAAGCTCCAAGATCCCTGTCATCACAATGCCCCATGACTCCTATCATCACAATGCTCCATGGCGCTTGTCATCACAATGATCCACAGCCTTAGTTCCTGAGTTGGGAGTAGTATCATTGCCTCAATTAGGGAAAATGTCAGTGACTGAGTTGGGAGTAGTGTGAGGGCCCTTGTTAGGGACACTGTCAGTGCCTGAGTTAGGTGTAGTGTCAGGGTTTTAGTTACGTACACTGTCAGTGCCTGAGTTGGGAATAGTGTCAGGGCCTTAGTTATGGACTGTGTCATTGCCTGTGTTAGGAGTAGTGTCAGGGCCTTAGTTAGGAGTAGCATCAGTGCCTTCGTTAGGTATTGTATCAGCGCCTCAGTTAGGAATAGATTCAGGGCCTTATTTTGGGACAGTGTCAGTGCCTGAGTTAGGAGTTTTGTCGGCCTTAGTTAGGAACCTTTCCAGGGCCTGAGTTAGGAGTAATGTCAGGGCCTTCCTTAGGTATTGTATCAGTGCCTGAGTTAGGAATAGTGTCAAGGCCTTAGTTAGGGACATTGCCAGGGCATGATTTAGGAGTAGTGTTAGGGTGTGAGTTATGAACAGTGTCAGGGCCTTAGTTTGTGACAGTGTCAGTTCCTAAGTTAGGAGTAGAGTCAGGGCCTAAGTTAGGGACAGTGCCAGTGTTGAGTTCGTAGTAGTATCAGGGCCTTAGTTAGAGACAGTGTCAGGGCCTGAGTTAGGAGTAGTGTCCGAGGCTTTGTTAGGGACAGTGTCAGTGCCTGAGTTAAGAGTAGCGTCACAGCTTTAGTTAGGGCCAGTGTCAGGGCCTTAGTTAAGACCAGTGTCAGGGCCTATGATAGGAATCAGATCAGGGCCTGTGTTACGAGTAGTGTCAGGGCCTTAGTTAAGGACAGTGTCAGGGCCTGAGTCCTGACTTATTCCTAACTTTCCTCACTAAGGATTTTTGACACTACTGCTAATTCAGGTCCTGATAAAATCCCTTACTAAGGCCCTGACACTTTCCCTGGCTAACGCCCTGAACTTCTCCTAAGTCAGGCCCTGATACTGTCCCTAACAATGGCCCTGACACTGCACCTAACTTAGGCCCCGAAATGATACCTAACAAAGGCTCTGTTGCTAGTCCAAACTAAAGCCCTAAAATTGGTCTTAAATAAGGCCTTGTCACTAATCCTAACTCAGGCCCTAACACTGTCCCTAGCTAAGGACCTGACAGTACGCCTAACTAAGGCCCTGAAATTGGTCCTAAATAAGGCCTTGACACGAATCGTAACTCAGGCCCTAGCACTGTCCCTAACTAGGTCTCTGACAGTACACCTAACTCAGACCCTGACACTGTCCCTAAGCAAGGCCCTGACACTACTCCTAACTCAGTCCCTTACACTGTACCTAACAAAGTCACTGATGCTAGGCCTAACTCAGGCCCTAAAACTGTCTGTAACTAAGGCCCTGCTGCCATCAGTATGTAAAGTCCTGACATTACCCTGAGCTAATATCCTGACCTTTGTCTTTCCAAGGTCCTGAAACTGTCCCAAAGTAAGCCCTGAAGCTGTCCGTAAGTGAAGACCTGAGGCTGTCCCTAACTTAGGCCCTGAAGCTTTCCTTAACTGAAGCCTTGAAGCTGTGACTAACTCAGGCCCTGATCATGTATTTCACAAAGACATTAATGCTGATCCAGCAAAGACGCTGATGCTGCTCCAAAGTCATGCCCTGACAGTGTGCCCAGCAAAGGGCCTGACGCTAGGCCTCACTCAGGCCCTGTCGCTCTCCCGAAGTCAGGGCCTGACACTGTCACTAACTAAGGCCCTGACTCTACTCCCAACTCAGTCCCGTACATTGTACCTAACAAAGGCTCTGATGCTAGTCGTAACTCAGGGCCTGACACTGTCTCTAACTAAGGGCTGCTGCCATCAATATCTAAAGACCTGACATTATCCGGAGCTAATATCCTGACCCATGTCTTACCAAGGTCCTGAAACTGTCCCAAAGTAAGCCCTGACGCTGTCCCTGAGTGAGGCCCTGCAGCTTTCCCTAACTAACTCAGGCCTTGATGCTGTGACTAACTCAGACCCTGGTCATGTCTTTAACTAAGACCCTAAGGCTGATCCAACAGAGGCCCTGATGCTGCTCCTAAGTCATGCCCTGACACTGTCCCCAGCTAAGGGTCTGATGCTAGGCCTCACTCAGACCCTATCGCTCTCCCTAAGTCAGGCCCTGATACTGTCCCTACCTGAAGCCCTAACACTGGTTCTGAATAAGGCCCTGATATTCTCAGTAACAAAGGCCTTCACACTATCCTTAGGTCATTTCCTGACACGATTCCTAGCCTTCACCCTAACCCTGTCCCGAGTTAATATCCTACCTCTTATGCTAACTAAAGATGTTATGCTGTGCCTACCTCAGGCACTGACTTTAGTCCCAAGACCGCTAGACTGTCCCTCACTAGGCTCCATGCACTTATCGTCACAATGTTCCGTGACCACTGTCATCACAATGCTCCACGCCCTTATCATCACAATGCCCCATGACCCCTGTCATCACAATGCTCCATGACCCCTTCCATCACAATGCCCCATGTCCCCTTTCATCACAATGCTCCCAGACGTGTTTCATCACAGTGCTCCATGACCATTTTCATCACAATGCTCCATGTGCCCTGTTCATCACAATGCTCCATGACCCCTTTTCATCACAATGCTCCATGACCATTTTCATCACAAGGCTCCATGCCCTTATCATCACAGTGCTCCATGAACCCTTTCATCACAATGCTCCATGGCCCTTCTCATCACAATGCCCCATGACCCCTTCCATCACAATGCTCCATGACCCCTTTCATCAAAATGCGCCATGAACATTGTCATAACAAAGCTCCATGACCACGTTCATCACAATGCTCCATGACCCCTTTCCTTACAATGCTCCATGGCTCTTGTCATCACAAAGCTCCATGGCGCTTGACACCACAAGGCTCCATGACCACTGTAATCACAATGATCCATGACCCCTTTGATAACAACTCTCCATTACCCATTTCCTCAAAATGATCCATGGCGCTTGTCATCACAATGCTCCATGATCCCTGTAATCACAATGATCCTTGACCCCTTTCATCACAATGTTCCATGGCCGCTTTCATCACAATTCTCCATAACCCCTGTCATCACAATGCCCCTTGACCCATTTCCCCACAATGCTCCCTGAGCCATGTCATCACAATGCTACTTGTCTTTCTCATTACAATGCTCCATGTCCACTGTAATCAGAGTCTTCCATGACCCCTTTCATCACAACTCTCCTTAACAATTTTCTCACAATGCTCCATGACATTGTCATCACAAAGTTTCATGCCCCCTGTCACCACAATGCTCTAAGCCCACTCTCAACACAATGCTCCATGAGACTTGTCTCACAATGCTCCATGCCCCCTTTCATTACAATATTCCATGCCCCCTGTCATCACAAGGCTCCATGCCCTTATCATCACAATGCTCCATGACACCTGTCTTCGCAATGTTCCGTGCACTTATCATCACAATACTCCTTGACCCTTGTCTAAAATGCTACATGGCGGTGACATCACAATGTTCCATGCACCCTGTCATTACAAGGCTCCATGACACTTGTCATCACAATGTTCCATGGCCCCTATCATTCAAAATGCCATATGACCACTTTCATCACAATGCTCCAAGGCCCTTGTCATCACAATGCCCAATGAACCCTGTCATCACAATGCTCCAGGCCCGCTGTCATCACAATGCCCCATGAACCCTGTCATCACAATGATCCATGATTCCTTTCATCACAATTCTCCTTTTCCCCTTTCATCACAATGATCCCTGGAGCTTGTCAAAACAATGCTCCTTGATTCCCTGTAATCACAATGATCCATGACCCCTTTCATGACAATGCTCCATTACCCCACTAATCACAATGGTCCATGGTGATTGTCCTCACAATGCTCCATGACCCTTGTCATCACAATGCTCCAGGTCATTGTAATCACAAAGTGCCATGACCGCTTTCACCACAAAGCTCCAAGATCCCTGTCATCACAATGCCCCATGACTCCTATCATCACAATGCTCCATGGCGCTTGTCATCACAATGATCCACAGCCTTAGTTCCTGAGTTGGGAGTAGTATCATTGCCTCAATTAGGGAAAATGTCAGTGACTGAGTTGGGAGTAGTGTGAGGGCCCTTGTTAGGGACACTGTCAGTGCCTGAGTTAGGTGTAGTGTCAGGGTTTTAGTTACGTACACTGTCAGTGCCTGAGTTGGGAATAGTGTCAGGGCCTTAGTTATGGACTGTGTCATTGCCTGTGTTAGGAGTAGTGTCAGGGCCTTAGTTAGGAGTAGCATCAGTGCCTTCGTTAGGTATTGTATCAGCGCCTCAGTTAGGAATAGATTCAGGGCCTTATTTTGGGACAGTGTCAGTGCCTGAGTTAGGAGTTTTGTCGGCCTTAGTTAGGAACCTTTCCAGGGCCTGAGTTAGGAGTAATGTCAGGGCCTTCCTTAGGTATTGTATCAGTGCCTGAGTTAGGAATAGTGTCAAGGCCTTAGTTAGGGACATTGCCAGGGCATGATTTAGGAGTAGTGTTAGGGTGTGAGTTATGAACAGTGTCAGGGCCTTAGTTTGTGACAGTGTCAGTTCCTAAGTTAGGAGTAGAGTCAGGGCCTAAGTTAGGGACAGTGCCAGTGTTGAGTTCGTAGTAGTATCAGGGCCTTAGTTAGAGACAGTGTCAGGGCCTGAGTTAGGAGTAGTGTCCGAGGCTTTGTTAGGGACAGTGTCAGTGCCTGAGTTAAGAGTAGCGTCACAGCTTTAGTTAGGGCCAGTGTCAGGGCCTTAGTTAAGACCAGTGTCAGGGCCTATGATAGGAATCAGATCAGGGCCTGTGTTACGAGTAGTGTCAGGGCCTTAGTTAAGGACAGTGTCAGGGCCTGAGTCCTGACTTATTCCTAACTTTCCTCACTAAGGATTTTTGACACTACTGCTAATTCAGGTCCTGATAAAATCCCTTACTAAGGCCCTGACACTTTCCCTGGCTAACGCCCTGAACTTCTCCTAAGTCAGGCCCTGATACTGTCCCTAACAATGGCCCTGACACTGCACCTAACTTAGGCCCCGAAATGATACCTAACAAAGGCTCTGTTGCTAGTCCAAACTAAAGCCCTAAAATTGGTCTTAAATAAGGCCTTGTCACTAATCCTAACTCAGGCCCTAACACTGTCCCTAGCTAAGGACCTGACAGTACGCCTAACTAAGGCCCTGAAATTGGTCCTAAATAAGGCCTTGACACGAATCGTAACTCAGGCCCTAGCACTGTCCCTAACTAGGTCTCTGACAGTACACCTAACTCAGACCCTGACACTGTCCCTAAGCAAGGCCCTGACACTACTCCTAACTCAGTCCCTTACACTGTACCTAACAAAGTCACTGATGCTAGGCCTAACTCAGGCCCTAAAACTGTCTGTAACTAAGGCCCTGCTGCCATCAGTATGTAAAGTCCTGACATTACCCTGAGCTAATATCCTGACCTTTGTCTTTCCAAGGTCCTGAAACTGTCCCAAAGTAAGCCCTGAAGCTGTCCGTAAGTGAAGACCTGAGGCTGTCCCTAACTTAGGCCCTGAAGCTTTCCTTAACTGAAGCCTTGAAGCTGTGACTAACTCAGGCCCTGATCATGTATTTCACAAAGACCTTAATGCTGATCCAGCAAAGACGCTGATGCTGCTCCAAAGTCATGCCCTGACAGTGTGCCCAGCAAAGGGCCTGACGCTAGGCCTCACTCAGGCCCTGTCGCTCTCCCGAAGTCAGGGCCTGACACTGTCCCTAACTAAGGCCCTGACTCTACTCCCAACTCAGTCCCGTACATTGTACCTAACAAAGGCTCTGATGCTAGTCGTAACTCAGGGCCTGACACTGTCTCTAACTAAGGGCTGCTGCCATCAATATCTAAAGACCTGACATTATCCGGAGCTAATATCCTGACCCATGTCTTACCAAGGTCCTGAAACTGTCCCAAAGTAAGCCCTGACGCTGTCCCTGAGTGAGGCCCTGCAGCTTTCCCTAACTAACTCAGGCCTTGATGCTGTGACTAACTCAGACCCTGGTCATGTCTTTAACTAAGACCCTAAGGCTGATCCAACAGAGGCCCTGATGCTGCTCCTAAGTCATGCCCTGACACTGTCCCCAGCTAAGGGTCTGATGCTAGGCCTCACTCAGACCCTATCGCTCTCCCTAAGTCAGGCCCTGATACTGTCCCTACCTGAAGCCCTAACACTGGTTCTGAATAAGGCCCTGATATTCTCAGTAACAAAGGCCTTCACACTATCCTTAGGTCATTTCCTGACACGATTCCTAGCCTTCACCCTAACCCTGTCCCGAGTTAATATCCTACCTCTTATGCTAACTAAAGATGTTATGCTGTGCCTACCTCAGGCACTGACTTTAGTCCCAAGACCGCTAGACTGTCCCTCACTAGGCTCCATGCACTTATCGTCACAATGTTCCGTGACCACTGTCATCACAATGCTCCACGCCCTTATCATCACAATGCCCCATGACCCCTGTCATCACAATGCTCCATGACCCCTTCCATCACAATGCCCCATGTCCCCTTTCATCACAATGCTCCCAGACGTGTTTCATCACAGTGCTCCATGACCATTTTCATCACAATGCTCCATGTGCCCTGTTCATCACAATGCTCCATGACCCCTTTTCATCACAATGCTCCATGACCATTTTCATCACAAGGCTCCATGCCCTTATCATCACAGTGCTCCATGAACCCTTTCATCACAATGCTCCATGGCCCTTCTCATCACAATGCCCCATGACCCCTTCCATCACAATGCTCCATGACCCCTTTCATCAAAATGCGCCATGAACATTGTCATAACAAAGCTCCATGACCACGTTCATCACAATGCTCCATGACCCCTTTCCTTACAATGCTCCATGGCTCTTGTCATCACAAAGCTCCATGGCGCTTGACACCACAAGGCTCCATGACCACTGTAATCACAATGATCCATGACCCCTTTGATAACAACTCTCCATTACCCATTTCCTCAAAATGATCCATGGCGCTTGTCATCACAATGCTCCATGATCCCTGTAATCACAATGATCCTTGACCCCTTTCATCACAATGTTCCATGGCCGCTTTCATCACAATTCTCCATAACCCCTGTCATCACAATGCCCCTTGACCCATTTCCCCACAATGCTCCCTGAGCCATGTCATCACAATGCTACTTGTCTTTCTCATTACAATGCTCCATGTCCACTGTAATCAGAGTCTTCCATGACCCCTTTCATCACAACTCTCCTTAACAATTTTCTCACAATGCTCCATGACATTGTCATCACAAAGTTTCATGCCCCCTGTCACCACAATGCTCTAAGCCCACTCTCAACACAATGCTCCATGAGACTTGTCTCACAATGCTCCATGCCCCCTTTCATTACAATATTCCATGCCCCCTGTCATCACAAGGCTCCATGCCCTTATCATCACAATGCTCCATGACACCTGTCTTCGCAATGTTCCGTGCACTTATCATCACAATACTCCTTGACCCTTGTCTAAAATGCTACATGGCGGTGACATCACAATGTTCCATGCACCCTGTCATTACAAGGCTCCATGACACTTGTCATCACAATGTTCCATGGCCCCTATCATTCAAAATGCCATATGACCACTTTCATCACAATGCTCCAAGGCCCTTGTCATCACAATGCCCAATGAACCCTGTCATCACAATGCTCCAGGCCCGCTGTCATCACAATGCCCCATGAACCCTGTCATCACAATGATCCATGATTCCTTTCATCACAATTCTCCTTTTCCCCTTTCATCACAATGATCCCTGGAGCTTGTCAAAACAATGCTCCTTGATTCCCTGTAATCACAATGATCCATGACCCCTTTCATGACAATGCTCCATTACCCCACTAATCACAATGGTCCATGGTGATTGTCCTCACAATGCTCCATGACCCTTGTCATCACAATGCTCCAGGTCATTGTAATCACAAAGTGCCATGACCGCTTTCACCACAAAGCTCCAAGATCCCTGTCATCACAATGCCCCATGACTCCTATCATCACAATGCTCCATGGCGCTTGTCATCACAATGATCCACAGCCTTAGTTCCTGAGTTGGGAGTAGTATCATTGCCTCAATTAGGGAAAATGTCAGTGACTGAGTTGGGAGTAGTGTGAGGGCCCTTGTTAGGGACACTGTCAGTGCCTGAGTTAGGTGTAGTGTCAGGGTTTTAGTTACGTACACTGTCAGTGCCTGAGTTGGGAATAGTGTCAGGGCCTTAGTTATGGACTGTGTCATTGCCTGTGTTAGGAGTAGTGTCAGGGCCTTAGTTAGGAGTAGCATCAGTGCCTTCGTTAGGTATTGTATCAGCGCCTCAGTTAGGAATAGATTCAGGGCCTTATTTTGGGACAGTGTCAGTGCCTGAGTTAGGAGTTTTGTCGGCCTTAGTTAGGAACCTTTCCAGGGCCTGAGTTAGGAGTAATGTCAGGGCCTTCCTTAGGTATTGTATCAGTGCCTGAGTTAGGAATAGTGTCAAGGCCTTAGTTAGGGACATTGCCAGGGCATGATTTAGGAGTAGTGTTAGGGTGTGAGTTATGAACAGTGTCAGGGCCTTAGTTTGTGACAGTGTCAGTTCCTAAGTTAGGAGTAGAGTCAGGGCCTAAGTTAGGGACAGTGCCAGTGTTGAGTTCGTAGTAGTATCAGGGCCTTAGTTAGAGACAGTGTCAGGGCCTGAGTTAGGAGTAGTGTCCGAGGCTTTGTTAGGGACAGTGTCAGTGCCTGAGTTAAGAGTAGCGTCACAGCTTTAGTTAGGGCCAGTGTCAGGGCCTTAGTTAAGACCAGTGTCAGGGCCTATGATAGGAATCAGATCAGGGCCTGTGTTACGAGTAGTGTCAGGGCCTTAGTTAAGGACAGTGTCAGGGCCTGAGTCCTGACTTATTCCTAACTTTCCTCACTAAGGATTTTTGACACTACTGCTAATTCAGGTCCTGATAAAATCCCTTACTAAGGCCCTGACACTTTCCCTGGCTAACGCCCTGAACTTCTCCTAAGTCAGGCCCTGATACTGTCCCTAACAATGGCCCTGACACTGCACCTAACTTAGGCCCCGAAATGATACCTAACAAAGGCTCTGTTGCTAGTCCAAACTAAAGCCCTAAAATTGGTCTTAAATAAGGCCTTGTCACTAATCCTAACTCAGGCCCTAACACTGTCCCTAGCTAAGGACCTGACAGTACGCCTAACTAAGGCCCTGAAATTGGTCCTAAATAAGGCCTTGACACGAATCGTAACTCAGGCCCTAGCACTGTCCCTAACTAGGTCTCTGACAGTACACCTAACTCAGACCCTGACACTGTCCCTAAGCAAGGCCCTGACACTACTCCTAACTCAGTCCCTTACACTGTACCTAACAAAGTCACTGATGCTAGGCCTAACTCAGGCCCTAAAACTGTCTGTAACTAAGGCCCTGCTGCCATCAGTATGTAAAGTCCTGACATTACCCTGAGCTAATATCCTGACCTTTGTCTTTCCAAGGTCCTGAAACTGTCCCAAAGTAAGCCCTGAAGCTGTCCGTAAGTGAAGACCTGAGGCTGTCCCTAACTTAGGCCCTGAAGCTTTCCTTAACTGAAGCCTTGAAGCTGTGACTAACTCAGGCCCTGATCATGTATTTCACAAAGACCTTAATGCTGATCCAGCAAAGACGCTGATGCTGCTCCAAAGTCATGCCCTGACAGTGTGCCCAGCAAAGGGCCTGACGCTAGGCCTCACTCAGGCCCTGTCGCTCTCCCGAAGTCAGGGCCTGACACTGTCCCTAACTAAGGCCCTGACTCTACTCCCAACTCAGTCCCGTACATTGTACCTAACAAAGGCTCTGATGCTAGTCGTAACTCAGGGCCTGACACTGTCTCTAACTAAGGGCTGCTGCCA
The DNA here is from genome assembly GCF_965194825.1 of Balaenoptera physalus. Taxonomy (NCBI): domain Eukaryota; kingdom Metazoa; phylum Chordata; class Mammalia; order Artiodactyla; family Balaenopteridae; genus Balaenoptera; species Balaenoptera physalus. The sequence goes on along the minus strand of NW_028126342.1, from coordinate 722,023 downwards.
TCAATATCTAAAGACCTGACATTATCCGGAGCTAATATCCTGACCCATGTCTTACCAAGGTCCTGAAACTGTCCCAAAGTAAGCCCTGACGCTGTCCCTGAGTGAGGCCCTGCAGCTTTCCCTAACTAACTCAGGCCTTGATGCTGTGACTAACTCAGACCCTGGTCATGTCTTTAACTAAGACCCTAAGGCTGATCCAACAGAGGCCCTGATGCTGCTCCTAAGTCATGCCCTGACACTGTCCCCAGCTAAGGGTCTGATGCTAGGCCTCACTCAGACCCTATCGCTCTCCCTAAGTCAGGCCCTGATACTGTCCCTACCTGAAGCCCTAACACTGGTTCTGAATAAGGCCCTGATATTCTCAGTAACAAAGGCCTTCACACTATCCTTAGGTCATTTCCTGACACGATTCCTAGCCTTCACCCTAACCCTGTCCCGAGTTAATATCCTACCTCTTATGCTAACTAAAGATGTTATGCTGTGCCTACCTCAGGCACTGACTTTAGTCCCAAGACCGCTAGACTGTCCCTCACTAGGCTCCATGCACTTATCGTCACAATGTTCCGTGACCACTGTCATCACAATGCTCCACGCCCTTATCATCACAATGCCCCATGACCCCTGTCATCACAATGCTCCATGACCCCTTCCATCACAATGCCCCATGTCCCCTTTCATCACAATGCTCCCAGACGTGTTTCATCACAGTGCTCCATGACCATTTTCATCACAATGCTCCATGTGCCCTGTTCATCACAATGCTCCATGACCCCTTTTCATCACAATGCTCCATGACCATTTTCATCACAAGGCTCCATGCCCTTATCATCACAGTGCTCCATGAACCCTTTCATCACAATGCTCCATGGCCCTTCTCATCACAATGCCCCATGACCCCTTCCATCACAATGCTCCATGACCCCTTTCATCAAAATGCGCCATGAACATTGTCATAACAAAGCTCCATGACCACGTTCATCACAATGCTCCATGACCCCTTTCCTTACAATGCTCCATGGCTCTTGTCATCACAAAGCTCCATGGCGCTTGACACCACAAGGCTCCATGACCACTGTAATCACAATGATCCATGACCCCTTTGATAACAACTCTCCATTACCCATTTCCTCAAAATGATCCATGGCGCTTGTCATCACAATGCTCCATGATCCCTGTAATCACAATGATCCTTGACCCCTTTCATCACAATGTTCCATGGCCGCTTTCATCACAATTCTCCATAACCCCTGTCATCACAATGCCCCTTGACCCATTTCCCCACAATGCTCCCTGAGCCATGTCATCACAATGCTACTTGTCTTTCTCATTACAATGCTCCATGTCCACTGTAATCAGAGTCTTCCATGACCCCTTTCATCACAACTCTCCTTAACAATTTTCTCACAATGCTCCATGACATTGTCATCACAAAGTTTCATGCCCCCTGTCACCACAATGCTCTAAGCCCACTCTCAACACAATGCTCCATGAGACTTGTCTCACAATGCTCCATGCCCCCTTTCATTACAATATTCCATGCCCCCTGTCATCACAAGGCTCCATGCCCTTATCATCACAATGCTCCATGACACCTGTCTTCGCAATGTTCCGTGCACTTATCATCACAATACTCCTTGACCCTTGTCTAAAATGCTACATGGCGGTGACATCACAATGTTCCATGCACCCTGTCATTACAAGGCTCCATGACACTTGTCATCACAATGTTCCATGGCCCCTATCATTCAAAATGCCATATGACCACTTTCATCACAATGCTCCAAGGCCCTTGTCATCACAATGCCCAATGAACCCTGTCATCACAATGCTCCAGGCCCGCTGTCATCACAATGCCCCATGAACCCTGTCATCACAATGATCCATGATTCCTTTCATCACAATTCTCCTTTTCCCCTTTCATCACAATGATCCCTGGAGCTTGTCAAAACAATGCTCCTTGATTCCCTGTAATCACAATGATCCATGACCCCTTTCATGACAATGCTCCATTACCCCACTAATCACAATGGTCCATGGTGATTGTCCTCACAATGCTCCATGACCCTTGTCATCACAATGCTCCAGGTCATTGTAATCACAAAGTGCCATGACCGCTTTCACCACAAAGCTCCAAGATCCCTGTCATCACAATGCCCCATGACTCCTATCATCACAATGCTCCATGGCGCTTGTCATCACAATGATCCACAGCCTTAGTTCCTGAGTTGGGAGTAGTATCATTGCCTCAATTAGGGAAAATGTCAGTGACTGAGTTGGGAGTAGTGTGAGGGCCCTTGTTAGGGACACTGTCAGTGCCTGAGTTAGGTGTAGTGTCAGGGTTTTAGTTACGTACACTGTCAGTGCCTGAGTTGGGAATAGTGTCAGGGCCTTAGTTATGGACTGTGTCATTGCCTGTGTTAGGAGTAGTGTCAGGGCCTTAGTTAGGAGTAGCATCAGTGCCTTCGTTAGGTATTGTATCAGCGCCTCAGTTAGGAATAGATTCAGGGCCTTATTTTGGGACAGTGTCAGTGCCTGAGTTAGGAGTTTTGTCGGCCTTAGTTAGGAACCTTTCCAGGGCCTGAGTTAGGAGTAATGTCAGGGCCTTCCTTAGGTATTGTATCAGTGCCTGAGTTAGGAATAGTGTCAAGGCCTTAGTTAGGGACATTGCCAGGGCATGATTTAGGAGTAGTGTTAGGGTGTGAGTTATGAACAGTGTCAGGGCCTTAGTTTGTGACAGTGTCAGTTCCTAAGTTAGGAGTAGAGTCAGGGCCTAAGTTAGGGACAGTGCCAGTGTTGAGTTCTTAGTAGTATCAGGGCCTTAGTTAGAGACAGTGTCAGGGCCTGAGTTAGGAGTAGTGTCCGAGGCTTTGTTAGGGACAGTGTCAGTGCCTGAGTTAAGAGTAGCGTCACAGCTTTAGTTAGGGCCAGTGTCAGGGACTTAGTTAAGACCAGTGTCAGGGCCTATGATAGGAATCAGATCAGGGCCTGTGTTACGAGTAGTGTCAGGGCCTTAGTTAAGGACAGTGTCAGGGCCTGAGTCCTGACTTATTCCTAACTTTCCTCACTAAGGATTTTTGACACTACTGCTAATTCAGGTCCTGATAAAATCCCTTACTAAGGCCCTGACACTTTCCCTGGCTAACGCCCTGAACTTCTCCTAAGTCAGGCCCTGATACTGTCCCTAACAATGGCCCTGACACTGCACCTAACTTAGGCCCCGAAATGATACCTAACAAAGGCTCTGTTGCTAGTCCAAACTAAAGCCCTAAAATTGGTCTTAAATAAGGCCTTGTCACTAATCCTAACTCAGGCCCTAACACTGTCCCTAGCTAAGGACCTGACAGTACGCCTAACTAAGGCCCTGAAATTGGTCCTAAATAAGGCCTTGACACGAATCGTAACTCAGGCCCTAGCACTGTCCCTAACTAGGTCTCTGACAGTACACCTAACTCAGACCCTGACACTGTCCCTAAGCAAGGCCCTGACACTACTCCTAACTCAGTCCCTTACACTGTACCTAACAAAGTCACTGATGCTAGGCCTAACTCAGGCCCTAAAACTGTCTGTAACTAAGGCCCTGCTGCCATCAGTATGTAAAGTCCTGACATTATCCTGAGCTAATATCCTGACCTTTGTCTTTCCAAGGTCCTGAAACTGTCCCAAAGTAAGCCCTGAAGCTGTCCGTAAGTGAAGACCTGAGGCTGTCCCTAACTTAGGCCCTGAAGCTTTCCTTAACTGAAGCCTTGAAGCTGTGACTAACTCAGGCCCTGATCATGTATTTCACAAAGACCTTAATGCTGATCCAGCAAAGACGCTGATGCTGCTCCAAAGTCATGCCCTGACAGTGTGCCCAGCAAAGGGCCTGACGCTAGGCCTCACTCAGGCCCTGTCGCTCTCCCGAAGTCAGGGCCTGACACTGTCACTAACTAAGGCCCTGACTCTACTCCCAACTCAGTCCCGTACATTGTACCTAACAAAGGCTCTGATGCTAGTCGTAACTCAGGGCCTGACACTGTCTCTAACTAAGGGCTGCTGCCATCAATATCTAAAGACCTGACATTATCCGGAGCTAATATCCTGACCCATGTCTTACCAAGGTCCTGAAACTGTCCCAAAGTAAGCCCTGACGCTGTCCCTGAGTGAGGCCCTGCAGCTTTCCCTAACTAACTCAGGCCTTGATGCTGTGACTAACTCAGACCCTGGTCATGTCTTTAACTAAGACCCTAAGGCTGATCCAACAGAGGCCCTGATGCTGCTCCTAAGTCATGCCCTGACACTGTCCCCAGCTAAGGGTCTGATGCTAGGCCTCACTCAGACCCTATCGCTCTCCCTAAGTCAGGCCCTGATACTGTCCCTACCTGAAGCCCTAACACTGGTTCTGAATAAGGCCCTGATATTCTCAGTAACAAAGGCCTTCACACTATCCTTAGGTCATTTCCTGACACGATTCCTAGCCTTCACCCTAACCCTGTCCCGAGTTAATATCCTACCTCTTATGCTAACTAAAGATGTTATGCTGTGCCTACCTCAGGCACTGACTTTAGTCCCAAGACCGCTAGACTGTCCCTCACTAGGCTCCATGCACTTATCGTCACAATGTTCCGTGACCACTGTCATCACAATGCTCCACGCCCTTATCATCACAATGCCCCATGACCCCTGTCATCACAATGCTCCATGACCCCTTCCATCACAATGCCCCATGTCCCCTTTCATCACAATGCTCCCAGACGTGTTTCATCACAGTGCTCCATGACCATTTTCATCACAATGCTCCATGTGCCCTGTTCATCACAATGCTCCATGACCCCTTTTCATCACAATGCTCCATGACCATTTTCATCACAAGGCTCCATGCCCTTATCATCACAGTGCTCCATGAACCCTTTCATCACAATGCTCCATGGCCCTTCTCATCACAATGCCCCATGACCCCTTCCATCACAATGCTCCATGACCCCTTTCATCAAAATGCGCCATGAACATTGTCATAACAAAGCTCCATGACCACGTTCATCACAATGCTCCATGACCCCTTTCCTTACAATGCTCCATGGCTCTTGTCATCACAAAGCTCCATGGCGCTTGACACCACAAGGCTCCATGACCACTGTAATCACAATGATCCATGACCCCTTTGATAACAACTCTCCATTACCCATTTCCTCAAAATGATCCATGGCGCTTGTCATCACAATGCTCCATGATCCCTGTAATCACAATGATCCTTGACCCCTTTCATCACAATGTTCCATGGCCGCTTTCATCACAATTCTCCATAACCCCTGTCATCACAATGCCCCTTGACCCATTTCCCCACAATGCTCCCTGAGCCATGTCATCACAATGCTACTTGTCTTTCTCATTACAATGCTCCATGTCCACTGTAATCAGAGTCTTCCATGACCCCTTTCATCACAACTCTCCTTAACAATTTTCTCACAATGCTCCATGACATTGTCATCACAAAGTTTCATGCCCCCTGTCACCACAATGCTCTAAGCCCACTCTCAACACAATGCTCCATGAGACTTGTCTCACAATGCTCCATGCCCCCTTTCATTACAATATTCCATGCCCCCTGTCATCACAAGGCTCCATGCCCTTATCATCACAATGCTCCATGACACCTGTCTTCGCAATGTTCCGTGCACTTATCATCACAATACTCCTTGACCCTTGTCTAAAATGCTACATGGCGGTGACATCACAATGTTCCATGCACCCTGTCATTACAAGGCTCCATGACACTTGTCATCACAATGTTCCATGGCCCCTATCATTCAAAATGCCATATGACCACTTTCATCACAATGCTCCAAGGCCCTTGTCATCACAATGCCCAATGAACCCTGTCATCACAATGCTCCAGGCCCGCTGTCATCACAATGCCCCATGAACCCTGTCATCACAATGATCCATGATTCCTTTCATCACAATTCTCCTTTTCCCCTTTCATCACAATGATCCCTGGAGCTTGTCAAAACAATGCTCCTTGATTCCCTGTAATCACAATGATCCATGACCCCTTTCATGACAATGCTCCATTACCCCACTAATCACAATGGTCCATGGTGATTGTCCTCACAATGCTCCATGACCCTTGTCATCACAATGCTCCAGGTCATTGTAATCACAAAGTGCCATGACCGCTTTCACCACAAAGCTCCAAGATCCCTGTCATCACAATGCCCCATGACTCCTATCATCACAATGCTCCATGGCGCTTGTCATCACAATGATCCACAGCCTTAGTTCCTGAGTTGGGAGTAGTATCATTGCCTCAATTAGGGAAAATGTCAGTGACTGAGTTGGGAGTAGTGTGAGGGCCCTTGTTAGGGACACTGTCAGTGCCTGAGTTAGGTGTAGTGTCAGGGTTTTAGTTACGTACACTGTCAGTGCCTGAGTTGGGAATAGTGTCAGGGCCTTAGTTATGGACTGTGTCATTGCCTGTGTTAGGAGTAGTGTCAGGGCCTTAGTTAGGAGTAGCATCAGTGCCTTCGTTAGGTATTGTATCAGCGCCTCAGTTAGGAATAGATTCAGGGCCTTATTTTGGGACAGTGTCAGTGCCTGAGTTAGGAGTTTTGTCGGCCTTAGTTAGGAACCTTTCCAGGGCCTGAGTTAGGAGTAATGTCAGGGCCTTCCTTAGGTATTGTATCAGTGCCTGAGTTAGGAATAGTGTCAAGGCCTTAGTTAGGGACATTGCCAGGGCATGATTTAGGAGTAGTGTTAGGGTGTGAGTTATGAACAGTGTCAGGGCCTTAGTTTGTGACAGTGTCAGTTCCTAAGTTAGGAGTAGAGTCAGGGCCTAAGTTAGGGACAGTGCCAGTGTTGAGTTCTTAGTAGTATCAGGGCCTTAGTTAGAGACAGTGTCAGGGCCTGAGTTAGGAGTAGTGTCCGAGGCTTTGTTAGGGACAGTGTCAGTGCCTGAGTTAAGAGTAGCGTCACAGCTTTAGTTAGGGCCAGTGTCAGGGCCTTAGTTAAGACCAGTGTCAGGGCCTATGATAGGAATCAGATCAGGGCCTGTGTTACGAGTAGTGTCAGGGCCTTAGTTAAGGACAGTGTCAGGGCCTGAGTCCTGACTTATTCCTAACTTTCCTCACTAAGGATTTTTGACACTACTGCTAATTCAGGTCCTGATAAAATCCCTTACTAAGGCCCTGACACTTTCCCTGGCTAACGCCCTGAACTTCTCCTAAGTCAGGCCCTGATACTGTCCCTAACAATGGCCCTGACACTGCACCTAACTTAGGCCCCGAAATGATACCTAACAAAGGCTCTGTTGCTAGTCCAAACTAAAGCCCTAAAATTGGTCTTAAATAAGGCCTTGTCACTAATCCTAACTCAGGCCCTAACACTGTCCCTAGCTAAGGACCTGACAGTACGCCTAACTAAGGCCCTGAAATTGGTCCTAAATAAGGCCTTGACACGAATCGTAACTCAGGCCCTAGCACTGTCCCTAACTAGGTCTCTGACAGTACACCTAACTCAGACCCTGACACTGTCCCTAAGCAAGGCCCTGACACTACTCCTAACTCAGTCCCTTACACTGTACCTAACAAAGTCACTGATGCTAGGCCTAACTCAGGCCCTAAAACTGTCTGTAACTAAGGCCCTGCTGCCATCAGTATGTAAAGTCCTGACATTATCCTGAGCTAATATCCTGACCTTTGTCTTTCCAAGGTCCTGAAACTGTCCCAAAGTAAGCCCTGAAGCTGTCCGTAAGTGAAGACCTGAGGCTGTCCCTAACTTAGGCCCTGAAGCTTTCCTTAACTGAAGCCTTGAAGCTGTGACTAACTCAGGCCCTGATCATGTATTTCACAAAGACCTTAATGCTGATCCAGCAAAGACGCTGATGCTGCTCCAAAGTCATGCCCTGACAGTGTGCCCAGCAAAGGGCCTGACGCTAGGCCTCACTCAGGCCCTGTCGCTCTCCCGAAGTCAGGGCCTGACACTGTCACTAACTAAGGCCCTGACTCTACTCCCAACTCAGTCCCGTACATTGTACCTAACAAAGGCTCTGATGCTAGTCGTAACTCAGGGCCTGACACTGTCTCTAACTAAGGGCTGCTGCCATCAATATCTAAAGACCTGACATTATCCGGAGCTAATATCCTGACCCATGTCTTACCAAGGTCCTGAAACTGTCCCAAAGTAAGCCCTGACGCTGTCCCTGAGTGAGGCCCTGCAGCTTTCCCTAACTAACTCAGGCCTTGATGCTGTGACTAACTCAGACCCTGGTCATGTCTTTAACTAAGACCCTAAGGCTGATCCAACAGAGGCCCTGATGCTGCTCCTAAGTCATGCCCTGACACTGTCCCCAGCTAAGGGTCTGATGCTAGGCCTCACTCAGACCCTATCGCTCTCCCTAAGTCATGCCCTGACACTGTCCCCAGCTAAGGGTCTGATGCTAGGCCTCACTCAGACCCTATCGCTCTCCCTAAGTCAGGCCCTGATACTGTCCCTACCTGAAGCCCTAACACTGGTTCTGAATAAGGCCCTGATATTCTCAGTAACAAAGGTCTTCACACTATCCTTAGGTCATTTCCTGACACGATTCCTAGCCTTCACCCTAACTCTGTCCCGAGTTAATATCCTACCTCTTATGCTAACTAAAGATGTTATGCTGTGCCTACCTCAGGCACTGACTTTAGTCCCAAGACCGCTAGACTGTCCCTCACTAGGCTCCATGCACTTATCGTCACAATGTTCCGTGACCACTGTCATCACAATGCTCCACGCCCTTATCATCACAATGCCCCATGACCCCTGTCATCACAATGCTCCATGACCCCTTCCATCATAATGCCCCATGTCCCCTTTCATCACAATGCTCCCAGACGTGTTTCATCACAGTGCTCCATGACCATTTTCATCACAATGCTCCATGTGCCCTGTTCATCACAATGCTCCATGACCCCTTTTCATCACAATGCTCCATGACCATTTTCATCACAAGGCTCCATGCCCTTATCATCACAGTGCTCCATGAACCCTTTCATCACACTGCTCCATGGCCCTTCTCATCACAATGCCCCATGACCCCTTCCATCACAATGCTCCATGACCCCTTTCATCAAAATGCGCCATGAACATTGTCATAACAAAGCTCCATGACCACGTTCATCACAATGCTCCATGACCCCTTTCCTTACAATGCTCCATGGCTCTTGTCATCACAAAGCTCCATGGCGCTTGACATCACAAGGCTCCATGACCACTGTAATCACAATGATCCATGACCCCTTTGATAACAACTCTCCATTACCCATTTCCTCAAAATGATCCATGGCGCTTGTCATCACAATGCTCCATGATCCCTGTAATCACAATGATCCTTGACCCCTTTCATCACAATGTTCCATGGCCGCTTTCATCACAATTCTCCATAACCCCTGTCATCACAATGCCCCTTGACCCATTTCCCCACCATGCTCCCTGAGCCATGTCATCACAATGCTACTTGTCTTTCTCATTACAATGCTCCATGTCCACTGTAATCAGAGTCTTCCATGACCCCTTTCATCACAACTCTCCTTAACAATTTTCTCACAATGCTCCATGACATTGTCATCACAAAGTTTCATGCCCCCTGTCACCACAATGCTCTAAGCCCACTCTCAACACAATGCTCCATGAGACTTGTCTCACAATGCTCCATGCCCCCTTTCATTACAATATTCCATGCCCCCTGTCATCACAAGGCTCCATGCCCTTATCATCACAATGCTCCATGACACCTGTCTTCGCAATGTTCCGTGCACTTATCATCACAATACTCCTTGACCCTTGTCTAAAATGCTACATGGCGGTGACATCACAATGTTCCATGCACCCTGTCATTACAAGGCTCCATGACACTTGTCATCACAATGTTCCATGGCCCCTATCATTCAAAATGCCATATGACCACTTTCATCACAATGCTCCAAGGCCCTTGTCATCACAATGCCCAATGAACCCTGTCATCACAATGCTCCAGGCCCGCTGTCATCACAATGCCCCATGAACCCTGTCATCACAATGCTCCAGGCCCCCTGTCATCACAATGCTCCCTGGTGCATGTCATCACAAAGATCCATGACCACTTTCAGCACAATGCTCCATGACCCCTTTCATCAAAATTCTCCATGACCATTGTCATCACAATGCTCCATGAGCCCTGTCATTACAATGCTCCCTGACCCCTGTCATCACTATGATCCATGGCCCTTGGCATCACAGTGCTCCTTCGCTCTTGTCGTAACAATGCTCCATGATCCCTGTCATCACAATGATCCATGGTTCCTTTCATCACAATTCTCCTTTTCCCCTTTCATCACGATGATCCCTGGAGCTTGTCAAAACAACGCTCCTTGATTCCCTGTAATCACAATGATCCATGACCCCTTTCATCACAATGCTCCATTACCCCACTAATCACAATGATCCATGGTGATTGTCATCACAATGCTCCATGACCCTTGTCATCACAATGCTCCAGGTCGTTGTAATCACAAAGTTCCATGACCCCTTTCACCACAAAGCTCCAAGATCCCTGTCATCACAATGCCCCATGACTCCTATCATCACAATGCTCCATGGCGCTTGTCATCACAATGATCCACAGCCTTAGTTCCTGAGTTGGGAGTAGTATCATTGCCTCAATTAGGGAAAATGTCAGTGACTGAGTTGGGAGTAGTGTGAGGGCCCTTGTTAGGGACACTGTCAGTGCCTGAGTTAGGTGTAGTGTCAGGGTTTTAGTTACGTACACTGTCAGTGCCTGAGTTGGCAATAGTGTCAGGGCCTTAGTTATGGACTGTGTCATTGCCTGTGTTAGGAGTAGTGTCAGGGCCTTAGTTAGGAGTAGCATCAGTGCCTTCGTTACATATTGTATCAGCGCCTCAGTTAGGAATAGATTCAGGGCCTTATTTTGGGACAGTTTCAGTGCCTGAGTTAGGAGTTTTGTCGGCCTTAGTTAGGGACCTTTTCAGGGCCTGAGTTAGGAGTAATGTCAGGGCCTTCCTTAGGTATTGTATCAGGGCCTGAGTTAAGAATTGTGTCAAGGCCTTAGTTCGGGACATTGCCAGGGCATGATTTAGGAGTAGTGTTAGGGTGTGAGTTATGAACAGTGTCAGGGCCTTAGTTAGTGACAGTGTCAGTTCCTGAGTTAGGAGTAGAGTCAGGGCCTAAGTTAGGGACAGTGCCAGTGCTGAGTTCGTAGTAGTATCAGGGCCTTAGTTAGAGACAGTGTCAGGGCCTGAGTTAGGAGTAGTGTCAGAGGCTTTGTTAGGGACAGTGTCAGTGCCTGAGTTAGGAGTAGTGTCAGAGGCTTTGTTAGGGACAGTGTCAGTGCCTGAGTTAAGAGTAGCATCACAGCTTTAGTTAGGGCCAGTGTCAGGGCCTTAGTTAAGACCAGTGTCAGGGCCTATGATAGGAATCAGATCAGGGCCTGTGTTACGACTAGTGTCAGGGCCTTAGTTAAGGACAGTGTCAGGGCCTGAGTCCTGACTTATTCCTAACTTTCCTCACTAAGGATTTTTGACACTACTGCTAATTCAGGTCCTGATAATATCCCTTACTTAGGCCCTGACCCTTTCCCTGGCTAAGGCCCTGAACTTCTCCTAAGTCAGGCCCTGATATTGTCCCTAACAATGGCCCTGACACTGCACCTAACTTAGGCCCCGAAATGATACCTAACAAAGGCGCTGTTGCTAGTCCAAACTAAAGCCCTAAAATTGGTCTTGAATAAGGCCTTGACACTAATCCTAACCCAGGCCCTAATACTGTCCCTAGCTAAGGCCCTGACAGTACGCCTAACTCAGGCCCTCATACGATTCCTAACAATGGCTCTGATGCTAGTCCAAACTAAGGCCCTGAAATTGGTCCTAAATAAGGCCTTGACACGAATCGTAACTCAGGCCCTAGCACTGTCCCTAACTAGGTCTCTGACAGTACACATAACTCAGACCCTGACACTGTCCCTAAGCAAGGCCCTGACACTACTCCTAACTCAGTCCCTTACACTGTACCTAACAAAGTCACTGATGCTAGGCCTAACTCAGGCCCTGAAACTGTCCGTAACTAAGGCCCTGCTGCCATCAGTATGTAAAGTCCTGACATTATCCTGAGCTAATATCCTGACCTATGTCTTTCCAAGGTCCTGAAACTGTCCCAAAGTAAGCCCTGACGCTATCCGTAAGGGAAGACCTGAGGCTGTCCCTAACTCAGGCCCTGAAACTTTCCTTAACTGAAGCCTTGAAGCTGTGACTAACTCAGGCCCTGATCATGTATTTCACAAAGACTTTAATGCTGATCCAGCAAAGACGCTGATGCTGCTCCAAAGTCATGTCCTGACAGTGTGCCCAGCAAAGGGCCTGACGCTAGGCCCCACTCAGTCCCTGTCGCTCTCCCGAAGTCAGGCCCTGACACTGTCACTAACTACGGCCCTGACTCTACTCCCAACTCAGTCCCGTACATTGTACCTAACAAAGGCTCTGATGCTAGTCGTAACTCAGGGCCTGACACTGTCTCTAACTAAGGGCTGCTGCCATCAATATCTAAAGACCTGACATTATCCGGAGCTAATATCCTGACCCATGTCTTACCAAGGTCCTGAAACTGTCCCAAAGTAAGCCCTGACGCTGTCCCTGAGTGAGGCCCTGCAGCTTTCCCTAACTAACTCAGGCCTTGATGCTGTGACTAACTCAGACCCTGGTCATGTCTTTAACTAAGACCCTAAGGCTGATCCAACAGAGGCCCTGATGCTGCTCCTAAGTCATGCCCTGACACTGTCCCCAGCTAAGGGTCTGATGCTAGGCCTCACTCAGACCCTATCGCTCTCCCTAAGTCAGGCCCTGATACTGTCCCTACCTGAAGCCCTAACACTGGTTCTGAATAAGGCCCTGATATTCTCAGTAACAAAGGCCTTCACACTATCCTTAGGTCATTTCCTGACACGATTCCTAGCCTTCACCCTAACCCTGTCCCGAGTTAATATCCTACCTCTTATGCTAACTAAAGATGTTATGCTGTGCCTACCTCAGGCACTGACTTTAGTCCCAAGACCGCTAGACTGTCCCTCACTAGGCTCCATGCACTTATCGTCACAATGTTCCGTGACCACTGTCATCACAATGCTCCACGCCCTTATCATCACAATGCCCCATGACCCCTGTCATCACAATGCTCCATGACCCCTTCCATCACAATGCCCCATGTCCCCTTTCATCACAATGCTCCCAGACGTGTTTCATCACAGTGCTCCATGACCATTTTCATCACAATGCTCCATGTGCCCTGTTCATCACAATGCTCCATGACCCCTTTTCATCACAATGCTCCATGACCATTTTCATCACAAGGCTCCATGCCCTTATCATCACAGTGCTCCATGAACCCTTTCATCACAATGCTCCATGGCCCTTCTCATCACAATGCCCCATGACCCCTTCCATCACAATGCTCCATGACCCCTTTCATCAAAATGCGCCATGAACATTGTCATAACAAAGCTCCATGACCACGTTCATCACAATGCTCCATGACCCCTTTCCTTACAATGCTCCATGGCTCTTGTCATCACAAAGCTCCATGGCGCTTGACACCACAAGGCTCCATGACCACTGTAATCACAATGATCCATGACCCCTTTGATAACAACTCTCCATTACCCATTTCCTCAAAATGATCCATGGCGCTTGTCATCACAATGCTCCATGATCCCTGTAATCACAATGATCCTTGACCCCTTTCATCACAATGTTCCATGGCCGCTTTCATCACAATTCTCCATAACCCCTGTCATCACAATGCCCCTTGACCCATTTCCCCACAATGCTCCCTGAGCCATGTCATCACAATGCTACTTGTCTTTCTCATTACAATGCTCCATGTCCACTGTAATCAGAGTCTTCCATGACCCCTTTCATCACAACTCTCCTTAACAATTTTCTCACAATGCTCCATGACATTGTCATCACAAAGTTTCATGCCCCCTGTCACCACAATGCTCTAAGCCCACTCTCAACACAATGCTCCATGAGACTTGTCTCACAATGCTCCATGCCCCCTTTCATTACAATATTCCATGCCCCCTGTCATCACAAGGCTCCATGCCCTTATCATCACAATGCTCCATGACACCTGTCTTCGCAATGTTCCGTGCACTTATCATCACAATACTCCTTGACCCTTGTCTAAAATGCTACATGGCGGTGACATCACAATGTTCCATGCACCCTGTCATTACAAGGCTCCATGACACTTGTCATCACAATGTTCCATGGCCCCTATCATTCAAAATGCCATATGACCACTTTCATCACAATGCTCCAAGGCCCTTGTCATCACAATGCCCAATGAACCCTGTCATCACAATGCTCCAGGCCCGCTGTCATCACAATGCCCCATGAACCCTGTCATCACAATGATCCATGATTCCTTTCATCACAATTCTCCTTTTCCCCTTTCATCACAATGATCCCTGGAGCTTGTCAAAACAATGCTCCTTGATTCCCTGTAATCACAATGATCCATGACCCCTTTCATGACAATGCTCCATTACCCCACTAATCACAATGGTCCATGGTGATTGTCCTCACAATGCTCCATGACCCTTGTCATCACAATGCTCCAGGTCATTGTAATCACAAAGTGCCATGACCGCTTTCACCACAAAGCTCCAAGATCCCTGTCATCACAATGCCCCATGACTCCTATCATCACAATGCTCCATGGCGCTTGTCATCACAATGATCCACAGCCTTAGTTCCTGAGTTGGGAGTAGTATCATTGCCTCAATTAGGGAAAATGTCAGTGACTGAGTTGGGAGTAGTGTGAGGGCCCTTGTTAGGGACACTGTCAGTGCCTGAGTTAGGTGTAGTGTCAGGGTTTTAGTTACGTACACTGTCAGTGCCTGAGTTGGGAATAGTGTCAGGGCCTTAGTTATGGACTGTGTCATTGCCTGTGTTAGGAGTAGTGTCAGGGCCTTAGTTAGGAGTAGCATCAGTGCCTTCGTTAGGTATTGTATCAGCGCCTCAGTTAGGAATAGATTCAGGGCCTTATTTTGGGACAGTGTCAGTGCCTGAGTTAGGAGTTTTGTCGGCCTTAGTTAGGAACCTTTCCAGGGCCTGAGTTAGGAGTAATGTCAGGGCCTTCCTTAGGTATTGTATCAGTGCCTGAGTTAGGAATAGTGTCAAGGCCTTAGTTAGGGACATTGCCAGGGCATGATTTAGGAGTAGTGTTAGGGTGTGAGTTATGAACAGTGTCAGGGCCTTAGTTTGTGACAGTGTCAGTTCCTAAGTTAGGAGTAGAGTCAGGGCCTAAGTTAGGGACAGTGCCAGTGTTGAGTTCTTAGTAGTATCAGGGCCTTAGTTAGAGACAGTGTCAGGGCCTGAGTTAGGAGTAGTGTCCGAGGCTTTGTTAGGGACAGTGTCAGTGCCTGAGTTAAGAGTAGCGTCACAGCTTTAGTTAGGGCCAGTGTCAGGGACTTAGTTAAGACCAGTGTCAGGGCCTATGATAGGAATCAGATCAGGGCCTGTGTTACGAGTAGTGTCAGGGCCTTAGTTAAGGACAGTGTCAGGGCCTGAGTCCTGACTTATTCCTAACTTTCCTCACTAAGGATTTTTGACACTACTGCTAATTCAGGTCCTGATAAAATCCCTTACTAAGGCCCTGACACTTTCCCTGGCTAACGCCCTGAACTTCTCCTAAGTCAGGCCCTGATACTGTCCCTAACAATGGCCCTGACACTGCACCTAACTTAGGCCCCGAAATGATACCTAACAAAGGCTCTGTTGCTAGTCCAAACTAAAGCCCTAAAATTGGTCTTAAATAAGGCCTTGTCACTAATCCTAACTCAGGCCCTAACACTGTCCCTAGCTAAGGACCTGACAGTACGCCTAACTAAGGCCCTGAAATTGGTCCTAAATAAGGCCTTGACACGAATCGTAACTCAGGCCCTAGCACTGTCCCTAACTAGGTCTCTGACAGTACACCTAACTCAGACCCTGACACTGTCCCTAAGCAAGGCCCTGACACTACTCCTAACTCAGTCCCTTACACTGTACCTAACAAAGTCACTGATGCTAGGCCTAACTCAGGCCCTAAAACTGTCTGTAACTAAGGCCCTGCTGCCATCAGTATGTAAAGTCCTGACATTATCCTGAGCTAATATCCTGACCTTTGTCTTTCCAAGGTCCTGAAACTGTCCCAAAGTAAGCCCTGAAGCTGTCCGTAAGTGAAGACCTGAGGCTGTCCCTAACTTAGGCCCTGAAGCTTTCCTTAACTGAAGCCTTGAAGCTGTGACTAACTCAGGCCCTGATCATGTATTTCACAAAGACCTTAATGCTGATCCAGCAAAGACGCTGATGCTGCTCCAAAGTCATGCCCTGACAGTGTGCCCAGCAAAGGGCCTGACGCTAGGCCTCACTCAGGCCCTGTCGCTCTCCCGAAGTCAGGGCCTGACACTGTCACTAACTAAGGCCCTGACTCTACTCCCAACTCAGTCCCGTACATTGTACCTAACAAAGGCTCTGATGCTAGTCGTAACTCAGGGCCTGACACTGTCTCTAACTAAGGGCTGCTGCCATCAATATCTAAAGACCTGACATTATCCGGAGCTAATATCCTGACCCATGTCTTACCAAGGTCCTGAAACTGTCCCAAAGTAAGCCCTGACGCTGTCCCTGAGTGAGGCCCTGCAGCTTTCCCTAACTAACTCAGGCCTTGATGCTGTGACTAACTCAGACCCTGGTCATGTCTTTAACTAAGACCCTAAGGCTGATCCAACAGAGGCCCTGATGCTGCTCCTAAGTCATGCCCTGACACTGTCCCCAGCTAAGGGTCTGATGCTAGGCCTCACTCAGACCCTATCGCTCTCCCTAAGTCAGGCCCTGATACTGTCCCTACCTGAAGCCCTAACACTGGTTCTGAATAAGGCCCTGATATTCTCAGTAACAAAGGCCTTCACACTATCCTTAGGTCATTTCCTGACACGATTCCTAGCCTTCACCCTAACCCTGTCCCGAGTTAATATCCTACCTCTTATGCTAACTAAAGATGTTATGCTGTGCCTACCTCAGGCACTGACTTTAGTCCCAAGACCGCTAGACTGTCCCTCACTAGGCTCCATGCACTTATCGTCACAATGTTCCGTGACCACTGTCATCACAATGCTCCACGCCCTTATCATCACAATGCCCCATGACCCCTGTCATCACAATGCTCCATGACCCCTTCCATCACAATGCCCCATGTCCCCTTTCATCACAATGCTCCCAGACGTGTTTCATCACAGTGCTCCATGACCATTTTCATCACAATGCTCCATGTGCCCTGTTCATCACAATGCTCCATGACCCCTTTTCATCACAATGCTCCATGACCATTTTCATCACAAGGCTCCATGCCCTTATCATCACAGTGCTCCATGAACCCTTTCATCACAATGCTCCATGGCCCTTCTCATCACAATGCCCCATGACCCCTTCCATCACAATGCTCCATGACCCCTTTCATCAAAATGCGCCATGAACATTGTCATAACAAAGCTCCATGACCACGTTCATCACAATGCTCCATGACCCCTTTCCTTACAATGCTCCATGGCTCTTGTCATCACAAAGCTCCATGGCGCTTGACACCACAAGGCTCCATGACCACTGTAATCACAATGATCCATGACCCCTTTGATAACAACTCTCCATTACCCATTTCCTCAAAATGATCCATGGCGCTTGTCATCACAATGCTCCATGATCCCTGTAATCACAATGATCCTTGACCCCTTTCATCACAATGTTCCATGGCCGCTTTCATCACAATTCTCCATAACCCCTGTCATCACAATGCCCCTTGACCCATTTCCCCACAATGCTCCCTGAGCCATGTCATCACAATGCTACTTGTCTTTCTCATTACAATGCTCCATGTCCACTGTAATCAGAGTCTTCCATGACCCCTTTCATCACAACTCTCCTTAACAATTTTCTCACAATGCTCCATGACATTGTCATCACAAAGTTTCATGCCCCCTGTCACCACAATGCTCTAAGCCCACTCTCAACACAATGCTCCATGAGACTTGTCTCACAATGCTCCATGCCCCCTTTCATTACAATATTCCATGCCCCCTGTCATCACAAGGCTCCATGCCCTTATCATCACAATGCTCCATGACACCTGTCTTCGCAATGTTCCGTGCACTTATCATCACAATACTCCTTGACCCTTGTCTAAAATGCTACATGGCGGTGACATCACAATGTTCCATGCACCCTGTCATTACAAGGCTCCATGACACTTGTCATCACAATGTTCCATGGCCCCTATCATTCAAAATGCCATATGACCACTTTCATCACAATGCTCCAAGGCCCTTGTCATCACAATGCCCAATGAACCCTGTCATCACAATGCTCCAGGCCCGCTGTCATCACAATGCCCCATGAACCCTGTCATCACAATGATCCATGATTCCTTTCATCACAATTCTCCTTTTCCCCTTTCATCACAATGATCCCTGGAGCTTGTCAAAACAATGCTCCTTGATTCCCTGTAATCACAATGATCCATGACCCCTTTCATGACAATGCTCCATTACCCCACTAATCACAATGGTCCATGGTGATTGTCCTCACAATGCTCCATGACCCTTGTCATCACAATGCTCCAGGTCATTGTAATCACAAAGTGCCATGACCGCTTTCACCACAAAGCTCCAAGATCCCTGTCATCACAATGCCCCATGACTCCTATCATCACAATGCTCCATGGCGCTTGTCATCACAATGATCCACAGCCTTAGTTCCTGAGTTGGGAGTAGTATCATTGCCTCAATTAGGGAAAATGTCAGTGACTGAGTTGGGAGTAGTGTGAGGGCCCTTGTTAGGGACACTGTCAGTGCCTGAGTTAGGTGTAGTGTCAGGGTTTTAGTTACGTACACTGTCAGTGCCTGAGTTGGGAATAGTGTCAGGGCCTTAGTTATGGACTGTGTCATTGCCTGTGTTAGGAGTAGTGTCAGGGCCTTAGTTAGGAGTAGCATCAGTGCCTTCGTTAGGTATTGTATCAGCGCCTCAGTTAGGAATAGATTCAGGGCCTTATTTTGGGACAGTGTCAGTGCCTGAGTTAGGAGTTTTGTCGGCCTTAGTTAGGAACCTTTCCAGGGCCTGAGTTAGGAGTAATGTCAGGGCCTTCCTTAGGTATTGTATCAGTGCCTGAGTTAGGAATAGTGTCAAGGCCTTAGTTAGGGACATTGCCAGGGCATGATTTAGGAGTAGTGTTAGGGTGTGAGTTATGAACAGTGTCAGGGCCTTAGTTTGTGACAGTGTCAGTTCCTAAGTTAGGAGTAGAGTCAGGGCCTAAGTTAGGGACAGTGCCAGTGTTGAGTTCGTAGTAGTATCAGGGCCTTAGTTAGAGACAGTGTCAGGGCCTGAGTTAGGAGTAGTGTCCGAGGCTTTGTTAGGGACAGTGTCAGTGCCTGAGTTAAGAGTAGCGTCACAGCTTTAGTTAGGGCCAGTGTCAGGGCCTTAGTTAAGACCAGTGTCAGGGCCTATGATAGGAATCAGATCAGGGCCTGTGTTACGAGTAGTGTCAGGGCCTTAGTTAAGGACAGTGTCAGGGCCTGAGTCCTGACTTATTCCTAACTTTCCTCACTAAGGATTTTTGACACTACTGCTAATTCAGGTCCTGATAAAATCCCTTACTAAGGCCCTGACACTTTCCCTGGCTAACGCCCTGAACTTCTCCTAAGTCAGGCCCTGATACTGTCCCTAACAATGGCCCTGACACTGCACCTAACTTAGGCCCCGAAATGATACCTAACAAAGGCTCTGTTGCTAGTCCAAACTAAAGCCCTAAAATTGGTCTTAAATAAGGCCTTGTCACTAATCCTAACTCAGGCCCTAACACTGTCCCTAGCTAAGGACCTGACAGTACGCCTAACTAAGGCCCTGAAATTGGTCCTAAATAAGGCCTTGACACGAATCGTAACTCAGGCCCTAGCACTGTCCCTAACTAGGTCTCTGACAGTACACCTAACTCAGACCCTGACACTGTCCCTAAGCAAGGCCCTGACACTACTCCTAACTCAGTCCCTTACACTGTACCTAACAAAGTCACTGATGCTAGGCCTAACTCAGGCCCTAAAACTGTCTGTAACTAAGGCCCTGCTGCCATCAGTATGTAAAGTCCTGACATTATCCTGAGCTAATATCCTGACCTTTGTCTTTCCAAGGTCCTGAAACTGTCCCAAAGTAAGCCCTGAAGCTGTCCGTAAGTGAAGACCTGAGGCTGTCCCTAACTTAGGCCCTGAAGCTTTCCTTAACTGAAGCCTTAAAGCTGTGACTAACTCAGGCCCTGATCATGTATTTCACAAAGACCTTAATGCTGATCCAGCAAAGACGCTGATGCTGCTCCAAAGTCATGCCCTGACAGTGTGCCCAGCAAAGGGCCTGACGCTAGGCCTCACTCAGGCCCTGTCGCTCTCCCGAAGTCAGGGCCTGACACTGTCCCTAACTAAGGCCCTGACTCTACTCCCAACTCAGTCCCGTACATTGTACCTAACAAAGGCTCTGATGCTAGTCGTAACTCAGGGCCTGACACTGTCTCTAACTAAGGGCTGCTGCCATCAATATCTAAAGACCTGACATTATCCGGAGCTAATATCCTGACCCATGTCTTACCAAGGTCCTGAAACTGTCCCAAAGTAAGCCCTGACGCTGTCCCTGAGTGAGGCCCTGCAGCTTTCCCTAACTAACTCAGGCCTTGATGCTGTGACTAACTCAGACCCTGGTCATGTCTTTAACTAAGACCCTAAGGCTGATCCAACAGAGGCCCTGATGCTGCTCCTAAGTCATGCCCTGACACTGTCCCCAGCTAAGGGTCTGATGCTAGGCCTCACTCAGACCCTATCGCTCTCCCTAAGTCAGGCCCTGATACTGTCCCTACCTGAAGCCCTAACACTGGTTCTGAATAAGGCCCTGATATTCTCAGTAACAAAGGCCTTCACACTATCCTTAGGTCATTTCCTGACACGATTCCTAGCCTTCACCCTAACCCTGTCCCGAGTTAATATCCTACCTCTTATGCTAACTAAAGATGTTATGCTGTGCCTACCTCAGGCACTGACTTTAGTCCCAAGACCGCTAGACTGTCCCTCACTAGGCTCCATGCACTTATCGTCACAATGTTCCGTGACCACTGTCATCACAATGCTCCACGCCCTTATCATCACAATGCCCCATGACCCCTGTCATCACAATGCTCCATGACCCCTTCCATCACAATGCCCCATGTCCCCTTTCATCACAATGCTCCCAGACGTGTTTCATCACAGTGCTCCATGACCATTTTCATCACAATGCTCCATGTGCCCTGTTCATCACAATGCTCCATGACCCCTTTTCATCACAATGCTCCATGACCATTTTCATCACAAGGCTCCATGCCCTTATCATCACAGTGCTCCATGAACCCTTTCATCACAATGCTCCATGGCCCTTCTCATCACAATGCCCCATGACCCCTTCCATCACAATGCTCCATGACCCCTTTCATCAAAATGCGCCATGAACATTGTCATAACAAAGCTCCATGACCACGTTCATCACAATGCTCCATGACCCCTTTCCTTACAATGCTCCATGGCTCTTGTCATCACAAAGCTCCATGGCGCTTGACACCACAAGGCTCCATGACCACTGTAATCACAATGATCCATGACCCCTTTGATAACAACTCTCCATTACCCATTTCCTCAAAATGATCCATGGCGCTTGTCATCACAATGCTCCATGATCCCTGTAATCACAATGATCCTTGACCCCTTTCATCACAATGTTCCATGGCCGCTTTCATCACAATTCTCCATAACCCCTGTCATCACAATGCCCCTTGACCCATTTCCCCACAATGCTCCCTGAGCCATGTCATCACAATGCTACTTGTCTTTCTCATTACAATGCTCCATGTCCACTGTAATCAGAGTCTTCCATGACCCCTTTCATCACAACTCTCCTTAACAATTTTCTCACAATGCTCCATGACATTGTCATCACAAAGTTTCATGCCCCCTGTCACCACAATGCTCTAAGCCCACTCTCAACACAATGCTCCATGAGACTTGTCTCACAATGCTCCATGCCCCCTTTCATTACAATATTCCATGCCCCCTGTCATCACAAGGCTCCATGCCCTTATCATCACAATGCTCCATGACACCTGTCTTCGCAATGTTCCGTGCACTTATCATCACAATACTCCTTGACCCTTGTCTAAAATGCTACATGGCGGTGACATCACAATGTTCCATGCACCCTGTCATTACAAGGCTCCATGACACTTGTCATCACAATGTTCCATGGCCCCTATCATTCAAAATGCCATATGACCACTTTCATCACAATGCTCCAAGGCCCTTGTCATCACAATGCCCAATGAACCCTGTCATCACAATGCTCCAGGCCCGCTGTCATCACAATGCCCCATGAACCCTGTCATCACAATGATCCATGATTCCTTTCATCACAATTCTCCTTTTCCCCTTTCATCACAATGATCCCTGGAGCTTGTCAAAACAATGCTCCTTGATTCCCTGTAATCACAATGATCCATGACCCCTTTCATGACAATGCTCCATTACCCCACTAATCACAATGGTCCATGGTGATTGTCCTCACAATGCTCCATGACCCTTGTCATCACAATGCTCCAGGTCATTGTAATCACAAAGTGCCATGACCGCTTTCACCACAAAGCTCCAAGATCCCTGTCATCACAATGCCCCATGACTCCTATCATCACAATGCTCCATGGCGCTTGTCATCACAATGATCCACAGCCTTAGTTCCTGAGTTGGGAGTAGTATCATTGCCTCAATTAGGGAAAATGTCAGTGACTGAGTTGGGAGTAGTGTGAGGGCCCTTGTTAGGGACACTGTCAGTGCCTGAGTTAGGTGTAGTGTCAGGGTTTTAGTTACGTACACTGTCAGTGCCTGAGTTGGGAATAGTGTCAGGGCCTTAGTTATGGACTGTGTCATTGCCTGTGTTAGGAGTAGTGTCAGGGCCTTAGTTAGGAGTAGCATCAGTGCCTTCGTTAGGTATTGTATCAGCGCCTCAGTTAGGAATAGATTCAGGGCCTTATTTTGGGACAGTGTCAGTGCCTGAGTTAGGAGTTTTGTCGGCCTTAGTTAGGAACCTTTCCAGGGCCTGAGTTAGGAGTAATGTCAGGGCCTTCCTTAGGTATTGTATCAGTGCCTGAGTTAGGAATAGTGTCAAGGCCTTAGTTAGGGACATTGCCAGGGCATGATTTAGGAGTAGTGTTAGGGTGTGAGTTATGAACAGTGTCAGGGCCTTAGTTTGTGACAGTGTCAGTTCCTAAGTTAGGAGTAGAGTCAGGGCCTAAGTTAGGGACAGTGCCAGTGTTGAGTTCGTAGTAGTATCAGGGCCTTAGTTAGAGACAGTGTCAGGGCCTGAGTTAGGAGTAGTGTCCAAGGCTTTGTTAGGGACAGTGTCAGTGCCTGAGTTAAGAGTAGCGTCACAGCTTTAGTTAGGGCCAGTGTCAGGGCCTTAGTTAAGACCAGTGTCAGGGCCTATGATAGGAATCAGATCAGGGCCTGTGTTACGAGTAGTGTCAGGGCCTTAGTTAAGGACAGTGTCAGGGCCTGAGTCCTGACTTATTCCTAACTTTCCTCACTAAGGATTTTTGACACTACTGCTAATTCAGGTCCTGATAAAATCCCTTACTAAGGCCCTGACACTTTCCCTGGCTAACGCCCTGAACTTCTCCTAAGTCAGGCCCTGATACTGTCCCTAACAATGGCCCTGACACTGCACCTAACTTAGGCCCCGAAATGATACCTAACAAAGGCTCTGTTGCTAGTCCAAACTAAAGCCCTAAAATTGGTCTTAAATAAGGCCTTGTCACTAATCCTAACTCAGGCCCTAACACTGTCCCTAGCTAAGGACCTGACAGTACGCCTAACTAAGGCCCTGAAATTGGTCCTAAATAAGGCCTTGACACGAATCGTAACTCAGGCCCTAGCACTGTCCCTAACTAGGTCTCTGACAGTACACCTAACTCAGACCCTGACACTGTCCCTAAGCAAGGCCCTGACACTACTCCTAACTCAGTCCCTTACACTGTACCTAACAAAGTCACTGATGCTAGGCCTAACTCAGGCCCTAAAACTGTCTGTAACTAAGGCCCTGCTGCCATCAGTATGTAAAGTCCTGACATTATCCTGAGCTAATATCCTGACCTTTGTCTTTCCAAGGTCCTGAAACTGTCCCAAAGTAAGCCCTGAAGCTGTCCGTAAGTGAAGACCTGAGGCTGTCCCTAACTTAGGCCCTGAAGCTTTCCTTAACTGAAGCCTTGAAGCTGTGACTAACTCAGGCCCTGATCATGTATTTCACAAAGACCTTAATGCTGATCCAGCAAAGACGCTGATGCTGCTCCAAAGTCATGCCCTGACAGTGTGCCCAGCAAAGGGCCTGACGCTAGGCCTCACTCAGGCCCTGTCGCTCTCCCGAAGTCAGGGCCTGACACTGTCCCTAACTAAGGCCCTGACTCTACTCCCAACTCAGTCCCGTACATTGTACCTAACAAAGGCTCTGATGCTAGTCGTAACTCAGGGCCTGACACTGTCTCTAACTAAGGGCTGCTGCCATCAATATCTAAAGACCTGACATTATCCGGAGCTAATATCCTGACCCATGTCTTACCAAGGTCCTGAAACTGTCCCAAAGTAAGCCCTGACGCTGTCCCTGAGTGAGGCCCTGCAGCTTTCCCTAACTAACTCAGGCCTTGATGCTGTGACTAACTCAGACCCTGGTCATGTCTTTAACTAAGACCCTAAGGCTGATCCAACAGAGGCCCTGATGCTGCTCCTAAGTCATGCCCTGACACTGTCCCCAGCTAAGGGTCTGATGCTAGGCCTCACTCAGACCCTATCGCTCTCCCTAAGTCAGGCCCTGATACTGTCCCTACCTGAAGCCCTAACACTGGTTCTGAATAAGGCCCTGATATTCTCAGTAACAAAGGCCTTCACACTATCCTTAGGTCATTTCCTGACACGATTCCTAGCCTTCACCCTAACCCTGTCCCGAGTTAATATCCTACCTCTTATGCTAACTAAAGATGTTATGCTGTGCCTACCTCAGGCACTGACTTTAGTCCCAAGACCGCTAGACTGTCCCTCACTAGGCTCCATGCACTTATCGTCACAATGTTCCGTGACCACTGTCATCACAATGCTCCACGCCCTTATCATCACAATGCCCCATGACCCCTGTCATCACAATGCTCCATGACCCCTTCCATCACAATGCCCCATGTCCCCTTTCATCACAATGCTCCCAGACGTGTTTCATCACAGTGCTCCATGACCATTTTCATCACAATGCTCCATGTGCCCTGTTCATCACAATGCTCCATGACCCCTTTTCATCACAATGCTCCATGACCATTTTCATCACAAGGCTCCATGCCCTTATCATCACAGTGCTCCATGAACCCTTTCATCACAATGCTCCATGGCCCTTCTCATCACAATGCCCCATGACCCCTTCCATCACAATGCTCCATGACCCCTTTCATCAAAATGCGCCATGAACATTGTCATAACAAAGCTCCATGACCACGTTCATCACAATGCTCCATGACCCCTTTCCTTACAATGCTCCATGGCTCTTGTCATCACAAAGCTCCATGGCGCTTGACACCACAAGGCTCCATGACCACTGTAATCACAATGATCCATGACCCCTTTGATAACAACTCTCCATTACCCATTTCCTCAAAATGATCCATGGCGCTTGTCATCACAATGCTCCATGATCCCTGTAATCACAATGATCCTTGACCCCTTTCATCACAATGTTCCATGGCCGCTTTCATCACAATTCTCCATAACCCCTGTCATCACAATGCCCCTTGACCCATTTCCCCACAATGCTCCCTGAGCCATGTCATCACAATGCTACTTGTCTTTCTCATTACAATGCTCCATGTCCACTGTAATCAGAGTCTTCCATGACCCCTTTCATCACAACTCTCCTTAACAATTTTCTCACAATGCTCCATGACATTGTCATCACAAAGTTTCATGCCCCCTGTCACCACAATGCTCTAAGCCCACTCTCAACACAATGCTCCATGAGACTTGTCTCACAATGCTCCATGCCCCCTTTCATTACAATATTCCATGCCCCCTGTCATCACAAGGCTCCATGCCCTTATCATCACAATGCTCCATGACACCTGTCTTCGCAATGTTCCGTGCACTTATCATCACAATACTCCTTGACCCTTGTCTAAAATGCTACATGGCGGTGACATCACAATGTTCCATGCACCCTGTCATTACAAGGCTCCATGACACTTGTCATCACAATGTTCCATGGCCCCTATCATTCAAAATGCCATATGACCACTTTCATCACAATGCTCCAAGGCCCTTGTCATCACAATGCCCAATGAACCCTGTCATCACAATGCTCCAGGCCCGCTGTCATCACAATGCCCCATGAACCCTGTCATCACAATGATCCATGATTCCTTTCATCACAATTCTCCTTTTCCCCTTTCATCACAATGATCCCTGGAGCTTGTCAAAACAATGCTCCTTGATTCCCTGTAATCACAATGATCCATGACCCCTTTCATGACAATGCTCCATTACCCCACTAATCACAATGGTCCATGGTGATTGTCCTCACAATGCTCCATGACCCTTGTCATCACAATGCTCCAGGTCATTGTAATCACAAAGTGCCATGACCGCTTTCACCACAAAGCTCCAAGATCCCTGTCATCACAATGCCCCATGACTCCTATCATCACAATGCTCCATGGCGCTTGTCATCACAATGATCCACAGCCTTAGTTCCTGAGTTGGGAGTAGTATCATTGCCTCAATTAGGGAAAATGTCAGTGACTGAGTTGGGAGTAGTGTGAGGGCCCTTGTTAGGGACACTGTCAGTGCCTGAGTTAGGTGTAGTGTCAGGGTTTTAGTTACGTACACTGTCAGTGCCTGAGTTGGGAATAGTGTCAGGGCCTTAGTTATGGACTGTGTCATTGCCTGTGTTAGGAGTAGTGTCAGGGCCTTAGTTAGGAGTAGCATCAGTGCCTTCGTTAGGTATTGTATCAGCGCCTCAGTTAGGAATAGATTCAGGGCCTTATTTTGGGACAGTGTCAGTGCCTGAGTTAGGAGTTTTGTCGGCCTTAGTTAGGAACCTTTCCAGGGCCTGAGTTAGGAGTAATGTCAGGGCCTTCCTTAGGTATTGTATCAGTGCCTGAGTTAGGAATAGTGTCAAGGCCTTAGTTAGGGACATTGCCAGGGCATGATTTAGGAGTAGTGTTAGGGTGTGAGTTATGAACAGTGTCAGGGCCTTAGTTTGTGACAGTGTCAGTTCCTAAGTTAGGAGTAGAGTCAGGGCCTAAGTTAGGGACAGTGCCAGTGTTGAGTTCTTAGTAGTATCAGGGCCTTAGTTAGAGACAGTGTCAGGGCCTGAGTTAGGAGTAGTGTCCGAGGCTTTGTTAGGGACAGTGTCAGTGCCTGAGTTAAGAGTAGCGTCACAGCTTTAGTTAGGGCCAGTGTCAGGGCCTTAGTTAAGACCAGTGTCAGGGCCTATGATAGGAATCAGATCAGGGCCTGTGTTACGAGTAGTGTCAGGGCCTTAGTTAAGGACAGTGTCAGGGCCTGAGTCCTGACTTATTCCTAACTTTCCTCACTAAGGATTTTTGACACTACTGCTAATTCAGGTCCTGATAAAATCCCTTACTAAGGCCCTGACACTTTCCCTGGCTAACGCCCTGAACTTCTCCTAAGTCAGGCCCTGATACTGTCCCTAACAATGGCCCTGACACTGCACCTAACTTAGGCCCCGAAATGATACCTAACAAAGGCTCTGTTGCTAGTCCAAACTAAAGCCCTAAAATTGGTCTTAAATAAGGCCTTGTCACTAATCCTAACTCAGGCCCTAACACTGTCCCTAGCTAAGGACCTGACAGTACGCCTAACTAAGGCCCTGAAATTGGTCCTAAATAAGGCCTTGACACGAATCGTAACTCAGGCCCTAGCACTGTCCCTAACTAGGTCTCTGACAGTACACCTAACTCAGACCCTGACACTGTCCCTAAGCAAGGCCCTGACACTACTCCTAACTCAGTCCCTTACACTGTACCTAACAAAGTCACTGATGCTAGGCCTAACTCAGGCCCTAAAACTGTCTGTAACTAAGGCCCTGCTGCCATCAGTATGTAAAGTCCTGACATTATCCTGAGCTAATATCCTGACCTTTGTCTTTCCAAGGTCCTGAAACTGTCCCAAAGTAAGCCCTGAAGCTGTCCGTAAGTGAAGACCTGAGGCTGTCCCTAACTTAGGCCCTGAAGCTTTCCTTAACTGAAGCCTTGAAGCTGTGACTAACTCAGGCCCTGATCATGTATTTCACAAAGACCTTAATGCTGATCCAGCAAAGACGCTGATGCTGCTCCAAAGTCATGCCCTGACAGTGTGCCCAGCAAAGGGCCTGACGCTAGGCCTCACTCAGGCCCTGTCGCTCTCCCGAAGTCAGGGCCTGACACTGTCCCTAACTAAGGCCCTGACTCTACTCCCAACTCAGTCCCGTACATTGTACCTAACAAAGGCTCTGATGCTAGTCGTAACTCAGGGCCTGACACTGTCTCTAACTAAGGGCTGCTGCCATCAATATCTAAAGACCTGACATTATCCGGAGCTAATATCCTGACCCATGTCTTACCAAGGTCCTGAAACTGTCCCAAAGTAAGCCCTGACGCTGTCCCTGAGTGAGGCCCTGCAGCTTTCCCTAACTAACTCAGGCCTTGATGCTGTGACTAACTCAGACCCTGGTCATGTCTTTAACTAAGACCCTAAGGCTGATCCAACAGAGGCCCTGATGCTGCTCCTAAGTCATGCCCTGACACTGTCCCCAGCTAAGGGTCTGATGCTAGGCCTCACTCAGACCCTATCGCTCTCCCTAAGTCAGGCCCTGATACTGTCCCTACCTGAAGCCCTAACACTGGTTCTGAATAAGGCCCTGATATTCTCAGTAACAAAGGCCTTCACACTATCCTTAGGTCATTTCCTGACACGATTCCTAGCCTTCACCCTAACCCTGTCCCGAGTTAATATCCTACCTCTTATGCTAACTAAAGATGTTATGCTGTGCCTACCTCAGGCACTGACTTTAGTCCCAAGACCGCTAGACTGTCCCTCACTAGGCTCCATGCACTTATCGTCACAATGTTCCGTGACCACTGTCATCACAATGCTCCACGCCCTTATCATCACAATGCCCCATGACCCCTGTCATCACAATGCTCCATGACCCCTTCCATCACAATGCCCCATGTCCCCTTTCATCACAATGCTCCCAGACGTGTTTCATCACAGTGCTCCATGACCATTTTCATCACAATGCTCCATGTGCCCTGTTCATCACAATGCTCCATGACCCCTTTTCATCACAATGCTCCATGACCATTTTCATCACAAGGCTCCATGCCCTTATCATCACAGTGCTCCATGAACCCTTTCATCACAATGCTCCATGGCCCTTCTCATCACAATGCCCCATGACCCCTTCCATCACAATGCTCCATGACCCCTTTCATCAAAATGCGCCATGAACATTGTCATAACAAAGCTCCATGACCACGTTCATCACAATGCTCCATGACCCCTTTCCTTACAATGCTCCATGACTCTTGTCATCACAAAGCTCCATGGCGCTTGACACCACAAGGCTCCATGACCACTGTAATCACAATGATCCATGACCCCTTTGATAACAACTCTCCATTACCCATTTCCTCAAAATGATCCATGGCGCTTGTCATCACAATGCTCCATGATCCCTGTAATCACAATGATCCTTGACCCCTTTCATCACAATGTTCCATGGCCGCTTTCATCACAATTCTCCATAACCCCTGTCATCACAATGCCCCTTGACCCATTTCCCCACAATGCTCCCTGAGCCATGTCATCACAATGCTACTTGTCTTTCTCATTACAATGCTCCATGTCCACTGTAATCAGAGTCTTCCATGACCCCTTTCATCACAACTCTCCTTAACAATTTTCTCACAATGCTCCATGACATTGTCATCACAAAGTTTCATGCCCCCTGTCACCACAATGCTCTAAGCCCACTCTCAACACAATGCTCCATGAGACTTGTCTCACAATGCTCCATGCCCCCTTTCATTACAATATTCCATGCCCCCTGTCATCACAAGGCTCCATGCCCTTATCATCACAATGCTCCATGACACCTGTCTTCGCAATGTTCCGTGCACTTATCATCACAATACTCCTTGACCCTTGTCTAAAATGCTACATGGCGGTGACATCACAATGTTCCATGCACCCTGTCATTACAAGGCTCCATGACACTTGTCATCACAATGTTCCATGGCCCCTATCATTCAAAATGCCATATGACCACTTTCATCACAATGCTCCAAGGCCCTTGTCATCACAATGCCCAATGAACCCTGTCATCACAATGCTCCAGGCCCGCTGTCATCACAATGCCCCATGAACCCTGTCATCACAATGATCCATGATTCCTTTCATCACAATTCTCCTTTTCCCCTTTCATCACAATGATCCCTGGAGCTTGTCAAAACAATGCTCCTTGATTCCCTGTAATCACAATGATCCATGACCCCTTTCATGACAATGCTCCATTACCCCACTAATCACAATGGTCCATGGTGATTGTCCTCACAATGCTCCATGACCCTTGTCATCACAATGCTCCAGGTCATTGTAATCACAAAGTGCCATGACCGCTTTCACCACAAAGCTCCAAGATCCCTGTCATCACAATGCCCCATGACTCCTATCATCACAATGCTCCATGGCGCTTGTCATCACAATGATCCACAGCCTTAGTTCCTGAGTTGGGAGTAGTATCATTGCCTCAATTAGGGAAAATGTCAGTGACTGAGTTGGGAGTAGTGTGAGGGCCCTTGTTAGGGACACTGTCAGTGCCTGAGTTAGGTGTAGTGTCAGGGTTTTAGTTACGTACACTGTCAGTGCCTGAGTTGGGAATAGTGTCAGGGCCTTAGTTATGGACTGTGTCATTGCCTGTGTTAGGAGTAGTGTCAGGGCCTTAGTTAGGAGTAGCATCAGTGCCTTCGTTAGGTATTGTATCAGCGCCTCAGTTAGGAATAGATTCAGGGCCTTATTTTGGGACAGTGTCAGTGCCTGAGTTAGGAGTTTTGTCGGCCTTAGTTAGGAACCTTTCCAGGGCCTGAGTTAGGAGTAATGTCAGGGCCTTCCTTAGGTATTGTATCAGTGCCTGAGTTAGGAATAGTGTCAAGGCCTTAGTTAGGGACATTGCCAGGGCATGATTTAGGAGTAGTGTTAGGGTGTGAGTTATGAACAGTGTCAGGGCCTTAGTTTGTGACAGTGTCAGTTCCTAAGTTAGGAGTAGAGTCAGGGCCTAAGTTAGGGACAGTGCCAGTGTTGAGTTCGTAGTAGTATCAGGGCCTTAGTTAGAGACAGTGTCAGGGCCTGAGTTAGGAGTAGTGTCCGAGGCTTTGTTAGGGACAGTGTCAGTGCCTGAGTTAAGAGTAGCGTCACAGCTTTAGTTAGGGCCAGTGTCAGGGCCTTAGTTAAGACCAGTGTCAGGGCCTATGATAGGAATCAGATCAGGGCCTGTGTTACGAGTAGTGTCAGGGCCTTAGTTAAGGACAGTGTCAGGGCCTGAGTCCTGACTTATTCCTAACTTTCCTCACTAAGGATTTTTGACACTACTGCTAATTCAGGTCCTGATAAAATCCCTTACTAAGGCCCTGACACTTTCCCTGGCTAACGCCCTGAACTTCTCCTAAGTCAGGCCCTGATACTGTCCCTAACAATGGCCCTGACACTGCACCTAACTTAGGCCCCGAAATGATACCTAACAAAGGCTCTGTTGCTAGTCCAAACTAAAGCCCTAAAATTGGTCTTAAATAAGGCCTTGTCACTAATCCTAACTCAGGCCCTAACACTGTCCCTAGCTAAGGACCTGACAGTACGCCTAACTAAGGCCCTGAAATTGGTCCTAAATAAGGCCTTGACACGAATCGTAACTCAGGCCCTAGCACTGTCCCTAACTAGGTCTCTGACAGTACACCTAACTCAGACCCTGACACTGTCCCTAAGCAAGGCCCTGACACTACTCCTAACTCAGTCCCTTACACTGTACCTAACAAAGTCACTGATGCTAGGCCTAACTCAGGCCCTAAAACTGTCTGTAACTAAGGCCCTGCTGCCATCAGTATGTAAAGTCCTGACATTACCCTGAGCTAATATCCTGACCTTTGTCTTTCCAAGGTCCTGAAACTGTCCCAAAGTAAGCCCTGAAGCTGTCCGTAAGTGAAGACCTGAGGCTGTCCCTAACTTAGGCCCTGAAGCTTTCCTTAACTGAAGCCTTGAAGCTGTGACTAACTCAGGCCCTGATCATGTATTTCACAAAGACCTTAATGCTGATCCAGCAAAGACGCTGATGCTGCTCCAAAGTCATGCCCTGACAGTGTGCCCAGCAAAGGGCCTGACGCTAGGCCTCACTCAGGCCCTGTCGCTCTCCCGAAGTCAGGGCCTGACACTGTCCCTAACTAAGGCCCTGACTCTACTCCCAACTCAGTCCCGTACATTGTACCTAACAAAGGCTCTGATGCTAGTCGTAACTCAGGGCCTGACACTGTCTCTAACTAAGGGCTGCTGCCATCAATATCTAAAGACCTGACATTATCCGGAGCTAATATCCTGACCCATGTCTTACCAAGGTCCTGAAACTGTCCCAAAGTAAGCCCTGACGCTGTCCCTGAGTGAGGCCCTGCAGCTTTCCCTAACTAACTCAGGCCTTGATGCTGTGACTAACTCAGACCCTGGTCATGTCTTTAACTAAGACCCTAAGGCTGATCCAACAGAGGCCCTGATGCTGCTCCTAAATCATGCCCTGACACTGTCCCCAGCTAAGGGTCTGATGCTAGGCCTCACTCAGACCCTATCGCTCTCCCTAAGTCAGGCCCTGATACTGTCCCTACCTGAAGCCCTAACACTGGTTCTGAATAAGGCCCTGATATTCTCAGTAACAAAGGCCTTCACACTATCCTTAGGTCATTTCCTGACACGATTCCTAGCCTTCACCCTAACCCTGTCCCGAGTTAATATCCTACCTCTTATGCTAACTAAAGATGTTATGCTGTGCCTACCTCAGGCACTGACTTTAGTCCCAAGACCGCTAGACTGTCCCTCACTAGGCTCCATGCACTTATCGTCACAATGTTCCATGACCACTGTCATCACAATGCTCCACGCCCTTATCATCACAATGCCCCATGACCCCTGTCATCACAATGCTCCATGACCCCTTCCATCACAATGCCCCATGTCCCCTTTCATCACAATGCTCCCAGACGTGTTTCATCACAGTGCTCCATGACCATTTTCATCACAATGCTCCATGTGCCCTGTTCATCACAATGCTCCATGACCCCTTTTCATCACAATGCTCCATGACCATTTTCATCACAAGGCTCCATGCCCTTATCATCACAGTGCTCCATGAACCCTTTCATCACAATGCTCCATGGCCCTTCTCATCACA
The DNA here is from genome assembly GCF_965194825.1 of Balaenoptera physalus. Taxonomy (NCBI): domain Eukaryota; kingdom Metazoa; phylum Chordata; class Mammalia; order Artiodactyla; family Balaenopteridae; genus Balaenoptera; species Balaenoptera physalus. Next base: position 688,418 of record NW_028126342.1, on the reverse strand, counting down.
ATGCCCCATGACCCCTTCCATCACAATGCTCCATGACCCCTTTCATCAAAATGCGCCATGAACATTGTCATAACAAAGCTCCATGACCACGTTCATCACAATGCTCCATGACCCCTTTCCTTACAATGCTCCATGGCTCTTGTCATCACAAAGCTCCATGGCGCTTGACACCACAAGGCTCCATGACCACTGTAATCACAATGATCCATGACCCCTTTGATAACAACTCTCCATTACCCATTTCCTCAAAATGATCCATGGCGCTTGTCATCACAATGCTCCATGATCCCTGTAATCACAATGATCCTTGACCCCTTTCATCACAATGTTCCATGGCCGCTTTCATCACAATTCTCCATAACCCCTGTCATCACAATGCCCCTTGACCCATTTCCCCACAATGCTCCCTGAGCCATGTCATCACAATGCTACTTGTCTTTCTCATTACAATGCTCCATGTCCACTGTAATCAGAGTCTTCCATGACCCCTTTCATCACAACTCTCCTTAACAATTTTCTCACAATGCTCCATGACATTGTCATCACAAAGTTTCATGCCCCCTGTCACCACAATGCTCTAAGCCCACTCTCAACACAATGCTCCATGAGACTTGTCTCACAATGCTCCATGCCCCCTTTCATTACAATATTCCATGCCCCCTGTCATCACAAGGCTCCATGCCCTTATCATCACAATGCTCCATGACACCTGTCTTCGCAATGTTCCGTGCACTTATCATCACAATACTCCTTGACCCTTGTCTAAAATGCTACATGGCGGTGACATCACAATGTTCCATGCACCCTGTCATTACAAGGCTCCATGACACTTGTCATCACAATGTTCCATGGCCCCTATCATTCAAAATGCCATATGACCACTTTCATCACAATGCTCCAAGGCCCTTGTCATCACAATGCCCAATGAACCCTGTCATCACAATGCTCCAGGCCCGCTGTCATCACAATGCCCCATGAACCCTGTCATCACAATGATCCATGATTCCTTTCATCACAATTCTCCTTTTCCCCTTTCATCACAATGATCCCTGGAGCTTGTCAAAACAATGCTCCTTGATTCCCTGTAATCACAATGATCCATGACCCCTTTCATGACAATGCTCCATTACCCCACTAATCACAATGGTCCATGGTGATTGTCCTCACAATGCTCCATGACCCTTGTCATCACAATGCTCCAGGTCATTGTAATCACAAAGTGCCATGACCGCTTTCACCACAAAGCTCCAAGATCCCTGTCATCACAATGCCCCATGACTCCTATCATCACAATGCTCCATGGCGCTTGTCATCACAATGATCCACAGCCTTAGTTCCTGAGTTGGGAGTAGTATCATTGCCTCAATTAGGGAAAATGTCAGTGACTGAGTTGGGAGTAGTGTGAGGGCCCTTGTTAGGGACACTGTCAGTGCCTGAGTTAGGTGTAGTGTCAGGGTTTTAGTTACGTACACTGTCAGTGCCTGAGTTGGGAATAGTGTCAGGGCCTTAGTTATGGACTGTGTCATTGCCTGTGTTAGGAGTAGTGTCAGGGCCTTAGTTAGGAGTAGCATCAGTGCCTTCGTTAGGTATTGTATCAGCGCCTCAGTTAGGAATAGATTCAGGGCCTTATTTTGGGACAGTGTCAGTGCCTGAGTTAGGAGTTTTGTCGGCCTTAGTTAGGAACCTTTCCAGGGCCTGAGTTAGGAGTAATGTCAGGGCCTTCCTTAGGTATTGTATCAGTGCCTGAGTTAGGAATAGTGTCAAGGCCTTAGTTAGGGACATTGCCAGGGCATGATTTAGGAGTAGTGTTAGGGTGTGAGTTATGAACAGTGTCAGGGCCTTAGTTTGTGACAGTGTCAGTTCCTAAGTTAGGAGTAGAGTCAGGGCCTAAGTTAGGGACAGTGCCAGTGTTGAGTTCTTAGTAGTATCAGGGCCTTAGTTAGAGACAGTGTCAGGGCCTGAGTTAGGAGTAGTGTCCGAGGCTTTGTTAGGGACAGTGTCAGTGCCTGAGTTAAGAGTAGCGTCACAGCTTTAGTTAGGGCCAGTGTCAGGGCCTTAGTTAAGACCAGTGTCAGGGCCTATGATAGGAATCAGATCAGGGCCTGTGTTACGAGTAGTGTCAGGGCCTTAGTTAAGGACAGTGTCAGGGCCTGAGTCCTGACTTATTCCTAACTTTCCTCACTAAGGATTTTTGACACTACTGCTAATTCAGGTCCTGATAAAATCCCTTACTAAGGCCCTGACACTTTCCCTGGCTAACGCCCTGAACTTCTCCTAAGTCAGGCCCTGATACTGTCCCTAACAATGGCCCTGACACTGCACCTAACTTAGGCCCCGAAATGATACCTAACAAAGGCTCTGTTGCTAGTCCAAACTAAAGCCCTAAAATTGGTCTTAAATAAGGCCTTGTCACTAATCCTAACTCAGGCCCTAACACTGTCCCTAGCTAAGGACCTGACAGTACGCCTAACTAAGGCCCTGAAATTGGTCCTAAATAAGGCCTTGACACGAATCGTAACTCAGGCCCTAGCACTGTCCCTAACTAGGTCTCTGACAGTACACCTAACTCAGACCCTGACACTGTCCCTAAGCAAGGCCCTGACACTACTCCTAACTCAGTCCCTTACACTGTACCTAACAAAGTCACTGATGCTAGGCCTAACTCAGGCCCTAAAACTGTCTGTAACTAAGGCCCTGCTGCCATCAGTATGTAAAGTCCTGACATTATCCTGAGCTAATATCCTGACCTTTGTCTTTCCAAGGTCCTGAAACTGTCCCAAAGTAAGCCCTGAAGCTGTCCGTAAGTGAAGACCTGAGGCTGTCCCTAACTTAGGCCCTGAAGCTTTCCTTAACTGAAGCCTTGAAGCTGTGACTAACTCAGGCCCTGATCATGTATTTCACAAAGACCTTAATGCTGATCCAGCAAAGACGCTGATGCTGCTCCAAAGTCATGCCCTGACAGTGTGCCCAGCAAAGGGCCTGACGCTAGGCCTCACTCAGGCCCTGTCGCTCTCCCGAAGTCAGGGCCTGACACTGTCACTAACTAAGGCCCTGACTCTACTCCCAACTCAGTCCCGTACATTGTACCTAACAAAGGCTCTGATGCTAGTCGTAACTCAGGGCCTGACACTGTCTCTAACTAAGGGCTGCTGCCATCAATATCTAAAGACCTGACATTATCCGGAGCTAATATCCTGACCCATGTCTTACCAAGGTCCTGAAACTGTCCCAAAGTAAGCCCTGACGCTGTCCCTGAGTGAGGCCCTGCAGCTTTCCCTAACTAACTCAGGCCTTGATGCTGTGACTAACTCAGACCCTGGTCATGTCTTTAACTAAGACCCTAAGGCTGATCCAACAGAGGCCCTGATGCTGCTCCTAAGTCATGCCCTGACACTGTCCCCAGCTAAGGGTCTGATGCTAGGCCTCACTCAGACCCTATCGCTCTCCCTAAGTCATGCCCTGACACTGTCCCCAGCTAAGGGTCTGATGCTAGGCCTCACTCAGACCCTATCACTCTCCCTAAGTCAGGCCCTGATACTGTCCCTACCTGAAGCCCTAACACTGGTTCTGAATAAGGCCCTGATATTCTCAGTAACAAAGGTCTTCACACTATCCTTAGGTCATTTCCTGACACGATTCCTAGCCTTCACCCTAACTCTGTCCCGAGTTAATATCCTACCTCTTATGCTAACTAAAGATGTTATGCTGTGCCTACCTCAGGCACTGACTTTAGTCCCAAGACCGCTAGACTGTCCCTCACTAGGCTCCATGCACTTATCGTCACAATGTTCCGTGACCACTGTCATCACAATGCTCCACGCCCTTATCATCACAATGCCCCATGACCCCTGTCATCACAATGCTCCATGACCCCTTCCATCACAATGCCCCATGTCCCCTTTCATCACAATGCTCCCAGACGTGTTTCATCACAGTGCTCCATGACCATTTTCATCACAATGCTCCATGTGCCCTGTTCATCACAATGCTCCATGACCCCTTTTCATCACAATGCTCCATGACCATTTTCATCACAAGGCTCCATGCCCTTATCATCACAGTGCTCCATGAACCCTTTCATCACAATGCTCCATGGCCCTTCTCATCACAATGCCCCATGACCCCTTCCATCACAATGCTCCATGACCCCTTTCATCAAAATGCGCCATGAACATTGTCATAACAAAGCTCCATGACCACGTTCATCACAATGCTCCATGACCCCTTTCCTTACAATGCTCCATGGCTCTTGTCATCACAAAGCTCCATGGCGCTTGACATCACAAGGCTCCATGACCACTGTAATCACAATGATCCATGACCCCTTTGATAACAACTCTCCATTACCCATTTCCTCAAAATGATCCATGGCGCTTGTCATCACAATGCTCCATGATCCCTGTAATCACAATGATCCTTGACCCCTTTCATCACAATGTTCCATGGCCGCTTTCATCACAATTCTCCATAACCCCTGTCATCACAATGCCCCTTGACCCATTTCCCCACAATGCTCCCTGAGCCATGTCATCACAATGCTACTTGTCTTTCTCATTACAATGCTCCATGTCCACTGTAATCAGAGTCTTCCATGACCCCTTTCATCACAACTCTCCTTAACAATTTTCTCACAATGCTCCATGACATTGTCATCACAAAGTTTCATGCCCCCTGTCACCACAATGCTCTAAGCCCACTCTCAACACAATGCTCCATGAGACTTGTCTCACAATGCTCCATGCCCCCTTTCATTACAATATTCCATGCCCCCTGTCATCACAAGGCTCCATGCCCTTATCATCACAATGCTCCATGACACCTGTCTTCGCAATGTTCCGTGCACTTATCATCACAATACTCCTTGACCCTTGTCTAAAATGCTACATGGCGGTGACATCACAATGTTCCATGCACCCTGTCATTACAAGGCTCCATGACACTTGTCATCACAATGTTCCATGGCCCCTATCATTCAAAATGCCATATGACCACTTTCATCACAATGCTCCAAGGCCCTTGTCATCACAATGCCCAATGAACCCTGTCATCACAATGCTCCAGGCCCGCTGTCATCACAATGCCCCATGAACCCTGTCATCACAATGCTCCAGGCCCCCTGTCATCACAATGCTCCCTGGTGCATGTCATCACAAAGATCCATGACCACTTTCAGCACAATGCTCCATGACCCCTTTCATCAAAATTCTCCATGACCATTGTCATCACAATGCTCCATGAGCCCTGTCATTACAATGCTCCCTGACCCCTGTCATCACTATGATCCATGGCCCTTGGCATCACAGTGCTCCTTCGCTCTTGTCGTAACAATGCTCCATGATCCCTGTCATCACAATGATCCATGGTTCCTTTCATCACAATTCTCCTTTTCCCCTTTCATCACGATGATCCCTGGAGCTTGTCAAAACAACGCTCCTTGATTCCCTGTAATCACAATGATCCATGACCCCTTTCATCACAATGCTCCATTACCCCACTAATCACAATGATCCATGGTGATTGTCATCACAATGCTCCATGACCCTTGTCATCACAATGCTCCAGGTCGTTGTAATCACAAAGTTCCATGACCCCTTTCACCACAAAGCTCCAAGATCCCTGTCATCACAATGCCCCATGACTCCTATCATCACAATGCTCCATGGCGCTTGTCATCACAATGATCCACAGCCTTAGTTCCTGAGTTGGGAGTAGTATCATTGCCTCAATTAAGGAAAATGTCAGTGACTGAGTTGGGAGTAGTGTGAGGGCCCTTGTTAGGGACACTGTCAGTGCCTGAGTTAGGTGTAGTGTCAGGGCCTTAGTTATGGACTGTGTCATTGCCTGTGTTAGGAGTAGTGTCAGGGCCTTAGTTAGGAGTAGCATCAGTGCCTTCGTTACATATTGTATCAGCGCCTCAGTTAGGAATAGATTCAGGGCCTTATTTTGGGACAGTTTCAGTGCCTGAGTTAGGAGTTTTGTCGGCCTTAGTTAGGGACCTTTTCAGGGCCTGAGTTAGGAGTAATGTCAGGGCCTTCCTTAGGTATTGTATCAGGGCCTGAGTTAAGAATTGTGTCAAGGCCTTAGTTAGGGACATTGCCAGGGCATGATTTAGGAGTAGTGTTAGGGTGTGAGTTATGAACAGTGTCAGGGCCTTAGTTAGTGACAGTGTCAGTTCCTGAGTTAGGAGTAGAGTCAGGGCCTAAGTTAGGGACAGTGCCAGTGCTGAGTTCGTAGTAGTATCAGGGCCTTAGTTAGAGACAGTGTCAGGGCCTGAGTTAGGAGTAGTGTCAGAGGCTTTGTTAGGGACAGTGTCAGTGCCTGAGTTAAGAGTAGTGTCAGAGGCTTTGCTAGGGACAGTGTCAGTGCCTGAGTTAAGAGTAGCATCACAGCTTTAGTTAGGGCCAGTGTCAGGGCCTTAGTTAAGACCAGTGTCAGGGCCTATGATAGGAATCAGATCAGGGCCTGTGTTACGACTAGTGTCAGGGCCTTAGTTAAGGACAGTGTCAGGGCCTGAGTCCTGACTTATTCCTAACTTTCCTCACTAAGGATTTTTGACACTACTGCTAATTCAGGTCCTGATAATATCCCTTACTTAGGCCCTGACCCTTTCCCTGGCTAAGGCCCTGAACTTCTCCTAAGTCAGGCCCTGATATTGTCCCTAACAATGGCCCTGACACTGCACCTAACTTAGGCCCCGAAATGATACCTAACAAAGGCTCTGTTGCTAGTCCAAACTAAAGCCCTAAAATTGGTCTTGAATAAGGCCTTGACACTAATCCTAACCCAGGCCCTAATACTGTCCCTAGCTAAGGCCCTGACAGTACGCCTAACTCAGGCCCTCATACGATTCCTAACAATGGCTCTGATGCTAGTCCAAACTAAGGCCCTGAAATTGGTCCTAAATAAGGCCTTGACACGAATCGTAACTCAGGCCCTAGCACTGTCCCTAACTAGGTCTCTGACAGTACACATAACTCAGACCCTGACACTGTCCCTAAGCAAGGCCCTGACACTACTCCTAACTCAGTCCCTTACACTGTACCTAACAAAGTCACTGATGCTAGGCCTAACTCAGGCCCTGAAACTGTCCGTAACTAAGGCCCTGCTGCCATCAGTATGTAAAGTCCTGACATTATCCTGAGCTAATATCCTGACCTATGTCTTTCCAAGGTCCTGAAACTGTCCCAAAGTAAGCCCTGACGCTATCCGTAAGGGAAGACCTGAGGCTGTCCCTAACTCAGGCCCTGAAACTTTCCTTAACTGAAGCCTTGAAGCTGTGACTAACTCAGGCCCTGATCATGTATTTCACAAAGACTTTAATGCTGATCCAGCAAAGACGCTGATGCTGCTCCAAAGTCATGTCCTGACAGTGTGCCCAGCAAAGGGCCTGACGCTAGGCCCCACTCAGTCCCTGTCGCTCTCCCGAAGTCAGGCCCTGACACTGTCACTAACTACGGCCCTGACTCTACTCCCAACTCAGTCCCGTACATTGTACCTAACAAAGGCTCTGATGCTAGTCGTAACTCAGGGCCTGACACTGTCTCTAACTAAGGGCTGCTGCCATCAATATCTAAAGACCTGACATTATCCGGAGCTAATATCCTGACCCATGTCTTACCAAGGTCCTGAAACTGTCCCAAAGTAAGCCCTGACGCTGTCCCTGAGTGAGGCCCTGCAGCTTTCCCTAACTAACTCAGGCCTTGATGCTGTGACTAACTCAGACCCTGGTCATGTCTTTAACTAAGACCCTAAGGCTGATCCAACAGAGGCCCTGATGCTGCTCCTAAGTCATGCCCTGACACTGTCCCCAGCTAAGGGTCTGATGCTAGGCCTCACTCAGACCCTATCGCTCTCCCTAAGTCAGGCCCTGATACTGTCCCTACCTGAAGCCCTAACACTGGTTCTGAATAAGGCCCTGATATTCTCAGTAACAAAGGCCTTCACACTATCCTTAGGTCATTTCCTGACACGATTCCTAGCCTTCACCCTAACCCTGTCCCGAGTTAATATCCTACCTCTTATGCTAACTAAAGATGTTATGCTGTGCCTACCTCAGGCACTGACTTTAGTCCCAAGACCGCTAGACTGTCCCTCACTAGGCTCCATGCACTTATCGTCACAATGTTCCGTGACCACTGTCATCACAATGCTCCACGCCCTTATCATCACAATGCCCCATGACCCCTGTCATCACAATGCTCCATGACCCCTTCCATCACAATGCCCCATGTCCCCTTTCATCACAATGCTCCCAGACGTGTTTCATCACAGTGCTCCATGACCATTTTCATCACAATGCTCCATGTGCCCTGTTCATCACAATGCTCCATGACCCCTTTTCATCACAATGCTCCATGACCATTTTCATCACAAGGCTCCATGCCCTTATCATCACAGTGCTCCATGAACCCTTTCATCACAATGCTCCATGGCCCTTCTCATCACAATGCCCCATGACCCCTTCCATCACAATGCTCCATGACCCCTTTCATCAAAATGCGCCATGAACATTGTCATAACAAAGCTCCATGACCACGTTCATCACAATGCTCCATGACCCCTTTCCTTACAATGCTCCATGGCTCTTGTCATCACAAAGCTCCATGGCGCTTGACACCACAAGGCTCCATGACCACTGTAATCACAATGATCCATGACCCCTTTGATAACAACTCTCCATTACCCATTTCCTCAAAATGATCCATGGCGCTTGTCATCACAATGCTCCATGATCCCTGTAATCACAATGATCCTTGACCCCTTTCATCACAATGTTCCATGGCCGCTTTCATCACAATTCTCCATAACCCCTGTCATCACAATGCCCCTTGACCCATTTCCCCACAATGCTCCCTGAGCCATGTCATCACAATGCTACTTGTCTTTCTCATTACAATGCTCCATGTCCACTGTAATCAGAGTCTTCCATGACCCCTTTCATCACAACTCTCCTTAACAATTTTCTCACAATGCTCCATGACATTGTCATCACAAAGTTTCATGCCCCCTGTCACCACAATGCTCTAAGCCCACTCTCAACACAATGCTCCATGAGACTTGTCTCACAATGCTCCATGCCCCCTTTCATTACAATATTCCATGCCCCCTGTCATCACAAGGCTCCATGCCCTTATCATCACAATGCTCCATGACACCTGTCTTCGCAATGTTCCGTGCACTTATCATCACAATACTCCTTGACCCTTGTCTAAAATGCTACATGGCGGTGACATCACAATGTTCCATGCACCCTGTCATTACAAGGCTCCATGACACTTGTCATCACAATGTTCCATGGCCCCTATCATTCAAAATGCCATATGACCACTTTCATCACAATGCTCCAAGGCCCTTGTCATCACAATGCCCAATGAACCCTGTCATCACAATGCTCCAGGCCCGCTGTCATCACAATGCCCCATGAACCCTGTCATCACAATGATCCATGATTCCTTTCATCACAATTCTCCTTTTCCCCTTTCATCACAATGATCCCTGGAGCTTGTCAAAACAATGCTCCTTGATTCCCTGTAATCACAATGATCCATGACCCCTTTCATGACAATGCTCCATTACCCCACTAATCACAATGGTCCATGGTGATTGTCCTCACAATGCTCCATGACCCTTGTCATCACAATGCTCCAGGTCATTGTAATCACAAAGTGCCATGACCGCTTTCACCACAAAGCTCCAAGATCCCTGTCATCACAATGCCCCATGACTCCTATCATCACAATGCTCCATGGCGCTTGTCATCACAATGATCCACAGCCTTAGTTCCTGAGTTGGGAGTAGTATCATTGCCTCAATTAGGGAAAATGTCAGTGACTGAGTTGGGAGTAGTGTGAGGGCCCTTGTTAGGGACACTGTCAGTGCCTGTGTTAGGTGTAGTGTCAGGGTTTTAGTTACGTACACTGTCAGTGCCTGAGTTGGGAATAGTGTCAGGGCCTTAGTTATGGACTGTGTCATTGCCTGTGTTAGGAGTAGTGTCAGGGCCTTAGTTAGGAGTAGCATCAGTGCCTTCGTTAGGTATTGTATCAGCGCCTCAGTTAGGAATAGATTCAGGGCCTTATTTTGGGACAGTGTCAGTGCCTGAGTTAGGAGTTTTGTCGGCCTTAGTTAGGAACCTTTCCAGGGCCTGAGTTAGGAGTAATGTCAGGGCCTTCCTTAGGTATTGTATCAGTGCCTGAGTTAGGAATAGTGTCAAGGCCTTAGTTAGGGACATTGCCAGGGCATGATTTAGGAGTAGTGTTAGGGTGTGAGTTATGAACAGTGTCAGGGCCTTAGTTTGTGACAGTGTCAGTTCCTAAGTTAGGAGTAGAGTCAGGGCCTAAGTTAGGGACAGTGCCAGTGTTGAGTTCGTAGTAGTATCAGGGCCTTAGTTAGAGACAGTGTCAGGGCCTGAGTTAGGAGTAGTGTCCGAGGCTTTGTTAGGGACAGTGTCAGTGCCTGAGTTAAGAGTAGCGTCACAGCTTTAGTTAGGGCCAGTGTCAGGGCCTTAGTTAAGACCAGTGTCAGGGCCTATGATAGGAATCAGATCAGGGCCTGTGTTACGAGTAGTGTCAGGGCCTTAGTTAAGGACAGTGTCAGGGCCTGAGTCCTGACTTATTCCTAACTTTCCTCACTAAGGATTTTTGACACTACTGCTAATTCAGGTCCTGATAAAATCCCTTACTAAGGCCCTGACACTTTCCCTGGCTAACGCCCTGAACTTCTCCTAAGTCAGGCCCTGATACTGTCCCTAACAATGGCCCTGACACTGCACCTAACTTAGGCCCCGAAATGATACCTAACAAAGGCTCTGTTGCTAGTCCAAACTAAAGCCCTAAAATTGGTCTTAAATAAGGCCTTGTCACTAATCCTAACTCAGGCCCTAACACTGTCCCTAGCTAAGGACCTGACAGTACGCCTAACTAAGGCCCTGAAATTGGTCCTAAATAAGGCCTTGACACGAATCGTAACTCAGGCCCTAGCACTGTCCCTAACTAGGTCTCTGACAGTACACCTAACTCAGACCCTGACACTGTCCCTAAGCAAGGCCCTGACACTACTCCTAACTCAGTCCCTTACACTGTACCTAACAAAGTCACTGATGCTAGGCCTAACTCAGGCCCTAAAACTGTCTGTAACTAAGGCCCTGCTGCCATCAGTATGTAAAGTCCTGACATTACCCTGAGCTAATATCCTGACCTTTGTCTTTCCAAGGTCCTGAAACTGTCCCAAAGTAAGCCCTGAAGCTGTCCGTAAGTGAAGACCTGAGGCTGTCCCTAACTTAGGCCCTGAAGCTTTCCTTAAATGAAGCCTTGAAGCTGTGACTAACTCAGGACCTGATCATGTATTTCACAAAGACCTTAATGCTGATCCAGCAAAGACGCTGATGCTGCTCCAAAGTCATGCCCTGACAGTGTGCCCAGCAAAGGGCCTGACGCTAGGCCTCACTCAGGCCCTGTCGCTCTCCCGAAGTCAGGGCCTGACACTGTCACTAACTAAGGCCCTGACTCTACTCCCAACTCAGTCCCGTACATTGTACCTAACAAAGGCTCTGATGCTAGTCGTAACTCAGGGCCTGACACTGTCTCTAACTAAGGGCTGCTGCCATCAATATCTAAAGACCTGACATTATCCGGAGCTAATATCCTGACCCATGTCTTACCAAGGTCCTGAAACTGTCCCAAAGTAAGCCCTGACGCTGTCCCTGAGTGAGGCCCTGCAGCTTTCCCTAACTAACTCAGGCCTTGATGCTGTGACTAACTCAGACCCTGGTCATGTCTTTAACTAAGACCCTAAGGCTGATCCAACAGAGGCCCTGATGCTGCTCCTAAGTCATGCCCTGACACTGTCCCCAGCTAAGGGTCTGATGCTAGGCCTCACTCAGACCCTATCGCTCTCCCTAAGTCAGGCCCTGATACTGTCCCTACCTGAAGCCCTAACACTGGTTCTGAATAAGGCCCTGATATTCTCAGTAACAAAGGTCTTCACACTATCCTTAGGTCATTTCCTGACACGATTCCTAGCCTTCACCCTAACCCTGTCCCGAGTTAATATCCTACCTCTTATGCTAACTAAAGATGTTATGCTGTGCCTACCTCAGGCACTGACTTTAGTCCCAAGACCGCTAGACTGTCCCTCACTAGGCTCCATGCACTTATCGTCACAATGTTCCGTGACCACTGTCATCACAATGCTCCACGCCCTTATCATCACAATGCCCCATGACCCCTGTCATCACAATGCTCCATGACCCCTTCCATCACAATGCCCCATGTCCCCTTTCATCACAATGCTCCCAGACGTGTTTCATCACAGTGCTCCATGACCATTTTCATCACAATGCTCCATGTGCCCTGTTCATCACAATGCTCCATGACCCCTTTTCATCACAATGCTCCATGACCATTTTCATCACAAGGCTCCATGCCCTTATCATCACAGTGCTCCATGAACCCTTTCATCACAATGCTCCATGGCCCTTCTCATCACAATGCCCCATGACCCCTTCCATCACAATGCTCCATGACCCCTTTCATCAAAATGCGCCATGAACATTGTCATAACAAAGCTCCATGACCACGTTCATCACAATGCTCCATGACCCCTTTCCTTACAATGCTCCATGGCTCTTGTCATCACAAAGCTCCATGGCGCTTGACATCACAAGGCTCCATGACCACTGTAATCACAATGATCCATGACCCCTTTGATAACAACTCTCCATTACCCATTTCCTCAAAATGATCCATGGCGCTTGTCATCACAATGCTCCATGATCCCTGTAATCACAATGATCCTTGACCCCTTTCATCACAATGTTCCATGGCCGCTTTCATCACAATTCTCCATAACCCCTGTCATCACAATGCCCCTTGACCCATTTCCCCACAATGCTCCCTGAGCCATGTCATCACAATGCTACTTGTCTTTCTCATTACAATGCTCCATGTCCACTGTAATCAGAGTCTTCCATGACCCCTTTCATCACAACTCTCCTTAACAATTTTCTCACAATGCTCCATGACATTGTCATCACAAAGTTTCATGCCCCCTGTCACCACAATGCTCTAAGCCCACTCTCAACACAATGCTCCATGAGACTTGTCTCACAATGCTCCATGCCCCCTTTCATTACAATATTCCATGCCCCCTGTCATCACAAGGCTCCATGCCCTTATCATCACAATGCTCCATGACACCTGTCTTCGCAATGTTCCGTGCACTTATCATCACAATACTCCTTGACCCTTGTCTAAAATGCTACATGGCGGTGACATCACAATGTTCCATGCACCCTGTCATTACAAGGCTCCATGACACTTGTCATCACAATGTTCCATGGCCCCTATCATTCAAAATGCCATATGACCACTTTCATCACAATGCTCCAAGGCCCTTGTCATCACAATGCCCAATGAACCCTGTCATCACAATGCTCCAGGCCCGCTGTCATCACAATGCCCCATGAACCCTGTCATCACAATGAGCCATGATTCCTTTCATCACAATTCTCCTTTTCCCCTTTCATCACAATGATCCCTGGAGCTTGTCAAAACAATGCTCCTTGATTCCCTGTAATTACAATGATCCATGACCCCTTTCATGACAATGCTCCATTACCCCACTAATCACAATGGTCCATGGTGATTGTCCTCACAATGCTCCATGACCCTTGTCATCACAATGCTCCAGGTCATTGTAATCACAAAGTGCCATGACCGCTTTCACCACAAAGCTCCAAGATCCCTGTCATCACAATGCCCCATGACTCCTATCATCACAATGCTCCATGGCGCTTGTCATCACAATGATCCACAGCCTTAGTTCCTGAGTTGGGAGTAGTATCATTGCCTCAATTAGGGAAAATGTCAGTGACTGAGTTGGGAGTAGTGTGAGGGCCCTTGTTAGGGACACTGTCAGTGCCTGAGTTAGGTGTAGTGTCAGGGTTTTAGTTACGTACACTGTCAGTGCCTGAGTTGGGAATAGTGTCAGGGCCTTAGTTATGGACTGTGTCATTGCCTGTGTTAGGAGTAGTGTCAGGGCCTTAGTTAGGAGTAGCATCAGTGCCTTCGTTAGGTATTGTATCAGCGCCTCAGTTAGGAATAGATTCAGGGCCTTATTTTGGGACAGTGTCAGTGCCTGAGTTAGGAGTTTTGTCGGCCTTAGTTAGGAACCTTTCCAGGGCCTGAGTTAGGAGTAATGTCAGGGCCTTCCTTAGGTATTGTATCAGTGCCTGAGTTAGGAATAGTGTCAAGGCCTTAGTTAGGGACATTGCCAGGGCATGATTTAGGAGTAGTGTTAGGGTGTGAGTTATGAACAGTGTCAGGGCCTTAGTTTGTGACAGTGTCAGTTCCTAAGTTAGGAGTAGAGTCAGGGCCTAAGTTAGGGACAGTGCCAGTGTTGAGTTCTTAGTAGTATCAGGGCCTTAGTTAGAGACAGTGTCAGGGCCTGAGTTAGGAGTAGTGTCCGAGGCTTTGTTAGGGACAGTGTCAGTGCCTGAGTTAAGAGTAGCGTCACAGCTTTAGTTAGGGCCAGTGTCAGGGACTTAGTTAAGACCAGTGTCAGGGCCTATGATAGGAATCAGATCAGGGCCTGTGTTACGAGTAGTGTCAGGGCCTTAGTTAAGGACAGTGTCAGGGCCTGAGTCCTGACTTATTCCTAACTTTCCTCACTAAGGATTTTTGACACTACTGCTAATTCAGGTCCTGATAAAATCCCTTACTAAGGCCCTGATACTTTCCCTGGCTAACGCCCTGAACTTCTCCTAAGTCAGGCCCTGATACTGTCCCTAACAATGGCCCTGACACTGCACCTAACTTAGGCCCCGAAATGATACCTAACAAAGGCTCTGTTGCTAGTCCAAACTAAAGCCCTAAAATTGGTCTTAAATAAGGCCTTGTCACTAATCCTAACTCAGGCCCTAACACTGTCCCTAGCTAAGGACCTGACAGTACGCCTAACTAAGGCCCTGAAATTGGTCCTAAATAAGGCCTTGACACGAATCGTAACTCAGGCCCTAGCACTGTCCCTAACTAGGTCTCTGACAGTACACCTAACTCAGACCCTGACACTGTCCCTAAGCAAGGCCCAGACACTACTCCTAACTCAGTCCCTTACACTGTACCTAACAAAGTCACTGATGCTAGGCCTAACTCAGGCCCTAAAACTGTCTGTAACTAAGGCCCTGCTGCCATCAGTATGTAAAGTCCTGACATTATCCTGAGCTAATATCCTGACCTTTGTCTTTCCAAGGTCCTGAAACTGTCCCAAAGTAAGCCCTGAAGCTGTCCGTAAGTGAAGACCTGAGGCTGTCCCTAACTTAGGCCCTGAAGCTTTCCTTAACTGAAGCCTTGAAGCTGTGACTAACTCAGGCCCTGATCATGTATTTCACAAAGACCTTAATGCTGATCCAGCAAAGACGCTGATGCTGCTCCAAAGTCATGCCCTGACAGTGTGCCCAGCAAAGGGCCTGACGCTAGGCCTCACTCAGGCCCTGTCGCTCTCCCGAAGTCAGGGCCTGACACTGTCACTAACTAAGGCCCTGACTCTACTCCCAACTCAGTCCCGTACATTGTACCTAACAAAGGCTCTGATGCTAGTCGTAACTCAGGGCCTGACACTGTCTCTAACTAAGGGCTGCTGCCATCAATATCTAAAGACCTGACATTATCCGGAGCTAATATCCTGACCCATGTCTTACCAAGGTCCTGAAACTGTCCCAAAGTAAGCCCTGACGCTGTCCCTGAGTGAGGCCCTGCAGCTTTCCCTAACTAACTCAGGCCTTGATGCTGTGACTAACTCAGACCCTGGTCATGTCTTTAACTAAGACCCTAAGGCTGATCCAACAGAGGCCCTGATGCTGCTCCTAAGTCATGCCCTGACACTGTCCCCAGCTAAGGGTCTGATGCTAGGCCTCACTCAGACCCTATCGCTCTCCCTAAGTCATGCCCTGACACTGTCCCCAGCTAAGGGTCTGATGCTAGGCCTCACTCAGACCCTATCGCTCTCCCTAAGTCAGGCCCTGATACTGTCCCTACCTGAAGCCCTAACACTGGTTCTGAATAAGGCCCTGATATTCTCAGTAACAAAGGTCTTCACACTATCCTTAGGTCATTTCCTGACACGATTCCTAGCCTTCACCCTAACTCTGTCCCGAGTTAATATCCTACCTCTTATGCTAACTAAAGATGTTATGCTGTGCCTACCTCAGGCACTGACTTTAGTCCCAAGACCGCTAGACTGTCCCTCACTAGGCTCCATGCACTTATCGTCACAATGTTCCGTGACCACTGTCATCACAATGCTCCACGCCCTTATCATCACAATGCCCCATGACCCCTGTCATCACAATGCTCCATGACCCCTTCCATCATAATGCCCCATGTCCCCTTTCATCACAATGCTCCCAGACGTGTTTCATCACAGTGCTCCATGACCATTTTCATCACAATGCTCCATGTGCCCTGTTCATCACAATGCTCCATGACCCCTTTTCATCACAATGCTCCATGACCATTTTCATCACAAGGCTCCATGCCCTTATCATCACAGTGCTCCATGAACCCTTTCATCACAATGCTCCATGGCCCTTCTCATCACAATGCCCCATGACCCCTTCCATCACAATGCTCCATGACCCCTTTCATCAAAATGCGCCATGAACATTGTCATAACAAAGCACCATGACCACGTTCATCACAATGCTCCATGACCCCTTTCCTTACAATGCTCCATGGCTCTTGTCATCACAAAGCTCCATGGCGCTTGACATCACAAGGCTCCATGACCACTGTAATCACAATGATCCATGACCCCTTTGATAACAACTCTCCATTACCCATTTCCTCAAAATGATCCATGGCGCTTGTCATCACAATGCTCCATGATCCCTGTAATCACAATGATCCTTGACCCCTTTCATCACAATGTTCCATGGCCGCTTTCATCACAATTCTCCATAACCCCTGTCATCACAATGCCCCTTGACCCATTTCCCCACCATGCTCCCTGAGCCATGTCATCACAATGCTACTTGTCTTTCTCATTACAATGCTCCATGTCCACTGTAATCAGAGTCTTCCATGACCCCTTTCATCACAACTCTCCTTAACAATTTTCTCACAATGCTCCATGACATTGTCATCACAAAGTTTCATGCCCCCTGTCACCACAATGCTCTAAGCCCACTCTCAACACAATGCTCCATGAGACTTGTCTCACAATGCTCCATGCCCCCTTTCATTACAATATTCCATGCCCCCTGTCATCACAAGGCTCCATGCCCTTATCATCACAATGCTCCATGACACCTGTCTTCGCAATGTTCCGTGCACTTATCATCACAATACTCCTTGACCCTTGTCTAAAATGCTACATGGCGGTGACATCACAATGTTCCATGCACCCTGTCATTACAAGGCTCCATGACACTTGTCATCACAATGTTCCATGGCCCCTATCATTCAAAATGCCATATGACCACTTTCATCACAATGCTGCAAGGCCCTTGTCATCACAATGCCCAATGAACCCTGTCATCACAATGCTCCAGGCCCGCTGTCATCACAATGCCCCATGAACCCTGTCATCACAATGCTCCAGGCCCCCTGTCATCACAATGCTCCCTGGTGCATGTCATCACAAAGATCCATGACCACTTTCAGCACAATGCTCCATGACCCCTTTCATCAAAATTCTCCATGACCATTGTCATCACAATGCTCCATGAGCCCTGTCATTACAATGCTCCCTGACGCCTGTCATCACCATGATCCATGGCCCTTGGCATCACAGTGCTCCTTCGCTCTTGTCGTAACAATGCTCCATGATCCCTGTCATCACAATGATCCATGGTTCCTTTCATCACAATTCTCCTTTTCCCCTTTCATCACGATGATCCCTGGAGCTTGTCAAAACAACGCTCCTTGATTCCCTGTAATCACAATGATCCATGACCCCTTTCATGACAATGCTCCATTACCCCACTAATCACAATGATCCATGGTGATTGTCATCACAATGCTCCATGACCCTTGTCATCACAATGCTCCAGGTCGTTGTAATCACAAAGTTCCATGACCCCTTTCACCACAAAGCTCCAAGATCCCTGTCATCACAATGCCCCATGACTCCTATCATCACAATGCTCCATGGCGCTTGTCATCACAATGATCCACAGCCTTAGTTCCTGAGTTGGGAGTAGTATCATTGCCTCAATTAAGGAAAATGTCAGTGACTGAGTTGGGAGTAGTGTGAGGGCCCTTGTTAGGGACACTGTCAGTGCCTGAGTTAGGTGTAGTGTCAGGGTTTTATTTACGTACACTGTCAGTGCCTGAGTTGGCAATAGTGTCAGGGCCTTAGTTATGGACTGTGTCATTGCCTGTGTTAGGAGTAGTGTCAGGGCCTTAGTTAGGAGTAGCATCAGTGCCTTCGTTACATATTGTATCAGCGCCTCAGTTAGGAATAGATTCAGGGCCTTATTTTGGGACAGTTTCAGTGCCTGAGTTAGGAGTTTTGTCGGCCTTAGTTAGGGACCTTTTCAGGGCCTGAGTTAGGAGTAATGTCAGGGCCTTCCTTAGGTATTGTATCAGGGCCTGAGTTAAGAATTGTGTCAAGGCCTTAGTTAGGGACATTGCCAGGGCATGATTTAGGAGTAGTGTTAGGGTGTGAGTTATGAACAGTGTCAGGGCCTTAGTTAGTGACAGTGTCAGTTCCTGAGTTAGGAGTAGAGTCAGGGCCTAAGTTAGGGACAGTGCCAGTGCTGAGTTCGTAGTAGTATCAGGGCCTTAGTTAGAGACAGTGTCAGGGCCTGAGTTAGGAGTAGTGTCCGAGGCTTTGTTAGGGACAGTGTCAGTGCCTGAGTTAGGAGTAGTGTCAGAGGCTTTGTTAGGGACAGTGTCAGTGCCTGAGTTAAGAGTAGCATCACAGCTTTAGTTAGGGCCAGTGTCAGGGCCTTAGTTAAGACCAGTGTCAGGGCCTATGATAGGAATCAGATCAGGGCCTGTGTTACGACTAGTGTCAGGGCCTTAGTTAAGGACAGTGTCAGGGCCTGAGTCCTGACTTATTCCTAACTTTCCTCACTAAGGATTTTTGACACTACTGCTAATTCAGGTCCTGATAATATCCCTTACTTAGGCCCTGACCCTTTCCCTGGCTAAGGCCCTGAACTTCTCCTAAGTCAGGCCCTGATATTGTCCCTAACAATGGCCCTGACACTGCACCTAACTTAGGCCCCGAAATGATACCTAACAAAGGCTCTGTTGCTAGTCCAAACTAAAGCCCTAAAATTGGTCTTGAATAAGGCCTTGACACTAATCCTAACCCAGGCCCTAATACTGTCCCTAGCTAAGGCCCTGACAGTACGCCTAACTCAGGCCCTCATACGATTCCTAACAATGGCTCTGATGCTAGTCCAAACTAAGGCCCTGAAATTGGTCCTAAATAAGGCCTTGACACGAATCGTAACTCAGGCCCTAGCACTGTCCCTAACTAGGTCTCTGACAGTACACATAACTCAGACCCTGACACTGTCCCTAAGCAAGGCCCTGACACTACTCCTAACTCAATCCCTTACACTGTACCTAACAAAGTCACTGATGCTAGGCCTAACTCAGGCCCTGAAACTGTCCGTAACTAAGGCCCTGCTGCCATCAGTATGTAAAGTCCTGACATTATCCTGAGCTAATATCCTGACCTATGTCTTTCCAAGTTCCTGAAACTGTCCCAAAGTAAGCCCTGACGCTGTCCGTAAGGGAAGACCTGAGGCTGTCCCTAACTCAGGCCCTGAAACTTTCCTTAACTGAAGCCTTGAAGCTGTGACTAACTCAGGCCCTGATCATGTATTTCACAAAGACTTTAATGCTGATCCAGCAAAGACGCTGATGCTGCTCCAAAGTCATGTCCTGACAGTGTGCCCAGCAAAGGGCCTGACGCTAGGCCCCACTCAGTCCCTGTCGCTCTCCCGAAGTCAGGCCCTGACACTGTCACTAACTACGGCCCTGACTCTACTCCCAACTCAGTCCCGTACATTGTACCTAACAAAGGCTCTGATGCTAGTCGTAACTCAGGGCCTGACACTGTCTCTAACTAAGGGCTGCTGCCATTAATATCTAAAGTCCTGACATTATCCTGAGCTAATATCCTGACCCATGTCTTACCAAGGTCCTGAAACTCTCCCAATGTTAGCCCTGACACTGTCCCTATGTGAGGCCCTGAGGCTGTCCCTCACAGAAGTCCTGATAATGTCTTTAACTAAACTCTAATGCTGATCTTCCAGAGACAGTTATGTTGATCCTATGTCATGTCCTGACGCTGTCCGTAGCTAAGGCCCTGACTCTAGGCATCACTCAGGCCCTGTCGCTCTCCCTAATTCAGGCTAAGACTCTGTCCCTACCTGAAGCCGTGACGCTGGGCCTAAATTAGGCACTGATGCTCTAATTAGCTATGGTCTTGACAGTATCCCTAGGTCATTTCCTGACACTATCCCTAGATCTTAACCTAAACTTGTCTTTAGCTATTGTCGAGCCTCTTATGCTAACTAAATCCCTGATGCTGTCTCTAACTAAGAGCCTGAAATTAGGCCCGAGGCCGTCAACCTGTCCCTAACTGAGGTTGGAGGCTCATCCTAACTGAGGCGCTGACACTGTCCCTAACTAAAGCCCTGACACTACCCCTAACTCAGTCCCTGACACTGTACTTTACAAGGGCTCTGATGGTAGTCCTAACTCAGGCCCTGATACTGTCTCTACGTAAGGCTCAGAATTTGCCCCTAATATAGGCCCTGTTGTCAGCAATAACTAAAAACTGGACACTAGCCTGAGTTAATATCCTGACATATTTCTAACCAAGGTCCTGACACTGTCCCTAAGAAAGCCCTGTCGCTGTCCCTATGTTAAGAACTGAGGCTGTCCCTAACTCAGGCCCTGAAGCTTTCCTTAACTGAGGCCTTGAAGCTGTGACTAAGTCAGGCCCTGATCATATCTGTAACAAAGACGCTAAGGCTGATCCAACAGAGGCGCTGATTCTGTTCCTAAGTCATGCCCTGACAGTGTCCTCAGCTAAGGGCCTGACGCTCGGCCTCACTCAGGCCCTGTCGCTCTCCCTAAGTCAGGCTCTGATGCTGTCCCTACCTGAAGCCCTGACACTGGTTCTAAATAAGGATCTGATACTCTCAGGAACTAAGGTTTTGACACTATGCTTAGGTCCTTTCCTGACACTCTGCCTAGACCATAACCTGACCGTGTCCCTAGCAAATGTCGTGCCTCTTATGCTAACTACAGCCCTGCTGCTGTCCTTAACTAAGGGCCTAAAATTACTCTCGAGGCTGTGACCCTGTCCGTACCTAAGGCCTCGATGTTCGTCCTAATTCAGGGCCTGACACTGTCCCTAACTAAGGCCCTGCTGCCGTCAATATCTGAACACCTGATATTCTCCTGAGGTAATAGCCTGACCCATGACTTACCAAGGTCCTGAAACTTTCCCAAAGTAAGCCCTGACGCTGTCCCTAAGTGAGGCCTTGAGGCTGTCCCTAACGGAGGCCCTGATAATAGCTTTAACGAAGACCCTAATGCTGATCCTACAGAGGCCTTTATGCTGCTCCTAAGTCATGCCCTGATACTGTCCCTTACTCAGGCCCTAAAGATAGGCCTCACTTAGGCCCCGTTGCTGTACCTTAGTTAGGCTCTGATGCTGTCCATACATCAAGCCCTAGCGCTGGTCCTGATTAAGGCGCTCACGCTGCTGCTAACTAAGGCCCTGATGCTCTCAATGACTAAGGTCTTCTCGTTATCCCTTGGTCATTTCCTTTCACTATCTCTGGCCTGGAACCTGACTCTGTCCCGAGATAATCTCCTGCATCTTATGCTAACTGAAACCCTAATGCTCTCCCTAACTAAGGCCCTGACTACTCCTAACTAAGGCCATGACACTGAACCTAACAAAGGCCCGGAATCTGTCCTTAATATAGGCCCTGCTGCCAGCAATAACTAAAATCCTGACACTCTCCTGAGTTAATATCCTGACTCATTTCTAACCAAGGTCCTGACCCTGTCCCTAAGAAAGCCCTGTCGCTGTCTTTAAGTGAAGCCCTGAGGCTGTCTGTAACTCAGACCCTGAAGCTTTCCCTAACTGAGGCCTTGACGCTGTGACTAACTAGGGCTCCGGTCATGTCTTTAACTAAGAACCTAAAGCTGATCCAACAAAGGCACTGATGCTGCTCCTAAGTCATTCCTTGACAGGGTCCCCAGCTAAGGGCCTGACATTAGGCCTCACTCAGGCCCTGTCGCTCTCCTTAAGTCAGGCCCTGACGTTGTCCCTACCTGAAGCCCTAACACTGCTTCTGAATAAGTCCCTGAGAGTCTCAGTAACAAAGGTCTTCACACTATCCTTAGGTCATTTCCTGACACGATTCCAAGCCTTTACCCTAACCCTGTCCCGAGCTAATGTCCTACCTCTTATGCTAACTAAAGACCTTATGCTGTGCCTAATTCAGGCACTGAATTTAGTCCCAAGGCCGCTAGACTGTCCCTAACTCGGCTCGATGCCCTTATCGTCACAATGTTCCATGACCACTGTCATCACAATGCTCCACGCCCTTGTCATCACAATGCTCCATAAGCCCTGTCATCACAATGCTCCATGACCTTTGTCATCGCAATGCTACATGCCATTGTCATCACAATGCTCCATGCCCTTATCATCACAATGTTCCATGACCCCTTTCATCACAATGCTCCATGACCCTTGTCTAAAATGCTACATGCCTGTGAAATCACAAAGCTCCATGCCCCCTGTCATCACAAGTCCCCATGACTCTTGTCATCACAATGTTTCATGGCCCCTGTCATTCAAAATGCCATATGACCACTGTCATCAAAATGTTCCATGGCCCTTGTCATCACAATGCCCCGTGACCCCTGTCATCACAATGTTCCAGGCCCCCTGTCATCACAATGAGCCGTGACCCCTTTCATCACAATGCTCCAGGTCCGTTTTCATCACAATGCTCCATGGCCCCTGTCATCACAATGCTGCATGATCCTTGTAATCTCAATGCTCCATGGTCCTCGTCATCACAAATCTCCACGCATTGGTCATCACAATGTTCCATGACCCCTGTCATCCCAATGCTCCATAGCACTTTTCATCACAATGCTACATGACCACTTTTATCACAATGTTCCATGACCACTTTCATCACAATGCTCCATGACCACTTTCATCACAATGCCCCATGACCCCTGTCATCAAAATGCTCCATGGCCCTTGTCACCACAATGCTCCAGGACCCGTCATCACAATTCTCCATGGCCCTTGTCATCACAGTGCTCCATGGCGCTTGTCATCACAATGATCCAGAGCCTTAGTGCTTGAGTTGGGAGTAGTATCATTGCCTCAGTTAGGGACACTGTCATTGCCTGAATTGGGAGTAGTGTCAGAGCCTTAGTTAGGGACAGCGCCAGGGCGAGTTGGGAGTAGTGCCAGTGCCTTAGTTAGGGACAGCGCCAGTGCTTGCGTTGGGAGTAGTGTCAGGGCCATAGTTAGGGACAGTGTCAGTGGCTGAGATGGGAATAGTGTCAGGGCCTTAGTTACGGACATTGTCAGTGCCTAAGTTGGGATTTTTGTCAGGGTCTTTATTATGGACAGTGTCAGGGCCTGAGTTAAGAGTAGTGTCAAGGCCTTAATTTGGAGGAGTGTCAGTGTCTCAGTTTGGAGTAGTGTCAGACCCTTAGTTAGGAACAGCGTCAGTGCCTGAGTTGGGAGTAGTGACATGGCCTAAGTTAGGGACAGTGTCAGGGTCTGAGTTAGAAATAGTCTCAAGACCTTAGTTAGGGAGAGTGTCAGTGGCTGTGTTAGGAATAGTGTCAGGGCCTAAGTTAGGAGGAGTCTGAGACCGGTAGTTAGGAACACTGTCAGGGCCTGAGTTGTGAGTAGTTTCAGGGCCTTAGTTAGAGAAAGTGTCAGTGCCGGAGTTGGGAGTTATGTCAGGGCCTTAGTTAGGGACAGTGTCAGTGCCTAGTTTGGGAGTAGTGTCAGGGCCTATTTAGGGACAGTGTCAGGGCCTGAGTTGGAAGTAGTGTCAGGGCATTAGGGACAGTGTCAGTGGCTGAGATGGGAGTAGTGTCAGGGCCTTAGTTAGGGACAGTGTCAGTGCCTGATTTGGGAGTAGTGTCAGGGCCTTAGTTAGGGACAGTGACAGTGCCTAAGTTGGGAGTAATGTCAGGGCCTTAGTTAGGGACAGTGTCAGTGGCTGAGACGGGAGTGGTGTCAGGGCCTTAGTTAGGGACAGTGTCAGGGCCTGAATTGGGAGTAGTCTCTGGGCCGTAGTTAGGAACAGTGTCAGTGACTGAGTTGGGAGTACTCTCAGGGTCTTAGTTAAGGACAGTGTCAGGGCATGAGTTAAGTACTGTGTCAAAGCCTTAGTTACGGAGAGTGTCAGTTTTTGAGTTAAGAGAAGTGTAACGGCCTTATTTAGTGACAGTGACAGTGCCTGAGTTAGGATTGGAGTCAGGGCCTGATTTACGGTAGTGTCAGTGCCTGAGTTAGGAGTAGTGTCAGGGCCTTAGTTAGGGACAGTGTCAGTGCCTGTGTTGGGAGTAGTGTCAGGACCTTAATTAGGGAGAGTGTCAGTGCCTGAGTTGGGAGTAGTGCCAGTGCCTGAGTTGGGAGTAGTGTCAGGGCCATAGTTAGGGATGGTGTCAGTTGCTGAGATGGAAGTAGTGTCAGGCCCTTAGTTACGGACAGTGCCAGGGCCTGAGTTGGGATTAGTTTCAGGGTCTTTATTATGGACTGTGTCAGGGCCTGAGTTAAGAGTAGTGTCAAGGCCTTAATTTGGGAGAGTGTCACTGTCTGAGTTGGGAGTAGTGTCAGACCCTTAGTTAAGGGACAGCGTCAGTGTCTGTGTTAGGAATAGTGCCAGAGCCTAAGTTACGGACAGTGCCAGGGCCTGAGTTAGGAGTAGTCTGAGACTGGTAGTTAGTACCCGTGTAAGGGCCTGAGTTGTGAGTAGTTTCAGGGCCTTAGTTAGCGAAAGTGTCAATGCCGGACTTGGGAGTAATGTCAGGGCTTACTTAGGGAGAGTGTCAGTGCCTGAGGTGGAAGTAGTATCAGGGCCTTAGTTAAGGACAGTGTCAGTGCCTGAGTTCGGAGTACTGTCAGGGCATATTTCGGGACAGTCTCAGTGTCTATTTTGGGAGTAGTGTCACGGCCTTAGTTAGTGACATTGTCAGTGCCTGAGTAAGGAGTAGTGTCCGGGCCTTAGTTAGGGACAGTGTCAGTTGCTTAGTTAGGAGTAGTGTCAGGGCCTAAGTTAGGGCCAGTGTCAGTGCCTGAGTCAGGAGTAGAGTCAGGGCCTAAGTTAGGGACAGTGTCATTGCTTGAGATAGGAGTAGTGTCAGGGCCTTAGTTAGGAGTGGCATCAGTGCCTTCGTTAGGTATTGTATCAGCGCCTCAGTTGGGAATAGTTTCAGGGCCTTATTTAGGACAGTGTTAGTGCCTGAGTTAGGAGTTGTGTCGGCCTTAGTTAGGGACCTTTTCAGGGCCTGAGTTAGGAGTAATGTCAGGGCCTTCCTTAAGTATTGTGTCAGCGCCTGAGTTAGGAATAGTGTCAGGGCCTTAGTTAGGGACATTGTCAGGGCATGATTTAGGAGTTGTGTTAGGGCGTGAGCTATGAATAGTGTCAGGGCCTTAGTTAGTGACAGTGTCAGTGCTGAGTTTGGAGTAGTATCAGGGCCTTAGTTAGAGACAGTGTCAGGGCCTGAGTTAGGTGTATGTCAGGGCCTTAGTTAGGGACAGTGTCAGTGCCTGATTTAGGAGTAGTGTCAGAGGCTTTGTTAGGGACAGTGTCAGGGCCTGAGTTAAGAGTAGTGTCACAGCTTTAGTTAGGACCAGTGTCAGGGCCTTAGTTAAGTCCAACATCAGCGCCTATGATAGGAATCAGATCAGGACCTGTGTTACAGGTAATGTCAGGGCCTTATTTAAGAACAGTGTCAGGGCCTGAGTCCTGACTTACTCCTTACTCTCCTCACTAAGGACTTTTGACACTACTGCTAATTCAGGCCCTGATAATGTCCCTAACTAACGCCCTGACACTACACCTAACTTAGGCCCCGACATGATACTAAACAAAGGCTTTGTTGCTAGTCCAAACTAAAGCCCTAAAATTGGTCCTAAATAAGGCCTTGACACTAATCGCCTTGAAACTTTCCCTAACGTAGCCGCTGCTACCATCAATATCTAAATTCCTGACATTATCCTGAGTTAATATCCTGACCCATGTCTTACCAAGGTCCTGAAACTCTCCCAAAGTTAGCCCTGACACTGTCCCTAAGTGAGGCCCTGAGGCTGTCCCTCACAGAGGTCCTGATAATATCTTTAACTAAACTCTAATGTTGATCTTACAGAGACACTTATGTTGATCCTATGTCATGGCCTGACGCTGTCCGTAGCTAAGGCCCTGACTCTAGGCATCACTCAGGCCCTGTCGCTCTCCCTAAGTCAGGCTAAGACTCTGTCCCTACCTGAAGCCCTGACGCTGGGCCTAAATTAGGCACTGATGCTCTAATTAGCTATGGTCTTGACAGTATCCCTAGGTCATTTCCTGACACTATCCCTAGATCTTAACCTAAACTTGTCTTTAGCTATTGTCGAGCCTCTTATGCTAACTAAATCCCTGATGCTGTCTCTAACTAAGAGCCTGAAATTAGGCCCGAGGCCGTCAACCTGTCCCTAACTGAGGTTGGAGGCTCATCCTAACTGAGGCGCTGACACTGTCCCTAACTAAAGCCCTGACACTACCCCTAACTCAGTCCCTGACACTGTACTTTACAAGGGCTCTGATGCTAGTCCTAACTCAGGCCCTGATACTGTCTCTAAGTAAGGCTCAGAATTTGCCCCTAATATAGGCCCTGCTGTCAGCAATAACTAAAAACTGGACACTAGCCTGAGTTAATATCCTGACATATTTCTAACCAAGGTCCTGACACTGTCCCTAAGAAAGCCCTGTCGCTGTCCCTATGTTAAGAACTGAGGCTGTCCCTAACTCAGGCCCTGAAGCTTTCCCTAACTGAGGCCTTGAAGCTGTGACTAAGTCAGGCCCTGATCATATCTGTAACAAAGACGCTAAGGCTGATCCAACAGAGGCGCTGATTCTGTTCCTAAGTCATGCCCTGACAGTGTCCTCAGCTAAGGGCCTGACGCTCGGCCTCACTCAGGCCCTGTCACTCTCCCTAAGTCAGGCTCTGATGCTGTCCCTACCTGAAGCCCTGACACTGGTTCTAAATAAGGATCTGATACTCTCAGGAACTAAGGTTTTGACACTATGCTTAGGTCCTTTCCTGACACTCTGCCTAGACCATAACCTGACCGTGTCCCTAGCAAATGTCGTGCCTCTTATGCTAACTACAGCCCTGCTGCTGTCCTTAACTAAGGGCCTAAAATTACTCTCGAGGCTGTGACCCTGTCCGTACCTAAGGCCTCGATGTTCGTCCTAATTCAGGGCCTGACACTGTCCCTAACTAAGGCCCTGCTGCCGTCAATATCTAAAGTCCTGACACTATCCTGAGCTAATTTCTTGACCCATCTCTTACCAAGGTCCTGAAACTGTCCCTAAGGAAGCCCTGATGCTGTCTCTAAGTGAGGCCTTGAGGCTGTCCCTAACAGAGGCCCTGAGAATATCTTTAACATAGCCCCTGAGGCTGATCCTACCGTGGCTCTTATGCTGCTCCTAAATCATTTCCTGACACTGTCTTTAGCTAAGGCCCTGACGCTAGGCCTCACTCAGGCCCTGTCCCACTCCCTAAGTCAGGCTCTGACGCTCTTCCTACCCAAAGCCCTGACACTCACTGCTCCTAAATTAGGTCCTGATGTGCTAAGTAACTAAGGTCTTGACACTATCCCTAGGTCATTTCCTGACACTGTCCCTAGACCTTAACCTAACCTTCTCTTTAGCTAATGTCGAGATTAGCTAAAGAGATTCTTTAGAACGAGATTCTTTCATCTTCTGAATATAGTTTTCTTCAAAACATAATTTTTAGAGTGTTACTAACTTTAAACAAAATGTACTCAACTGCTGTGGAATATTCCTTCATAGGAGCGTGCATGGTTCACTTCTGCATCTGCTTGTGGTGGTGTTCAGGTTGCTTTCAGCTGTAGATCCCCTTATGCTAGCTAAATCCCTGATTCTGTCCCTAAATGAGACCCTGAATTTAGGTCCGAGGCCGTGAACCTGTCCCTAACTGAGGACTGGAGGCTCGTCCTAATGCAGGCCCTGACACTGTCCCTAACTAAGGCTCTGACACTACACCTAACTCAGTCACTGACACTGTACCTAACAAAGGCTCTGATGCTAGTCCTACCTTAGGCCCTGACACTGCCTCTAACTAAGGCCCTGCTGCCGTCAATATCTGAACACCTGATATTCTCCTGAGCTAATAGCCTGACCCATGTCTTCCCAAGGTCCTGAAACTTTCCCAAAGTAAGCCCTGACGCTGTCCCTAAGTGAGGCCTTGAGGCTATCCCTAACGGAGGCCCTGATAATAGCTTTAACGAAGACCCTAATGCTGATCCTACAGAGGCCTTTATGCTGCTCCTAAGTCATGCCCTGATACTGTCCCTTACTCAGGCCCTAAAGATAGGCCTCACTTAGGCCCCGTTGCTGTACCTTAGTTAGGCTCTGATGCTGTCCATACATCAAGCCCTAGCGCTGGTCCTGATTAAGGCGCTCACGCTGCTGCTAACTAAGGCCCTGATGCTCTCAATAACTAAGGTCTTCTCGTTATCCCTTGGTCATTTCCTTTCACTATCTCTGGCCTGGAACCTGACTCTGTCCCGAGATAATCTCCTGCATCTTATGCTAACTGAAACCCTAATGCTCTCCCTAACTAAGGCCCTGACTACTCCTAGCTAAGGCCATGACACTGAACCTAACAAAGGCCCGGAATCTGTCCTTAATATAGGCCCTGCTGCCAGCAATAACTAAAATCCTGACACTCTCCTGAGTTAATATCCTGACTCATTTCTAACCAAGGTCCTGACCCTGTCCCTAAGAAAGCCCTGTCGCTGTCTTTAAGTGAAGCCCTGAGGCTGTCTGTAACTCAGACCCTGAAGCTTTCCCTAACTGAGGCCTTGACGCTGTGACTAACTAGGGCTCCGGTCATGTCTTTAACTAAGAACCTAAAGCTGATCCAACAAAGGCACTGATGCTGCTCCTAAGTCATTCCTTGACAGGGTCCCCAGCTAAGGGCCTGACATTAGGCCTCACTCAGGCCCTGTCGCTCTCCTTAAGTCAGGCCCTGACGTTGTCCCTACCTGAAGCCCTAACACTGCTTCTGAATAAGTCCCTGAGAGTCTCAGTAACAAAGGTCTTCACACTATCCTTAGGTCATTTCCTGACACGATTCCAAGCCTTTACCCTAACCCTGTCCCGAGCTAATGTCCTACCTCTTATGCTAACTAAAGACCTTATGCTGTGCCTAATTCAGGCACTGAATTTAGTCCCAAGGCCGCTAGACTGTCCCTAACTCGGCTCGATGCCCTTATCGTCACAATGTTCCATGACCACTGTCATCACAATGCTCCACGCCCTTGTCATCACAATGCTCCATAAGCCCTGTCATCACAATGCTCCATGACCTTTGTCATCGCAATGCTACATGCCATTGTCATCACAATGCTCCATGCCCTTATCATCACAATGTTCCATGACCCCTTTCATCACAATGCTCCATGACCCTTGTCTAAAATGCTACATGCCTGTGAAATCACAAAGCTCCATGCCCCCTGTCATCACAAGTCCCCATGACTCTTGTCATCACAATGTTTCATGGCCCCTGTCATTCAAAATGCCATATGACCACTGTCATCAAAATGTTCCATGGCCCTTGTCATCACAATGCCCCGTGACCCCTGTCATCACAATGTTCCAGGCCCCCTGTCATCACAATGAGCCGTGACCCCTTTCATCACAATGCTCCAGGTCCGTTTTCATCACAATGCTCCATGGCCCCTGTCATCACAATGCTGCATGATCCTTGTAATCTCAATGCTCCATGGTCCTCGTCATCACAAATCTCCACGCATTGGTCATCACAATGTTCCATGACCCCTGTCATCCCAATGCTCCATAGCACTTTTCATCACAATGCTACATGACCACTTTTATCACAATGTTCCATGACCACTTTCATCACAATGCTCCATGACCACTTTCATCACAATGCCCCATGACCCCTGTCATCAAAATGCTCCATGGCCCTTGTCACCACAATGCTCCAGGACCCGTCATCACAATTCTCCATGGCCCTTGTCATCACAGTGCTCCATGGCGCTTGTCATCACAATGATCCAGAGCCTTAGTGCTTGAGTTGGGAGTAGTATCATTGCCTCAGTTAGGGACACTGTCATTGCCTGAATTGGGAGTAGTGTCAGAGCCTTAGTTAGGGACAGCGCCAGGGCGAGTTGGGAGTAGTGCCAGTGCCTTAGTTAGGGACAGCGCCAGTGCTTGCGTTGGGAGTAGTGTCAGGGCCATAGTTAGGGACAGTGTCAGTGGCTGAGATGGGAATAGTGTCAGGGCCTTAGTTACGGACATTGTCAGTGCCTAAGTTGGGATTTTTGTCAGGGTCTTTATTATGGACAGTGTCAGGGCCTGAGTTAAGAGTAGTGTCAAGGCCTTAATTTGGAGGAGTGTCAGTGTCTCAGTTTGGAGTAGTGTCAGACCCTTAGTTAGGAACAGCGTCAGTGCCTGAGTTGGGAGTAGTGACATGGCCTAAGTTAGGGACAGTGTCAGGGTCTGAGTTAGAAATAGTCTCAAGACCTTAGTTAGGGAGAGTGTCAGTGGCTGTGTTAGGAATAGTGTCAGGGCCTAAGTTAGGAGGAGTCTGAGACCGGTAGTTAGGAACACTGTCAGGGCCTGAGTTGTGAGTAGTTTCAGGGCCTTAGTTAGAGAAAGTGTCAGTGCCGGAGTTGGGAGTTATGTCAGGGCCTTAGTTAGGGACAGTGTCAGTGCCTAGTTTGGGAGTAGTGTCAGGGCCTATTTAGGGACAGTGTCAGGGCCTGAGTTGGAAGTAGTGTCAGGGCATTAGGGACAGTGTCAGTGGCTGAGATGGGAGTAGTGTCAGGGCCTTAGTTAGGGACAGTGTCAGTGCCTGATTTGGGAGTAGTGTCAGGGCCTTAGTTAGGGACAGTGACAGTGCCTAAGTTGGGAGTAATGTCAGGGCCTTAGTTAGGGACAGTGTCAGTGGCTGAGACGGGAGTGGTGTCAGGGCCTTAGTTAGGGACAGTGTCAGGGCCTGAATTGGGAGTAGTCTCTGGGCCGTAGTTAGGAACAGTGTCAGTGACTGAGTTGGGAGTACTCTCAGGGTCTTAGTTAAGGACAGTGTCAGGGCATGAGTTAAGTACTGTGTCAAAGCCTTAGTTACGGAGAGTGTCAGTTTTTGAGTTAAGAGAAGTGTAACGGCCTTATTTAGTGACAGTGACAGTGCCTGAGTTAGGATTGGAGTCAGGGCCTGATTTACGGTAGTGTCAGTGCCTGAGTTAGGAGTAGTGTCAGGGCCTTAGTTAGGGACAGTGTCAGTGCCTGTGTTGGGAGTAGTGTCAGGACCTTAATTAGGGAGAGTGTCAGTGCCTGAGTTGGGAGTAGTGCCAGTGCCTGAGTTGGGAGTAGTGTCAGGGCCATAGTTAGGGATGGTGTCAGTTGCTGAGATGGAAGTAGTGTCAGGCCCTTAGTTACGGACAGTGCCAGGGCCTGAGTTGGGATTAGTTTCAGGGTCTTTATTATGGACTGTGTCAGGGCCTGAGTTAAGAGTAGTGTCAAGGCCTTAATTTGGGAGAGTGTCACTGTCTGAGTTGGGAGTAGTGTCAGACCCTTAGTTAAGGGACAGCGTCAGTGTCTGTGTTAGGAATAGTGCCAGAGCCTAAGTTACGGACAGTGCCAGGGCCTGAGTTAGGAGTAGTCTGAGACTGGTAGTTAGTACCCGTGTAAGGGCCTGAGTTGTGAGTAGTTTCAGGGCCTTAGTTAGCGAAAGTGTCAATGCCGGACTTGGGAGTAATGTCAGGGCTTACTTAGGGAGAGTGTCAGTGCCTGAGGTGGAAGTAGTATCAGGGCCTTAGTTAAGGACAGTGTCAGTGCCTGAGTTCGGAGTACTGTCAGGGCATATTTCGGGACAGTCTCAGTGTCTATTTTGGGAGTAGTGTCACGGCCTTAGTTAGTGACATTGTCAGTGCCTGAGTAAGGAGTAGTGTCCGGGCCTTAGTTAGGGACAGTGTCAGTTGCTTAGTTAGGAGTAGTGTCAGGGCCTAAGTTAGGGCCAGTGTCAGTGCCTGAGTCAGGAGTAGAGTCAGGGCCTAAGTTAGGGACAGTGTCATTGCTTGAGATAGGAGTAGTGTCAGGGCCTTAGTTAGGAGTGGCATCAGTGCCTTCGTTAGGTATTGTATCAGCGCCTCAGTTGGGAATAGTTTCAGGGCCTTATTTAGGACAGTGTTAGTGCCTGAGTTAGGAGTTGTGTCGGCCTTAGTTAGGGACCTTTTCAGGGCCTGAGTTAGGAGTAATGTCAGGGCCTTCCTTAAGTATTGTGTCAGCGCCTGAGTTAGGAATAGTGTCAGGGCCTTAGTTAGGGACATTGTCAGGGCATGATTTAGGAGTTGTGTTAGGGCGTGAGCTATGAATAGTGTCAGGGCCTTAGTTAGTGACAGTGTCAGTGCTGAGTTTGGAGTAGTATCAGGGCCTTAGTTAGAGACAGTGTCAGGGCCTGAGTTAGGTGTATGTCAGGGCCTTAGTTAGGGACAGTGTCAGTGCCTGATTTAGGAGTAGTGTCAGAGGCTTTGTTAGGGACAGTGTCAGGGCCTGAGTTAAGAGTAGTGTCACAGCTTTAGTTAGGACCAGTGTCAGGGCCTTAGTTAAGTCCAACATCAGCGCCTATGATAGGAATCAGATCAGGACCTGTGTTACAGGTAATGTCAGGGCCTTATTTAAGAACAGTGTCAGGGCCTGAGTCCTGACTTACTCCTTACTCTCCTCACTAAGGACTTTTGACACTACTGCTAATTCAGGCCCTGATAATGTCCCTAACTAACGCCCTGACACTACACCTAACTTAGGCCCCGACATGATACTAAACAAAGGCTTTGTTGCTAGTCCAAACTAAAGCCCTAAAATTGGTCCTAAATAAGGCCTTGACACTAATCGCCTTGAAACTTTCCCTAACGTAGCCGCTGCTACCATCAATATCTAAAGTCCTGACATTATCCTGAGTTAATATCCTGACCCATGTCTTACCAAGGTCCTGAAACTCTCCCAAAGTTAGCCCTGACACTGTCCCTAAGTGAGGCCCTGAGGCTGTCCCTCACAGAGGTCCTGATAATATCTTTAACTAAACTCTAATGTTGATCTTACAGAGACACTTATGTTGATCCTATGTCATGGCCTGACGCTGTCCGTAGCTAAGGCCCTGACTCTAGGCATCACTCAGGCCCTGTCGCTCTCCCTAAGTCAGGCTAAGACTCTGTCCCTACCTGAAGCCCTGACGCTGGGCCTAAATTAGGCACTGATGCTCTAATTAGCTATGGTCTTGACAGTATCCCTAGGTCATTTCCTGACACTATCCCTAGATCTTAACCTAAACTTGTCTTTAGCTATTGTCGAGCCTCTTATGCTAACTAAATCCCTGATGCTGTCTCTAACTAAGAGCCTGAAATTAGGCCCGAGGCCGTCAACCTGTCCCTAACTGAGGTTGGAGGCTCATCCTAACTGAGGCGCTGACACTGTCCCTAACTAAAGCCCTGACACTACACCTAACTCAGTCCCTGACACTGTACTTTACAAGGGCTCTGATGCTAGTCCTAACTCAGGCCCTGATACTGTCTCTAAGTAAGGCTCAGAATTTGCCCCTAATATAGGCCCTGCTGTCAGCAATAACTAAAAACTGGACACTAGCCTGAGTTAATATCCTGACATATTTCTACCCAAGGTCCTGACACTGTCCCTAAGAAAGCCCTGTCGCTGTCCCTATGTTAAGAACTGAGGCTGTCCCTAACTCAGGCCCTGAAGCTTTCCCTAACTGAGGCCTTGAAGCTGTGACTAAGTCAGGCCCTGATCATATCTGTAACAAAGACGCTAAGGCTGATCCAACAGAGGCGCTGATTCTGTTCCTAAGTCATGCCCTGACAGTGTCCTCAGCTAAGGGCCTGACGCTCGGCCTCACTCAGGCCCTGTCACTCTCCCTAAGTCAGGCTCTGATGCTGTCCCTACCTGAAGCCCTGACACTGGTTCTAAATAAGGATCTGATACTCTCAGGAACTAAGGTTTTGACACTATGCTTAGGTCCTTTCCTGACACTCTGCCTAGACCATAACCTGACCGTGTCCCTAGCAAATGTCGTGCCTCTTATGCTAACTACAGCCCTGCTGCTGTCCTTAACTAAGGGCCTAAAATTACTCTCGAGGCTGTGACCCTGTCCGTACCTAAGGCCTCGATGTTCGTCCTAATTCAGGGCCTGACACTGTCCCTAACTAAGGCCCTGCTGCCGTCAATATCTAAAGTCCTGACACTATCCTGAGCTAATTTCTTGACCCATCTCTTACCAAGGTCCTGAAACTGTCCCTAAGGAAGCCCTGATGCTGTCTCTAAGTGAGGCCTTGAGGCTGTCCCTAACAGAGGCCCTGAGAATATCTTTAACATAGCCCCTGAGGCTGATCCTACCGTGGCTCTTATGCTGCTCCTAAATCATTTCCTGACACTGTCTTTAGCTAAGGCCCTGACGCTAGGCCTCACTCAGGCCCTGTCCCACTCCCTAAGTCAGGCTCTGACGCTCTTCCTACCCGAAGCCCTGACACTCACTGCTCCTAAATTAGGTCCTGATGTGCTAAGTAACTAAGGTCTTGACACTATCCCTAGGTCATTTCCTGACACTGTCCCTAGACCTTAACCTAACCTTCTCTTTAGCTAATGTCGAGATTAGCTAAAGAGATTCTTTAGAACGAGATTCTTTCATCTTCTGAATATAGTTTTCTTCAAAACATAATTTTTAGAGTGTTACTAACTTTAAACAAAATGTACTCAACTGCTGTGGAATATTCCTTCATAGGAGCGTGCATGGTTCACTTCTGCATCTGCTTGTGGTGGTGTTCAGGTTGCTTTCAGCTGTAGATCCCCTTATGCTAGCTAAATCCCTGATTCTGTCCCTAAATGAGACCCTGAATTTAGGTCCGAGGCCGTGAACCTGTCCCTAACTGAGGACTGGAGGCTCGTCCTAATGCAGGCCCTGACACTGTCCCTAACTAAGGCTCTGACACTACACCTAACTCAGTCACTGACACTGTACCTAACAAAGGCTCTGATGCTAGTCCTACCTTAGGCCCTGACACTGCCTCTAACTAAGGCCCTGCTGCCGTCAATATCTGAACACCTGATATTCTCCTGAGCTAATAGCCTGACCCATGTCTTCCCAAGGTCCTGAAACTTTCCCAAAGTAAGCCCTGACGCTGTCCCTAAGTGAGGCCTTGAGGCTATCCCTAACGGAGGCCCTGATAATAGCTTTAACGAAGACCCTAATGCTGATCCTACAGAGGCCTTTATGCTGCTCCTAAGTCATGCCCTGATACTGTCCCTTACTCAGGCCCTAAAGATAGGCCTCACTTAGGCCCCGTTGCTGTACCTTAGTTAGGCTCTGATGCTGTCCATACATCAAGCCCTAGCGCTGGTCCTGATTAAGGCGCTCACGCTGCTGCTAACTAAGGCCCTGATGCTCTCAATGACTAAGGTCTTCTCGTTATCCCTTGGTCATTTCCTTTCACTATCTCTGGCCTGGAACCTGACTCTGTCCCGAGATAATCTCCTGCATCTTATGCTAACTGAAACCCTAATGCTCTCCCTAACTAAGGCCCTGACTACTCCTAACTAAGGCCATGACACTGAACCTAACAAAGGCCCGGAATCTGTCCTTAATATAGGCCCTGCTGCCAGCAATAACTAAAATCCTGACACTCTCCTGAGTTAATATCCTGACTCATTTCTAACCAAGGTCCTGACCCTGTCCCTAAGAAAGCCCTGTCGCTGTCTTTAAGTGAAGCCCTGAGGCTGTCTGTAACTCAGACCCTGAAGCTTTCCCTAACTGAGGCCTTGACGCTGTGACTAACTAGGGCTCCGGTCATGTCTTTAACTAAGAACCTAAAGCTGATCCAACAAAGGCACTGATGCTGCTCCTAAGTCATTCCTTGACAGGGTCCCCAGCTAAGGGCCTGACATTAGGCCTCACTCAGGCCCTGTCGCTCTCCTTAAGTCAGGCCCTGACGTTGTCCCTACCTGAAGCCCTAACACTGCTTCTGAATAAGTCCCTGAGAGTCTCAGTAACAAAGGTCTTCACACTATCCTTAGGTCATTTCCTGACACGATTCCAAGCCTTTACCCTAACCCTGTCCCGAGCTAATGTCCTACCTCTTATGCTAACTAAAGACCTTATGCTGTGCCTAATTCAGGCACTGAATTTAGTCCCAAGGCCGCTAGACTGTCCCTAACTCGGCTCGATGCCCTTATCGTCACAATGTTCCATGACCACTGTCATCACAATGCTCCACGCCCTTGTCATCACAATGCTCCATAAGCCCTGTCATCACAATGCTCCATGACCTTTGTCATCGCAATGCTACATGCCATTGTCATCACAATGCTCCATGCCCTTATCATCACAATGTTCCATGACCCCTTTCATCACAATGCTCCATGACCCTTGTCTAAAATGCTACATGCCTGTGAAATCACAAAGCTCCATGCCCCCTGTCATCACAAGTCCCCATGACTCTTGTCATCACAATGTTTCATGGCCCCTGTCATTCAAAATGCCATATGACCACTGTCATCAAAATGTTCCATGGCCCTTGTCATCACAATGCCCCGTGACCCCTGTCATCACAATGTTCCAGGCCCCCTGTCATCACAATGAGCCGTGACCCCTTTCATCACAATGCTCCAGGTCCGTTTTCATCACAATGCTCCATGGCCCCTGTCATCACAATGCTGCATGATCCTTGTAATCTCAATGCTCCATGGTCCTCGTCATCACAAATCTCCACGCATTGGTCATCACAATGTTCCATGACCCCTGTCATCCCAATGCTCCATAGCACTTTTCATCACAATGCTACATGACCACTTTTATCACAATGTTCCATGACCACTTTCATCACAATGCTCCATGACCACTTTCATCACAATGCCCCATGACCCCTGTCATCAAAATGCTCCATGGCCCTTGTCACCACAATGCTCCAGGACCCGTCATCACAATTCTCCATGGCCCTTGTCATCACAGTGCTCCATGGCGCTTGTCATCACAATGATCCAGAGCCTTAGTGCTTGAGTTGGGAGTAGTATCATTGCCTCAGTTAGGGACACTGTCATTGCCTGAATTGGGAGTAGTGTCAGAACCTTAGTTAGGGACAGCGCCAGGGCGAGTTGGGAGTAGTGCCAGTGCCTTAGTTAGGGACAGCGCCAGTGCTTGCGTTGGGAGTAGTGTCAGGGCCATAGTTAGGGACAGTGTCAGTGGCTGAGATGGGAATAGTGTCAGGGCCTTAGTTACGGACATTGTCAGTGCCTAAGTTGGGATTTTTGTCAGGGTCTTTATTATGGACAGTGTCAGGGCCTGAGTTAAGAGTAGTGTCAAGGCCTTAATTTGGAGGAGTGTCAGTGTCTCAGTTTGGAGTAGTGTCAGACCCTTAGTTAGGAACAGCGTCAGTGCCTGAGTTGGGAGTAGTGACATGGCCTAAGTTAGGGACAGTGTCAGGGTCTGAGTTAGAAATAGTCTCAAGACCTTAGTTAGGGAGAGTGTCAGTGGCTGTGTTAGGAATAGTGTCAGGGCCTAAGTTAGGAGGAGTCTGAGACCGGTAGTTAGGAACACTGTCAGGGCCTGAGTTGTGAGTAGTTTCAGGGCCTTAGTTAGAGAAAGTGTCAGTGCCGGAGTTGGGAGTTATGTCAGGGCCTTAGTTAGGGACAGTGTCAGTGCCTAGTTTGGGAGTAGTGTCAGGGCCTATTTAGGGACAGTGTCAGGGCCTGAGTTGGAAGTAGTGTCAGGGCATTAGGGACAGTGTCAGTGGCTGAGATGGGAGTAGTGTCAGGGCCTTAGTTAGGGACAGTGTCAGTGCCTGATTTGGGAGTAGTGTCAGGGCCTTAGTTAGGGACAGTGACAGTGCCTAAGTTGGGAGTAATGTTAGGGCCTTAGTTAGGGACAGTGTCAGTGGCTGAGACGGGAGTGGTGTCAGGGCCTTAGTTAGGGACAGTGTCAGGGCCTGAATTGGGAGTAGTCTCTGGGCCGTAGTTAGGAACAGTGTCAGTGACTGAGTTGGGAGTACTCTCAGGGTCTTAGTTAAGGACAGTGTCAGGGCATGAGTTAAGTACTGTGTCAAAGCCTTAGTTACGGAGAGTGTCAGTTTTTGAGTTAAGAGAAGTGTAACGGCCTTATTTAGTGACAGTGACAGTGCCTGAGTTAGGAGTGGAGTCAGGGCCTGATTTACGGTAGTGTCAGTGCCTGAGTTAGGAGTAGTGTCAGGGCCTTAGTTAGGGACAGTGTCAGTGCCTGTGTTGGGAGTAGTGTCAGGACCTTAATTAGGGAGAGTGTCAGTGCCTGAGTTGGGAGTAGTGCCAGTGCCTGAGTTGGGAGTAGTGTCAGGGCCATAGTTAGGGATGGTGTCAGTTGCTGAGATGGAAGTAGTGTCAGGCCCTTAGTTACGGACAGTGCCAGGGCCTGAGTTGGGATTAGTTTCAGGGTCTTTATTATGGACTGTGTCAGGGCCTGAGTTAAGAGTAGTGTCAAGGCCTTAATTTGGGAGAGTGTCACTGTCTGAGTTGGGAGTAGTGTCAGACCCTTAGTTAAGGGACAGCGTCAGTGTCTGTGTTAGGAATAGTGCCAGAGCCTAAGTTACGGACAGTGCCAGGGCCTGAGTTAGGAGTAGTCTGAGACTGGTAGTTAGTACCCGTGTAAGGGCCTGAGTTGTGAGTAGTTTCAGGGCCTTAGTTAGCGAAAGTGTCAATGCCGGACTTGGGAGTAATGTCAGGGCTTACTTAGGGAGAGTGTCAGTGCCTGAGGTGGAAGTAGTATCAGGGCCTTAGTTAAGGACAGTGTCAGTGCCTGAGTTCGGAGTACTGTCAGGGCATATTTCGGGACAGTCTCAGTGTCTATTTTGGGAGTAGTGTCACGGCCTTAGTTAGTGACATTGTCAGTGCCTGAGTAAGGAGTAGTGTCCGGGCCTTAGTTAGGGACAGTGTCAGTTGCTTAGTTAGGAGTAGTGTCAGGGCCTAAGTTAGGGCCAGTGTCAGTGCCTGAGTCAGGAGTAGAGTCAGGGCCTAAGTTAGGGACAGTGTCATTGCTTGAGATAGGAGTAGTGTCAGGGCCTTAGTTAGGAGTGGCATCAATGCCTTCGTTAGGTATTGTATCAGCGCCTCAGTTGGGAATAGTTTCAGGGCCTTATTTAGGACAGTGTTAGTGCCTGAGTTAGGAGTTGTGTCGGCCTTAGTTAGGGACCTTTTCAGGGCCTGAGTTAGGAGTAATGTCAGGGCCTTCCTTAAGTATTGTGTCAGCGCCTGAGTTAGGAATAGTGTCAGGGCCTTAGTTAGGGACATTGTCAGGGCATGATTTAGGAGTTGTGTTAGGGCGTGAGCTATGAATAGTGTCAGGGCCTTAGTTAGTGACAGTGTCAGTGCTGAGTTTGGAGTAGTATCAGGGCCTTAGTTAGAGACAGTGTCAGGGCCTGAGTTAGGTGTATGTCAGGACCTTAGTTAGGGACAGTGTCAGTGCCTGATTTAGGAGTAGTGTCAGAGGCTTTGTTAGGGACAGTGTCAGGGCCTGAGTTAAGAGTAGTGTCACAGCTTTAGTTAGGACCAGTGTCAGGGCCTTAGTTAAGTCCAACATCAGCGCCTATGATAGGAATCAGATCAGGACCTGTGTTACAGGTAACGTCAGGGCCTTATTTAAGAACAGTGTCAGGGCCTGAGTCCTGACTTACTCCTTACTCTCCTCACTAAGGACTTTTGACACTACTGCTAATTCAGGCCCTGATAATGTCCCTAACTAACGCCCTGACACTACACCTAACTTAGGCCCCGACATGATACTAAACAAAGGCTTTGTTGCTAGTCCAAACTAAAGCCCTAAAATTGGTCCTAAATAAGGCCTTGACACTAATCGCCTTGAAACTTTCCCTAACGTAGCCGCTGCTACCATCAATATCTAAAGTCCTGACATTATCCTGAGTTAATATCCTGACCCATGTCTTACCAAGGTCCTGAAACTCTCCCAAAGTTAGCCCTGACACTGTCCCTAAGTGAGGCCCTGAGGCTGTCCCTCACAGAGGTCCTGATAATATCTTTAACTAAACTCTAATGTTGATCTTACAGAGACACTTATGTTGATCCTATGTCATGGCCTGACGCTGTCCGTAGCTAAGGCCCTGACTCTAGGCATCACTCAGGCCCTGTCGCTCTCCCTAAGTCAGGCTAAGACTCTGTCCCTACCTGAAGCCCTGACGCTGGGCCTAAATTAGGCACTGATGCTCTAATTAGCTATGGTCTTGACAGTATCCCTAGGTCATTTCCTGACACTATCCCTAGATCTTAACCTAAACTTGTCTTTAGCTATTGTCGAGCCTCTTATGCTAACTAAATCCCTGATGCTGTCTCTAACTAAGAGCCTGAAATTAGGCCCGAGGCCGTCAACCTGTCCCTAACTGAGGTTGGAGGCTCATCCTAACTGAGGCGCTGACACTGTCCCTAACTAAAGCCCTGACACTACACCTAACTCAGTCCCTGACACTGTACTTTACAAGGGCTCTGATGCTAGTCCTAACTCAGGCCCTGACACTGTCTCTAAGTAAGGCTCAGAATTTGCCCCTAAGATAGGCCCTGCTGTCAGCAATAACTAAAAACTGGACACTAGCCTGAGTTAATATCCTGACATATTTCTAACCAAGGTCCTGACACTGTCCCTAAGAAAGCCCTGTCGCTGTCCCTATGTTAAGAACTGAGGCTGTCCCTAACTCAGGCCCTGAAGCTTTCCCTAACTGAGGCCTTGAAGCTGTGACTAAGTCAGGCCCTGATCATATCTGTAACAAAGACGCTAAGGCTGATCCAAAAGAGGCGCTGATTCTGTTCCTAAGTCATGCCCTGACAGTGTCCTCAGCTAAGGTCCTGACGCTAGGCCTCACTCAGGCCCTGTCGCTCTCCCTAAGTCAGGCTCTGATGCTGTCCCTACCTGAAGCCCTGACACTGGTTCTAAATAAGGATCTGATACTCTCAGTAACTAAGGTTTTGACACTATGCTTAGGTCCTTTCCTGACACTATCCCTAGACCATAACCTGACCCTGTCCCTAGCAAATGTCGTGCCTCTTATGCTAACTACAGCCCTGCTGCTGTCCTTAACTAAGGGCCTAAAATTACTCTCGAGGCTGTGACCCTGTCCGTACCTAAGGCCTCGATGTTCGTCCTAATTCAGGGCCTGACACTGTCCCTAACTAAGGCCCTGCTGCCGTCAATATCTAAAGTCCTGACACTATCCTGAGCTAATTTCCTGACCCATCTCTTACCAAGGTCCTGAAACTGTCCCTAAGGAAGCCCTGATGCTGTCTCTAAGTGAGGCCTTGAGGCTGTCCCTAACAGAGGCCCTGAGAATATCTTTAACATAGCCCCTGAGGCTGATCCTACCGTGGCTCTTATGCTGCTCCTAAGTCATGCCCTGACACTGTCTCTAGCTAAGGCCCTGACGCTAGGCCTCACTCAGGCCCTGTCCCACTCCCTAAGTCAGGCTCTGACGCTCTTCCTACCCGAAGCCCTGACACTCACTGCTCCTAAATTAGGTCCTGATGTGCTAAGTAACTAAGGTCTTGACACTATCCCTAGGTCATTTCCTGACACTGTCCCTAGACCTTAACCTAACCTTCTCTTTAGCTAATGTCGAGATTAGCTAAAGAGATTCTTTAGAACGAGATTCTTTCATCTTCTGAATATAGTTTTCTTCAAAACATAATTTTTAGAGTGTTACTAACTTTAAACTAAATGTACTCAACTGCTGTGGAATATTCCTTCATAGGAGCGTGCATGGTTCACTTCTGCATCTGCTTGTGGTGGTGTTCAGGTTGCTTTCAGCTGTAGATCCCCTTATGCTAGCTAAATCCCTGATTCTGTCCCTAAATGAGGCCCTGAATTTAGGTCCGAGGCCGTGAACCTGTCCCTAACTGAGGCCTGGAGGCTCGTCCTAATGCAGGCCCTGACACTGTCCCTAACTAAGGCTCTGACACTACACCTAGCTCAGTCACTGTCACTGTACCTAACAAAGGCTCTGATGCTAGTCCTAACTTAGGCCCTGACACTGCCTCTAACTAAGGCCCTGCTGCCGTCAATATCTGAACACCTGATATTCTCCTGAGCTAATAGCCTGACCCATGTCTTCCCAAGGTCCTGAAACTTTCCCAAAGTAAGCCCTGACGCTGTCCCTAAGTGAGGCCTTGAGGCTATCCCTAACGGAGGCCCTGATAATAGCTTTAACGAAGACCCTAATGCTGATCCTACAGAGGCCTTTCTGCTGCTCCTAAGTCATGCCCTGATACTGTCCCTTACTCAGGCCCCAAAGATAGACCTCACTTAGGCCCCGTTGCTGTACCTTAGTTAGGCTCTGATGCTGTCCATACATCAAGCCCTGGCGCTGGTCCTGATTAAGGCGCTCACGCTGCTGCTAACTACGGCCCTGATGCTCTCAATAACTAAGGTCTTCTCGTTATCCCTTGGTCATTTCCTGTCACTATCTCTGGCCTGGAACCTGACTCTGTCCCGAGATAATCTCCTGCATCTTATGCTAACTGATACCCTAATGCTCTCCCTAACTGAGGCCCTGACTACTCCTAACTAAGGCCATGACACTGAACCTAACAAAGGCCCGGAATCTGTCCTTAATATAGGCCCTGCTGCCAGCAATAACTAAAATCCTGACACTCTCCTGAGTTAATATCCTGACTCATTTCTAACCAAGGTCCTGACCCTGTCCCTAAGAAAGCCCTGTCGCTGTCTTTAAGTGAAGCCCTGAGGCTGTCTGTAACTCAGACCCTGAAGCTTTCCCTAACTGAGGCCTTGACGCTGTGACTAACTAGGGCTCCGGTCATGTCTTTAACTAAGAACCTAAAGCTGATCCAACAAAGGCACTGATGCTGCTCCTAAGTCATTCCTTGACAGGGTCCCCAGCTAAGGGCCTGACATTAGGCCTCACTCAGGCCCTGTCGCTCTCCTTAAGTCAGGCCCTGACGTTGTCCCTACCTGAAGCCCTAACACTGCTTCTGAATAAGTCCCTGAGAGTCTCAGTAACAAAGGTCCTCACACTATCCTTAGGTCATTTCCTGACACGATTCCAAGCCTTTACCCTAACCCTGTCCCGAGCTAATGTCCTACCTCTTATGCTAACTAAAGACCTTATGCTGTGCCTAATTCAGGCACTGAATTTAGTCCCAAGGCCGCTAGACTGTCCCTAACCCGCCTCGATGCCCTTATCGTCACAATGTTCCATGACCACTGTCATCACAATGCTCCACGCCCTTGTCATCACAATGCTCCATAACCCCTGTCATCACAATGCTCCATGACCTTTGTCATCGCAATGCTACATGCCATTGTCATCACAATGCTCCATGCCCTTATCATCACAATGATCCATGACCCCTTTCATCACAATGCTCCATGACCCTTGTCTAAAATGCTACATGCCTGTGAAATCACAAAGCTCCATGCCCCCTGTCATCACAAGTCCCCATGACTCTTGTCATCACAATGTTTCATGGCCCCTGTCATTCAAAATGCCATATGACCACTGTCATCAAAATGTTCCATGGCCCTTGTCATCACAATGCCCCGTGACCCCTGTCATCACAATGTTCCAGGCCCCCTGTCATCACAATGAGCCGTGACCCCTTTCATCACAATGCTCCAGGTCCGTTTTCATCACAATGCTCCATGGCCCCTGTCATCACAATGCTGCATGATCCTTGTAATCTCAATTCTCCATGGTCCTCGTCATCACAAATCTCCACGCATTGGTCATCACAATGTTCCATGACCCCTGTCATCCCAATGCTCCATAGCACTTTTCATCACAATGCTACATGACCAATTTTATCACAATGTTCCATGACCAC
Organism: Balaenoptera physalus; assembly: GCF_965194825.1. Lineage (NCBI taxonomy): Eukaryota > Metazoa > Chordata > Mammalia > Artiodactyla > Balaenopteridae > Balaenoptera > Balaenoptera physalus. Next base: position 644,272 of record NW_028126342.1, on the reverse strand, counting down.
TTTCATCACAATGCTCCATGACCACTTTCATCACAATGCCCCATGACCCCTGTCATCAAAATGCTTCATGGCCCTTGTCACCACAATGCTCCAGGACCCGTCATCACAATTCTCCATGGCCCTTGTCATCACAGTGCTCCATGGCGCTTGTCATCACAATGATCCAGAGCCTTAGTGCTTGAGCTGGGAGTAGTATCATTGCCTCAGTTAGGGACACTGTCATTGCCTGAAATGGGCAATGTGTCAGAGCCTTAGTTAGGGACAGCGCCAGGATGAGTTGGGAGTAGTGCCAGTGCCTTAGTTAGGGACAGCACCAGTGCTTGCGTTGGGAGTAGTGTCAGGGCCATAGTTAGGGACAGTGTCAGTGGCTGAGATGGGAATAGTGTCAGGGCCTTAGTTACGGACATTGTCAGTGCGTAAGTTGGGATTTTTGTCAGGGTCTTTATTATGGACAGTGTCAGGGCCTGAGTTAAGAGTAGTGTCAAGGCCTTAATTTGGAGGAGTGTCAGTGTCTCAGTTTGGAGTAGTGTCAGACCCTTAGTTAGGAACAGCGTCAGTGCCTGAGTTGGGAGTAGTGACATGGCCTAAGTTAGGGACAGTGTCAGGGTCTGAGTTAGAAATAGTCTCAAGACCTTAGTTAGGGAGAGTGTCAGTGACTGTGTTAGGAATAGTGTCAGGGCCTAAGTTAGGAGGAGTCTGAGACCGGTAGTTAGGAACACTGTCAGGGCCTGAGTTGTGAGTAGTTTCAGGGCCTTAGTTAGAGAAAGTGTCAGTGCCGGAGTTGGGAGTTATGTCAGGGCCTTAGTTAGAGACAGTGTCAGTGCCTAGTTTGGGAGTAGTGTCAGGGCCTAGTTAGGGACAGTGTCAGGGCCTGAGTTGGAAGTAGTGTCAGGGCATTAGGGACAGTGTCAGTGGCTGAGATGGGAGTAGTGTCAGGGCCTTAGTTATGGACAGTGTCAGTGCCTGATTTGGGAGTAGTGTCAGGGCCTTAGTTAGGGACAGTGTCAGTGCCTAGTTTGGGAGTAGTGTCAGGGCCTAGTTAGGGACAGTGTCAGGGCCTGAGTTGGAAGTAGTGTCAGGGCATTAGGGACAGTGTCAGTGGCTGAGATGGGAGTAGTGTCAAGGCCTTAGTTAGGGACAGTGTCAGTGGCTGAGATGGGAGTGGTGTCAGGGCCTTAGTTAGGGACAGTGTCAGGGCCTGAATTGGGAGTAGTCTCTGGGCCGTAGTTAGGAACAGCGTCAGTGACTGAGTTGGGAGTACTCTCAGGGTCTTAGTTAAGGACAGTGTCAGGGCATGAGTTAAGTATTGTGTCAAAACCTTAGTTACGGAGAATGTCAGTTTTTGAGTTAAGAGAAGTGTAACGGCCTTATTTAGTGACAGTGACAGTGCCTGAGTTAGGAGTGGAGTCAGGGCCTTATTTACGGTAGTGTCAGTGCCTGAGTTAGGAGTAGTGTCAGGGCCTTAGTTAGGGACAGTGTCAGTGCCTGTGTTGGGAGTAGTGTCAGGACCTTAATTAGGGAGAGTGTCAGTGCCTGAGTTGGGAGTAGTGCCAGTGCCTTAGTTAGAGACAGCGCCAGTGCCTGAGTTGGGAGTAGTGTCAGGGCCATAGTTAGGGATGGTGTCAGTTGCTGAGATGGAAGTAGTGTCAGGCCCTTAGTTACGGACAGTGCCAGGGCCTGAGTTGGGATTAGTTTCAGGGTCTTTATTATGGACTGTGTCAGGGCCTGAGTTAAGAGTAGTGTCAAGGCCTTAATTTGGGAGAGTGTCACTGTCTGAGTTGGGAGTAGTGTCAGACCCTTAGTTAAGGGACAGCGTCAGTGTCTGAGTTAGGAATAGTGCCAGAGCCTAAGTTACGGACAGTGCCAGGGCCTGAGTTAGGAGTAGTCTGAGACTGGTAGTTAGTACCCGTGTAAGGGCCTGAGTTGTGAGTAGTTTCAGGGCCTTAGTTAGCGAAAGTGTCAATGCCGGAATTGGGAGTAATGTCAGGGCTTACTTAGGGAGAGTGTCAGTGCCTGAGGTGGAAGTAGTATCAGGGCCTTAGTTAAGGACAGTGTCAGTGCCTGAGTTCGGAGTACTGTCAGGGCATATTTCGGGACAGTCTCAGTGCCTATTTTGGGAGTAGTGTCACGGCCTTAGTTAGTGACATTGTCAGTGCCTGAGTAAGGAGTAGTGTCCGGGCCTTAGTTAGGGACAGTGTCAGTTGCTTAGTTAGGAGTAGTGTCAGGGCCTAAGTTAGGGCCAGTGTCAGTGCCTGAGTCAGGAGTAGAGTCAGGGTCTAAGTTAGGGACAGTGTCATTGCTTGAGATAGGAGTAGTGTCAGGGCCTTAGTTAGGAGTAGCATCAGTGCCTTCGTTAGGTATTGTATCAGCGCCTCAGTTGGGAATAGTTTCAGGGCCTTATTTAGGACAGTGTTAGTGCCTGAGTTAGGAGTTGTGTCGGCCTTAGTTAGGGACCTTTTCAGGGCCTGAGTTAGGAGTAATGTCAGGGCCTTCCTTAAGTATTGTGTCGGCGCCTGAGTTAGGAATAGTGTCAGGGCGTTAGTTAGGGACATTGTCAGGGCATGATTTAGGAGTTGTGTTAGGGCGTGAGCTATGAATAGTGTCAGGGCCTTAGTTAGTGACAGTGTCAGTGCTGAGTTTGGAGTAGTATCAGGACCTTAGTTAGAGACAGTGTCAGGGCCTGAGTTAGGTGTATGTCAGGGCCTTAGTTAGGAACAGTGTCAGTGGCTGATTTAGGAGTAGTGTCAGAGGCTTTGTTGGGACAGTGTCAGGGCCTGAGTTAAGAGTAGTGTCACAGCTTTAGTTAGGACCAGTGTCAGGGCCTTAGTTAAGTCCAACATCAGCGCCTATGATAGGAATCAGATCAGGACCTGTGTTACAGGTAATGTCAGGGCCTTATTTAAGAACAGTGTCAGGGCCTGAGTCCTGACTTACTCCTTACTCTCCTCAATGAGGACTTTTGACACTACTGCTAATTCAGGCCCTGATAATGTCCCTAACTAAGGCCCTGACACTACACCTAAATTAGGCCCCGACATGATACTTAACAAAGGCTTTGTTGCTGGTCCAAACTAAAGCCCTAAAATTGGTCCTAAATAAGGCCTTGACACTAATCGCCTTGAAACTTTCCCTAACGTAGGCGCTGCTACCATCAATATCTAAAGTCCTGACATTATCCTGAGCTAATATCCTGACCCATGTCTTACCAAGGTCCTGAAACTCTCCCAAAGTTAGCCCTGACACTGTCCCTAAGTGAGGCCCTGAGGCTGTCCCTCACAGAGGTCCTGATAATGTCTTTAACTAAACTCTAATGCTGATCTTACAGAGACCCTTATGTTGATCCTATGTCATGCCCTGACGCTGTCCGTAGCTAAGGCCCTGACTCTAGGCATCACTCAGGCCCTGTCGCTCTCCCTAAGTCAGGCTAAGACTCTGTCCCTACCTGAAGCCCTGACGCTGGGCCTAAATTAGGCACTGATGCTCTAATTAGCTATGGTCTTGACAGTATCCCTAGGTCATTTCCTGACACTATCCCTAGATCTTAACCTAAACTTGTCTTTAGCTATTGTCGAGCCTCTTATGCTAACTAAATCCCTGATGCTGTCTCTAACTAAGAGCCTGAAATTAGGCCCGAGGCCGTCAACCTGTCCCTAACTGAGGTTGGAGGCTCATCCTAACTGAGGCGCTGACACTGTCCCTAACTAAAGCCCTGACACTACACCTAACTCAGTCCCTGACACTGTACTTTACAAGGGCTCTGATGCTAGTCCTAACTCAGGCCCTGACACTGTCTCTAAGTAAGGCTCAGAATTTGCCCCTAAGATAGGCCCTGCTGTCAGCAATAACTAAAAACTGGACACTAGCCTGAGTTAATATCCTGACATATTTCTAACCAAGGTCCTGACACTGTCCCTAAGAAAGCCCTGTCGCTGTCCCTATGTTAAGAACTGAGGCTGTCCCTAACTCAGGCCCTGAAGCTTTCCCTAACTGAGGCCTTGAAGCTGTGACTAAGTCAGGCCCTGATCATATCTGTAACAAAGACGCTAAGGCTGATCCAACAGAGGCGCTGATTCTGTTCCTAAGTCATGCCCTGACAGTGTCCTCAGCTAAGGGCCTGACGCTAGGCCTCACTCAGGCCCTGTCGCTCTCCCTAAGTCAGGCTCTGATGCTGTCCCTACCTGAAGCCCTGACACTGGTTCTAAATAAGGATCTGATACTCTCAGTAACTAAGGTTTTGACACTATGCTTAGGTCCTTTCCTGACACTATCCCTAGACCATAACCTGACCCTGTCCCTAGCAAATGTCGTGCCTCTTATGCTAACTACAGCCCTGCTGCTGTCCTTAACTAAGGGCCTAAAATTACTCTCGAGGCTGTGACCCTGTCCGTACCTAAGGCCTCGATGTTCGTCCTAATTCAGGGCCTGACACTGTCCCTAACTAAGGCCCTGCTGCCGTCAATATCTAAAGTCCTGACACTATCCTGAGCTAATTTCCTGACCCATCTCTTACCAAGGTCCTGAAACTGTCCCTAAGGAAGCCCTGATGCTGTCTCTAAGTGAGGCCTTGAGGCTGTCCCTAACAGAGGCCCTGAGAATATCTTTAACATAGCCCCTGAGGCTGATCCTACCGTGGCTCTTATGCTGCTCCTAAGTCATGCCCTGACACTGTCTCTAGCTAAGGCCCTGACGCTAGGCCTCACTCAGGCCCTGTCCCACTCCCTAAGTCAGGCTCTGACGCTCTTCCTACCCGAAGCCCTGACACTCACTGCTCCTAAATTAGGTCCTGATGTGCTAAGTAACTAAGGTCTTGACACTATCCCTAGGTCATTTCCTGACACTGTCCCTAGACCTTAACCTAACCTTCTCTTTAGCTAATGTCGAGATTAGCTAAAGAGATTCTTTAGAACGAGATTCTTTCATCTTCTGAATATAGTTTTCTTCAAAACATAATTTTTAGAGTGTTACTAACTTTAAACTAAATGTACTCAACTGCTGTGGAATATTCCTTCATAGGAGCGTGCATGGTTCACTTCTGCATCTGCTTGTGGTGGTGTTCAGGTTGCTTTCAGCTGTAGATCCCCTTATGCTAGCTAAATCCCTGATTCTGTCCCTAAATGAGGCCCTGAATTTAGGTCCGAGGCCGTGAACCTGTCCCTAACTGAGGCCTGGAGGCTCGTCCTAATGCAGGCCCTGACACTGTCCCTAACTAAGGCTCTGACACTACACCTAGCTCAGTCACTGTCACTGTACCTAACAAAGGCTCTGATGCTAGTCCTAACTTAGGCCCTGACACTGCCTCTAACTAAGGCCCTGCTGCCGTCAATATCTGAACACCTGATATTCTCCTGAGCTAATAGCCTGACCCATGTCTTCCCAAGGTCCTGAAACTTTCCCAAAGTAAGCCCTGACGCTGTCCCTAAGTGAGGCCTTGAGGCTATCCCTAACGGAGGCCCTGATAATAGCTTTAACGAAGACCCTAATGCTGATCCTACAGAGGCCTTTCTGCTGCTCCTAAGTCATGCCCTGATACTGTCCCTTACTCAGGCCCCAAAGATAGACCTCACTTAGGCCCCGTTGCTGTACCTTAGTTAGGCTCTGATGCTGTCCATACATCAAGCCCTGGCGCTGGTCCTGATTAAGGTGCTCACGCTGCTGCTAACTACGGCCCTGATGCTCTCAATAACTAAGGTCTTCTCGTTATCCCTTGGTCATTTCCTGTCACTATCTCTGGCCTGGAACCTGACTCTGTCCCGAGATAATCTCCTGCATCTTATGCTAACTGATACCCTAATGCTCTCCCTAACTGAGGCCCTGACTACTCCTAACTAAGGCCATGACACTGAACCTAACAAAGGCCCGGAATCTGTCCTTAATATAGGCCCTGCTGCCAGCAATAACTAAAATCCTGACACTCTCCTGAGTTAATATCCTGACTCATTTCTAACCAAGGTCCTGACCCTGTCCCTAAGAAAGCCCTGTCGCTGTCTTTAAGTGAAGCCCTGAGGCTGTCTGTAACTCAGACCCTGAAGCTTTCCCTAACTGAGGCCTTGACGCTGTGACTAACTAGGGCTCCGGTCATGTCTTTAACTAAGAACCTAAAGCTGATCCAACAAAGGCACTGATGCTGCTCCTAAGTCATTCCTTGACAGGGTCCCCAGCTAAGGGCCTGACATTAGGCCTCACTCAGGCCCTGTCGCTCTCCTTAAGTCAGGCCCTGACGTTGTCCCTACCTGAAGCCCTAACACTGCTTCTGAATAAGTCCCTGAGAGTCTCAGTAACAAAGGTCCTCACACTATCCTTAGGTCATTTCCTGACACGATTCCAAGCCTTTACCCTAACCCTGTCCCGAGCTAATGTCCTACCTCTTATGCTAACTAAAGACCTTATGCTGTGCCTAATTCAGGCACTGAATTTAGTCCCAAGGCCGCTAGACTGTCCCTAACCCGCCTCGATGCCCTTATCGTCACAATGTTCCATGACCACTGTCATCACAATGCTCCACGCCCTTGTCATCACAATGCTCCATAACCCCTGTCATCACAATGCTCCATGACCTTTGTCATCGCAATGCTACATGCCATTGTCATCACAATGCTCCATGCCCTTATCATCACAATGATCCATGACCCCTTTCATCACAATGCTCCATGACCCTTGTCTAAAATGCTACATGCCTGTGAAATCACAAAGCTCCATGCCCCCTGTCATCACAAGTCCCCATGACTCTTGTCATCACAATGTTTCATGGCCCCTGTCATTCAAAATGCCATATGACCACTGTCATCAAAATGTTCCATGGCCCTTGTCATCACAATGCCCCGTGACCCCTGTCATCACAATGTTCCAGGCCCCCTGTCATCACAATGAGCCGTGACCCCTTTCATCACAATGCTCCAGGTCCGTTTTCATCACAATGCTCCATGGCCCCTGTCATCACAATGCTGCATGATCCTTGTAATCTCAATGCTCCATGGTCCTCGTCATCACAAATCTCCACGCATTGGTCATCACAATGTTCCATGACCCCTGTCATCCCAATGCTCCATAGCACTTTTCATCACAATGCTACATGACCACTTTTATCACAATGTTCCATGACCACTTTCATCACAATGCTCCATGACCACTTTCATCACAATGCCCCATGACCCCTGTCATCAAAATGCTCCATGGCCCTTGTCACCACAATGCTCCAGGACCCGTCATCACAATTCTCCATGGCCCTTGTCATCACAGTGCTCCATGGCGCTTGTCATCACAATGATCCAGAGCCTTAGTGCTTGAGCTGGGAGTAGTATCATTGCCTCAGTTAGGGACACTGTCATTGCCTGAATTGGGCAATGTGTCAGAGCCTTAGTTAGGGACAGCGCCAGGACGAGTTGGGAGTAGTGCCAGTGCCTTAGTTAGGGACAGCACCAGTGCTTGCGTTGGGAGTAGTGTCAGGGCCATAGTTAGGGACAGTGTCAGTGGCTGAGATGGGAATAGTGTCAGGGCCTTAGTTACGGACATTGTCAGTGCGTAAGTTGGGATTTTTGTCAGGGTCTTTATTATGGACAGTGTCAGGGCCTGAGTTAAGAGTAGTGTCAAGGCCTTAATTTGGAGGAGTGTCAGTGTCTCAGTTTGGAGTAGTGTCAGACCCTTAGTTAGGAACAGCGTCAGTGCCTGAGTTGGGAGTAGTGACATGGCCTAAGTTAGGGACAGTGTCAGGGTCTGAGTTAGAAATAGTCTCAAGACCTTAGTTAGGGAGAGTGTCAGTGACTGTGTTAGGAATAGTGTCAGGGCCTAAGTTAGGAGGAGTCTGAGACCGGTAGTTAGGAACACTGTCAGGGCCTGAGTTGTGAGTAGTTTCAGGGCCTTAGTTAGAGAAAGTGTCAGTGCCGGAGTTGGGAGTTATGTCAGGGCCTTAGTTAGAGACAGTGTCAGTGCCTAGTTTGGGAGTAGTGTCAGGGCCTAGTTAGGGACAGTGTCAGGGCCTGAGTTGGAAGTAGTGTCAGGGCATTAGGGACAGTGTCAGTGGCTGAGATGGGAGTAGTGTCAGGGCCTTAGTTATGGACAGTGTCAGTGCCTGATTTGGGAGTAGTGTCAGGGCCTTAGTTAGGGACAGTGTCAGTGCCTAGTTTGGGAGTAGTGTCAGGGCCTAGTTAGGGACAGTGTCAGGGCCTGAGTTGGAAGTAGTGTCAGGGCATTAGGGACAGTGTCAGTGGCTGAGATGGGAGTAGTGTCAAGGCCTTAGTTAGGGACAGTGTCAGTGGCTGAGATGGGAGTGGTGTCAGGGCCTTAGTTAGGGACAGTGTCAGGGCCTGAATTGGGAGTAGTCTCTGGGCCGTAGTTAGGAACAGCGTCAGTGACTGAGTTGGGAGTACTCTCAGGGTCTTAGTTAAGGACAGTGTCAGGGCATGAGTTAAGTATTGTGTCAAAGCCTTAGTTACGGAGAGTGTCAGTTTTTGAGTTAAGAGAAGTGTAACGGCCTTATTTAGTGACAGTGACAGTGCCTGAGTTAGGAGTGGAGTCAGGGCCTTATTTACGGTAGTGTCAGTGCCTGAGTTAGGAGTAGTGTCAGGGCCTTAGTTAGGGACAGTGTCAGTGCCTGTGTTGGGAGTAGTGTCAGGACCTTAATTAGGGAGAGTGTCAGTGCCTGAGTTGGGAGTAGTGCCAGTGCCTTAGTTAGAGACAGCGCCAGTGCCTGAGTTGGGAGTAGTGTCAGGGCCATAGTTAGGGATGGTGTCAGTTGCTGAGATGGAAGTAGTGTCAGGCCCTTAGTTACGGACAGTGCCAGGGCCTGAGTTGGGATTAGTTTCAGGGTCTTTATTATGGACTGTGTCAGGGCCTGAGTTAAGAGTAGTGTCAAGGCCTTAATTTGGGAGAGTGTCACTGTCTGAGTTGGGAGTAGTGTCAGACCCTTAGTTAAGGGACAGCGTCAGTGTCTGAGTTAGGAAAAGTGCCAGAGCCTAAGTTACGGACAGTGCCAGGGCCTGAGTTAGGAGTAGTCTGAGACTGGTAGTTAGTACCCGTGTAAGGGCCTGAGTTGTGAGTAGTTTCAGGGCCTTAGTTAGCGAAAGTGTCAATGCCGGAATTGGGAGTAATGTCAGGGCTTACTTAGGGAGAGTGTCAGTGCCTGAGGTGGAAGTAGTATCAGGGCCTTAGTTAAGGACAGTGTCAGTGCCTGAGTTCGGAGTACTGTCAGGGCATATTTCGGGACAGTCTCAGTGCCTATTTTGGGAGTAGTGTCACGGCCTTAGTTAGTGACATTGTCAGTGCCTGAGTAAGGAGTAGTGTCCGGGCCTTAGTTAGGGACAGTGTCAGTTGCTTAGTTAGGAGTAGTGTCAGGGCCTAAGTTAGGGCCAGTGTCAGTGCCTGAGTCAGGAGTAGAGTCAGGGTCTAAGTTAGGGACAGTGTCATTGCTTGAGATAGGAGTAGTGTCAGGGCCTTAGTTAGGAGTAGCATCAGTGCCTTCGTTAGGTATTGTATCAGCGCCTCAGTTGGGAATAGTTTCAGGGCCTTATTTAGGACAGTGTTAGTGCCTGAGTTAGGAGTTGTGTCGGCCTTAGTTAGGGACCTTTTCAGGGCCTGAGTTAGGAGTAATGTCAGGGCCTTCCTTAAGTATTGTGTCGGCGCCTGAGTTAGGAATAGTGTCAGGGCGTTAGTTAGGGACATTGTCAGGGCATGATTTAGGAGTTGTGTTAGGGCGTGAGCTATGAATAGTGTCAGGGCCTTAGTTAGTGACAGTGTCAGTGCTGAGTTTGGAGTAGTATCAGGGCCTTAGTTAGAGACAGTGTCAGGGCCTGAGTTAGGTGTATGTCAGGGCCTTAGTTAGGGACAGTGTCAGTGGCTGATTTAGGAGTAGTGTCAGAGGCTTTGTTGGGACAGTGTCAGGGCCTGAGTTAAGAGTAGTGTCACAGCTTTAGTTAGGACCAGTGTCAGGGCCTTAGTTAAGTCCAACATCAGCGCCTATGATAGGAATCAGATCAGGACCTGTGTTACAGGTAATGTCAGGGCCTTATTTAAGAACAGTGTCAGGGCCTGAGTCCTGACTTACTCCTTACTCTCCTCAATGAGGACTTTTGACACTACTGCTAATTCAGGCCCTGATAATGTCCCTAACTAAGGCCCTGACACTACACCTAAATTAGGCCCGGACATGATACTTAACAAAGGCTTTGTTGCTGGTCCAAACTAAAGCCCTAAAATTGGTCCTAAATAAGGCCTTGACACTAATCGCCTTGAAACTTTCCCTAACGTAGGCGCTGCTACCATCAATATCTAAAGTCCTGACATTATCCTGAGCTAATATCCTGACCCATGTCTTACCAAGGTCCTGAAACTCTCCCAAAGTTAGCCCTGACACTGTCCCTAAGTGAGGCCCTGAGGCTGTCCCTCACAGAGGTCCTGATAATGTCTTTAACTAAACTCTAATGCTGATCTTACAGAGACCCTTATGTTGATCCTATGTCATGCCCTGACGCTGTCCGTAGCTAAGGCCCTGACTCTAGGCATCACTCAGGCCCTGTCGCTCTCCCTAAGTCAGGCTAAGACTCTGTCCCTACCTGAAGCCCTGACGCTGGGCCTAAATTAGGCACTGATGCTCTAATTAGCTATGGTCTTGACAGTATCCCTAGGTCATTTCCTGACACTATCCCTAGATCTTAACCTAAACTTGTCTTTAGCTATTGTCGAGCCTCTTATGCTAACTAAATCCCTGAAGCTGTCTCTAACTAAGAGCCTGAAATTAGGCCCGAGGCCGTCAACCTGTCCCTAACTGAGGTTGGAGGCTCATCCTAACTGAGGCGCTGACACTGTCCCTAACTAAAGCCCTGACACTACACCTAACTCAGTCCCTGACACTGTACTTTACAAGGGCTCTGATGCTAGTCCTAACTCAGGCCCTGACACTGTCTCTAAGTAAGGCTCAGAATTTGCCCCTAAGATAGGCCCTGCTGTCAGCAATAACTAAAAACTGGACACTAGCCTGAGTTAATATCCTGACATATTTCTAACCAAGGTCCTGACACTGTCCCTAAGAAAGCCCTGTCGCTGTCCCTATGTTAAGAACTGAGGCTGTCCCTAACTCAGGCCCTGAAGCTTTCCCTAACTGAGGCCTTGAAGCTGTGACTAAGTCAGGCCCTGATCATATCTGTAACAAAGACGCTAAGGCTGATCCAAAAGAGGCGCTGATTCTGTTCCTAAGTCATGCCCTGACAGTGTCCTCAGCTAAGGTCCTGACGCTAGGCCTCACTCAGGCCCTGTCGCTCTCCCTAAGTCAGGCTCTGATGCTGTCCCTACCTGAAGCCCTGACACTGGTTCTAAATAAGGATCTGATACTCTCAGTAACTAAGGTTTTGACACTATGCTTAGGTCCTTTCCTGACACTATCCCTAGACCATAACCTGACCCTGTCCCTAGCAAATGTCGTGCCTCTTATGCTAACTACAGCCCTGCTGCTGTCCTTAACTAAGGGCCTAAAATTACTCTCGAGGCTGTGACCCTGTCCGTACCTAAGGCCTCGATGTTCGTCCTAATTCAGGGCCTGACACTGTCCCTAACTAAGGCCCTGCTGCCGTCAATGTCTAAAGTCCTGACACTATCCTGAGCTAATTTCCTGACCCATCTCTTACCAAGGTCCTGAAACTGTCCCTAAGGAAGCCCTGATGCTGTCTCTAAGTGAGGCCTTGAGGCTGTCCCTAACAGAGGCCCTGAGAATATCTTTAACATAGCCCCTGAGGCTGATCCTACCGTGGCTCTTATGCTGCTCCTAAGTCATGCCCTGACACTGTCTCTAGCTAAGGCCCTGACGCTAGGCCTCACTCAGGCCCTGTCCCACTCCCTAAGTCAGGCTCTGACGCTCTTCCTACCCGAAGCCCTGACACTCACTGCTCCTAAATTAGGTCCTGATGTGCTAAGTAACTAAGGTCTTGACACTATCCCTAGGTCATTTCCTGACACTGTCCCTAGACCTTAACCTAACCTTCTCTTTAGCTAATGTCGAGATTAGCTAAAGAGATTCTTTAGAACGAGATTCTTTCATCTTCTGAATATAGTTTTCTTCAAAACATAATTTTTAGAGTGTTACTAACTTTAAACTAAATGTACTCAACTGCTGTGGAATATTCCTTCATAGGAGCGTGCATGGTTCACTTCTGCATCTGCTTGTGGTGGTGTTCAGGTTGCTTTCAGCTGTAGATCCCCTTATGCTAGCTAAATCCCTGATTCTGTCCCTAAATGAGGCCCTGAATTTAGGTCCGAGGCCGTGAACCTGTCCCTAACTGAGGCCTGGAGGCTCGTCCTAATGCAGGCCCTGACACTGTCCCTAACTAAGGCTCTGACACTACACCTAGCTCAGTCACTGTCACTGTACCTAACAAAGGCTCTGATGCTAGTCCTAACTTAGGCCCTGACACTGCCTCTAACTAAGGCCCTGCTGCCGTCAATATCTGAACACCTGATATTCTCCTGAGCTAATAGCCTGACCCATGTCTTCCCAAGGTCCTGAAACTTTCCCAAAGTAAGCCCTGACGCTGTCCCTAAGTGAGGCCTTGAGGCTATCCCTAACGGAGGCCCTGATAATAGCTTTAACGAAGACCCTAATGCTGATCCTACAGAGGCCTTTATGCTGCTCCTAAGTCATGCCCTGATACTGTCCCTTACTCAGGCCCTAAAGATAGGCCTCACTTAGGCCCTGTTGCTGTACCTTAGTTAGGCTCTGATGCTGTCCATACATCAAGCCCTGGCGCTGGTCCTGTTTAAGGCGCTCACGCTGCTGCTAACTAAGGCCGTGATGCTCTCAATAACTAAGGTCTTCTCGTTATCCCTTGGTCATTTCCTTTCACTATCTCTGGCCTGGAACCTGACTCTGTCCCGAGATAATCTCCTGCATCTTATGCTAACTGATACCCTAATGCTCTCCCTAACTGAGGCCCTGACTACTCCTAACTAAGGCCATGACACTGAACCTAACAAAGGCCCGGAATCTGTCCTTAATATAGGCCCTGCTGCCAGCAATAACTAAAATCCTGACACTCTCCTGAGTTAATATCCTGACTCATTTCTAACCAAGGTCCTGACCCTGTCCCTAAGAAAGCCCTGTCGCTGTCTTTAAGTGAAGCCCTGAGGCTGTCTGTAACTCAGACCCTGAAGCTTTCCCTAACTGAGGCCTTGACGCTGTGACTAACTAGGGCTCCGGTCATGTCTTTAACTAAGAACCTAAAGCTGATCCAACAAAGGCACTGATGCTGCTCCTAAGTCATTCCTTGACAGGGTCCCCAGCTAAGGGCCTGACATTAGGCCTCACTCAGGCCCTGTCGCTCTCCTTAAGTCAGGCCCTGACGTTGTCCCTACCTGAAGCCCTAACACTGCTTCTGAATAAGTCCCTGAGAGTCTCAGTAACAAAGGTCCTCACACTATCCTTAGGTCATTTCCTGACACGATTCCAAGCCTTTACCCTAACCCTGTCCCGAGCTAATGTCCTACCTCTTATGCTAACTAAAGACCTTATGCTGTGCCTAATTCAGGCACTGAATTTAGTCCCAAGGCCGCTAGACTGTCCCTAACCCGCCTCGATGCCCTTATCGTCACAATGTTCCATGACCACTGTCATCACAATGCTCCACGCCCTTGTCATCACAATGCTCCATAAGCCCTGTCATCACAATGCTCCATGACCTTTGTCATCGCAATGCTACATGCCATTGTCATCACAATGCTCCATGCCCTTATCATCACAATGATCCATGACCCCTTTCATCACAATGCTCCATGACCCTTGTCTAAAATGCTACATGCCTGTGAAATCACAAAGCTCCATGCCCCCTGTCATCACAAGTCCCCATGACTCTTGTCATCACAATGTTTCATGGCCCCTGTCATTCAAAATGCCATATGACCACTGTCATCAAAATGTTCCATGGCCCTTGTCATCACAATGCCCCGTGACCCCTGTCATCACAATGTTCCAGGCCCCCTGTCATCACAATGAGCCGTGACCCCTTTCATCACAATGCTCCAGGTCCGTTTTCATCACAATGCTCCATGGCCCCTGTCATCACAATGCTGCATGATCCTTGTAATCTCAATGCTCCATGGTCCTCGTCATCACAAATCTCCACGCATTGGTCATCACAATGTTCCATGACCCCTGTCATCCCAATGCTCCATAGCACTTTTCATCACAATGCTACATGACCACTTTTATCACAATGTTCCATGACCACTTTCATCACAATGCTCCATGACCACTTTCATCACAATGCCCCATGACCCCTGTCATCAAAATGCTCCATGGCCCTTGTCACCACAATGCTCCAGGACCCGTCATCACAATTCTCCATGGCCCTTGTCATCACAGTGCTCCATGGCGCTTGTCATCACAATGATCCAGAGCCTTAGTGCTTGAGTTGGGAGTAGTATCATTGCCTCAGTTAGGGACACTGTCATTGCCTGAATTGGGCAATGTGTCAGAGCCTTAGTTAGGGACAGCGCCAGGACGAGTTGGGAGTAGTGCCAGTGCCTTAGTTAGGGACAGCACCAGTGCTTGCGTTGGGAGTAGTGTCAGGGCCATAGTTAGGGACAGTGTCAGTGGCTGAGATGGGAATAGTGTCAGGGCCTTAGTTACGGACATTGTCAGTGCCTAAGTTGGGATTTTTGTCAGGGTCTTTATTATGGACAGTGTCAGGGCCTGAGTTAAGAGTAGTGTCAAGGCCTTGATTTGGAGGAGTGTCAGTGTCTCAGTTTGGAGTAGTGTCAGACCCTTAGTTAGGAACAGCGTCAGTGCCTGAGTTGGGAGTAGTGACATGGCCTAAGTTAGGGACAGTGTCAGGGTCTGAGTTAGAAATAGTCTCAAGACCTTAGTTAGGGAGAGTGTCAGTGACTGTGTTAGGAATAGTGTCAGGGCCTAAGTTAGGAGGAGTCTGAGACCGGTAGTTAGGAACACTGTCAGGGCCTGAGTTGTGAGTAGTTTCAGGGCCTTAGTTAGAGAAAGTGTCAGTGCCGGAGTTGGGAGTTATGTCAGGGCCTTAGTTAGAGACAGTGTCAGTGCCTAGTTTGGGAGTAGTGTCAGGGCCTAGTTAGGGACAGTGTCAGGGCCTGAGTTGGAAGTAGTGTCAGGGCATTAGGGACAGTGTCAGTGGCTGAGATGGGAGTAGTGTCAGGGCCTTAGTTATGGACAGTGTCAGTGCCTGATTTGGGAGTAGTGTCAGGGCCTTAGTTAGGGACAGTGTCAGTGCCTAGTTTGGGAGTAGTGTCAGGGCCTAGTTAGGGACAGTGTCAGGGCCTGAGTTGGAAGTAGTGTCAGGGCATTAGGGACAGTGTCAGTGGCTGAGATGGGAGTAGTGTCAAGGCCTTAGTTAAGGACAGTGTCAGTGGCTGAGATGGGAGTGGTGTCAGGGCCTTAGTTAGGGACAGTGTCAGGGCCTGAATTGGGAGTAGTCTCTGGGCCGTAGTTAGGAACAGCGTCAGTGACTGAGTTGGGAGTACTCTCAGGGTCTTAGTTAAGGACAGTGTCAGGGCATGAGTTAAGTATTGTGTCAAAGCCTTAGTTACGGAGAGTGTCAGTTTTTGAGTTAAGAGAAGTGTAACGGCCTTATTTAGTGACAGTGACAGTGCCTGAGTTAGGAGTGGAGTCAGGGCCTTATTTACGGTAGTGTCAGTGCCTGAGTTAGGAGTAGTGTCAGGGCCTTAGTTAGGGACAGTGTCAGTGCCTGTGTTGGGAGTAGTGTCAGGACCTTAATTAGGGAGAGTGTCAGTGCCTGAGTTGGGAGTAGTGCCAGTGCCTTAGTTAGAGACAGCGCCAGTGCCTGAGTTGGGAGTAGTGTCAGGGCCATAGTTAGGGATGGTGTCAGTTGCTGAGATGGAAGTAGTGTCAGGCCCTTAGTTACGGACAGTGCCAGGGCCTGAGTTGGGATTAGTTTCAGGGTCTTTATTATGGACTGTGTCAGGGCCTGAGTTAAGAGTAGTGTCAAGGCCTTAATTTGGGAGAGTGTCACTGTCTGAGTTGGGAGTAGTGTCAGACCCTTAGTTAAGGGACAGCGTCAGTGTCTGAGTTAGGAATAGTGCCAGAGCCTAAGTTACGGACAGTGCCAGGGCCTGAGTTAGGAGTAGTCTGAGACTGGTAGTTAGTACCCGTGTAAGGGCCTGAGTTGTGAGTAGTTTCAGGGCCTTAGTTAGCGAAAGTGTCAATGCCGGAATTGGGAGTAATGTCAGGGCTTACTTAGGGAGAGTGTCAGTGCCTGAGGTGGAAGTAGTATCAGGGCCTTAGTTAAGGACAGTGTCAGTGCCTGAGTTCGGAGTACTGTCAGGGCATATTTCGGGACAGTCTCAGTGCCTATTTTGGGAGTAGTGTCACGGCCTTAGTTAGTGACATTGTCAGTGCCTGAGTAAGGAGTAGTGTCCGGGCCTTAGTTAGGGACAGTGTCAGTTGCTTAGTTAGGAGTAGTGTCAGGGCCTAAGTTAGGGCCAGTGTCAGTGCCTGAGTCAGGAGTAGAGTCAGGGTCTAAGTTAGGGACAGTGTCATTGCTTGAGATAGGAGTAGTGTCAGGGCCTTAGTTAGGAGTAGCATCAGTGCCTTCGTTAGGTATTGTATCAGCGCCTCAGTTGGGAATAGTTTCAGGGCCTTATTTAGGACAGTGTTAGTGCCTGAGTTAGGAGTTGTGTCGGCCTTAGTTAGGGACCTTTTCAGGGCCTGAGTTAGGAGTAATGTCAGGGCCTTCCTTAAGTATTGTGTCGGCGCCTGAGTTAGGAATAGTGTCAGGGCGTTAGTTAGGGACATTGTCAGGGCATGATTTAGGAGTTGTGTTAGGGCGTGAGCTATGAATAGTGTCAGGGCCTTAGTTAGTGACAGTGTCAGTGCTGAGTTTGGAGTAGTATCAGGGCCTTAGTTAGAGACAGTGTCAGGGCCTGAGTTAGGTGTATGTCAGGGCCTTAGTTAGGGACAGTGTCAGTGGCTGATTTAGGAGTAGTGTCAGAGGCTTTGTTGGGACAGTGTCAGGGCCTGAGTTAAGAGTAGTGTCACAGCTTTAGTTAGGACCAGTGTCAGGGCCTTAGTTAAGTCCAACATCAGCGCCTATGATAGGAATCAGATCAGGACCTGTGTTACAGGTAATGTCAGGGCCTTATTTAAGAACAGTGTCAGGGCCTGAGTCCTGACTTACTCCTTACTCTCCTCAATGAGGACTTTTGACACTACTGCTAATTCAGGCCCTGATAATGTCCCTAACTAAGGCCCTGACACTACACCTAAATTAGGCCCCGACATGATACTTAACAAAGGCTTTGTTGCTGGTCCAAACTAAAGCCCTAAAATTGGTCCTAAATAAGGCCTTGACACTAATCGCCTTGAAACTTTCCCTAACGTAGGCGCTGCTACCATCAATATCTAAAGTCCTGACATTATCCTGAGCTAATATCCTGACCCATGTCTTACCAAGGTCCTGAAACTCTCCCAAAGTTAGCCCTGACACTGTCCCTAAGTGAGGCCCTGAGGCTGTCCCTCACAGAGGTCCTGATAATGTCTTTAACTAAACTCTAATGCTGATCTTACAGAGACCCTTATGTTGATCCTATGTCATGCCCTGACGCTGTCCGTAGCTAAGGCCCTGACTCTAGGCATCACTCAGGCCCTGTCGCTCTCCCTAAGTCAGGCTAAGACTCTGTCCCTACCTGAAGCCCTGACGCTGGGCCTAAATTAGGCACTGATGCTCTAATTAGCTATGGTCTTGACAGTATCCCTAGGTCATTTCCTGACACTATCCCTAGATCTTAACCTAAACTTGTCTTTAGCTATTGTCGAGCCTCTTATGCTAACTAAATCCCTGATGCTGTCTCTAACTAAGAGCCTGAAATTAGGCCCGAGGCCGTCAACCTGTCCCTAACTGAGGTTGGAGGCTCATCCTAACTGAGGCGCTGACACTGTCCCTAACTAAAGCCCTGACACTACACCTAACTCAGTCCCTGACACTGTACTTTACAAGGGCTCTGATGCTAGTCCTAACTCAGGCCCTGACACTGTCTCTAAGTAAGGCTCAGAATTTGCCCCTAAGATAGGCCCTGCTGTCAGCAATAACTAAAAACTGGACACTAGCCTGAGTTAATATCCTGACATATTTCTAACCAAGGTCCTGACACTGTCCCTAAGAAAGCCCTGTCGCTGTCCCTATGTTAAGAACTGAGGCTGTCCCTAACTCAGGCCCTGAAGCTTTCCCTAACTGAGGCCTTGAAGCTGTGACTAAGTCAGGCCCTGATCATATCTGTAACAAAGACGCTAAGGCTGATCCAACAGAGGCGCTGATTCTGTTCCTAAGTCATGCCCTGACAGTGTCCTCAGCTAAGGTCCTGACGCTAGGCCTCACTCAGGCCCTGTCGCTCTCCCTAAGTCAGGCTCTGATGCTGTCCCTACCTGAAGCCCTGACACTGGTTCTAAATAAGGATCTGATACTCTCAGTAACTAAGGTTTTGACACTATGCTTAGGTCCTTTCCTGACACTATCCCTAGACCATAACCTGACCCTGTCCCTAGCAAATGTCGTGCCTCTTATGCTAACTACAGCCCTGCTGCTGTCCTTAACTAAGGGCCTAAAATTACTCTCGAGGCTGTGACCCTGTCCGTACCTAAGGCCTCGATGTTCGTCCTAATTCAGGGCCTGACACTGTCCCTAACTAAGGCCCTGCTGCCGTCAATATCTAAAGTCCTGACACTATCCTGAGCTAATTTCCTGACCCATCTCTTACCAAGGTCCTGAAACTGTCCCTAAGGAAGCCCTGATGCTGTCTCTAAGTGAGGCCTTGAGGCTGTCCCTAACAGAGGCCCTGGGAATATCCTTAACATAGCCCCTGAGGCTGATCCTACCGTGGCTCTTATGCTGCTCCTAAGTCATGCCCTGACACTGTCTCTAGCTAAGGCCCTGACGCTAGGCCTCACTCAGGCCCTGTCCCACTCCCTAAGTCAGGCTCTGACGCTCTTCCTACCCGAAGCCCTGACACTCACTGCTCCTAAATTAGGTCCTGATGTGCTAAGTAACTAAGGTCTTGACACTATCCCTAGGTCATTTCCTGACACTGTCCCTAGACCTTAACCTAACCTTCTCTTTAGCTAATGTCGAGATTAGCTAAAGAGATTCTTTAGAACGAGATTCTTTCATCTTCTGAATATAGTTTTCTTCAAAACATAATTTTTAGAGTGTTACTAACTTTAAACAAAATGTACTCAACTGCTGTGGAATATTCCTTCATAGGAGCGTGCATGGTTCACTTCTGCATCTGCTTGTGGTGGTGTTCAGGTTGCTTTCAGCTGTAGATCCCCTTATGCTAGCTAAATCCCTGATTCTGTCCCTAAATGAGGCCCTGAATTTAGGTCCGAGGCCGTGAACCTGTCCCCAACTGAGGCCTGGAGGCTCGTCCTAATGCAGGCCCTGACACTGTCCCTAACTAAGGCTCTGACACTACACCTAGCTCAGTCACTGTCACTGTACCTAACAAAGGCTCTGATGCTAGTCCTAACTTAGGCCCTGACACTGCCTCTAACTAAGGCCCTGCTGCCGTCAATATCTGAACACCTGATATTCTCCTGAGCTAATAGCCTGACCCATGTCTTCCCAAGGTCCTGAAACTTTCCCAAAGTAAGCCCTGACGCTGTCCCTAAGTGAGGCCTTGAGGCTATCCCTAACGGAGGCCCTGATAATAGCTTTAACGAAGACCCTAATGCTGATCCTACAGAGGCCTTTATGCTGCTCCTAAGTCATGCCCTGATACTGTCCCTTACTCAGGCCCTAAAGATAGGCCTCACTTAGGCCCTGTTGCTGTACCTTAGTTAGGCTCTGATGCTGTCCATACATCAAGCCCTGGCGCTGGTCCTGTTTAAGGCGCTCACGCTGCTGCTAACTAAGGCCGTGATGCTCTCAATAACTAAGGTCTTCTCGTTATCCCTTGGTCATTTCCTTTCACTATCTCTGGCCTGGAACCTGACTCTGTCCCGAGATAATCTCCTGCATCTTATGCTAACTGAAACCCTAATGCTCTCCCTAACTGAGGCCCTGACTACTCCTAACTAAGGCCATGACACTGAACCTAACAAAGGCCCGGAATCTGTCCTTAATATAGGCCCTGCTGCCAGCAATAACTAAAATCCTGACACTCTCCTGAGTTAATATCCTGACTCATTTCTAACCAAGGTCCTGACCCTGTCCCTAAGAAAGCCCTGTCGCTGTCTTTAAGTGAAGCCCTGAGGCTGTCTGTAACTCAGACCCTGAAGCTTTCCCTAACTGAGGCCTTGACGCTGTGACTAACTAGGGCTCCGGTCATGTCTTTAACTAAGAACCTAAAGCTGATCCAACAAAGGCACTGATGCTGCTCCTAAGTCATTCCTTGACAGGGTCCCCAGCTAAGGGCCTGACATTAGGCCTCACTCAGGCCCTGTCGCTCTCCTTAAGTCAGGCCCTGACGTTGTCCCTACCTGAAGCCCTAACACTGCTTCTGAATAAGTCCCTGAGAGTCTCAGTAACAAAGGTCCTCACACTATCCTTAGGTCATTTCCTGACACGATTCCAAGCCTTTACCCTAACCCTGTCCCGAGCTAATGTCCTACCTCTTATGCTAACTAAAGACCTTATGCTGTGCCTAATTCAGGCACTGAATTTAGTCCCAAGGCCGCTAGACTGTCCCTAACCCGCCTCGATGCCCTTATCGTCACAATGTTCCATGACCACTGTCATCACAATGCTCCACGCCCTTGTCATCACAATGCTCCATAAGCCCTGTCATCACAATGCTCCATGACCTTTGTCATCGCAATGCTACATGCCATTGTCATCACAATGCTCCATGCCCTTATCATCACAATGATCCATGACCCCTTTCATCACAATGCTCCATGACCCTTGTCTAAAATGCTACATGCCTGTGAAATCACAAAGCTCCATGCCCCCTGTCATCACAAGTCCCCATGACTCTTGTCATCACAATGTTTCATGGCCCCTGTCATTCAAAATGCCATATGACCACTGTCATCAAAATGTTCCATGGCCCTTGTCATCACAATGCCCCGTGACCCCTGTCATCACAATGTTCCAGGCCCCCTGTCATCACAATGAGCCGTGACCCCTTTCATCACAATGCTCCAGGTCCGTTTTCATCACAATGCTCCATGGCCCCTGTCATCACAATGCTGCATGATCCTTGTAATCTCAATGCTCCATGGTCCTCGTCATCACAAATCTCCACGCATTGGTCATCACAATGTTCCATGACCCCTGTCATCCCAATGCTCCATAGCACTTTTCATCACAATGCTACATGACCACTTTTATCACAATGTTCCATGACCACTTTCATCACAATGCTCCATGACCACTTTCATCACAATGCCCCATGACCCCTGTCATCAAAATGCTCCATGGCCCTTGTCACCACAATGCTCCAGGACCCGTCATCACAATTCTCCATGGCCCTTGTCATCACAGTGCTCCATGGCGCTTGTCATCACAATGATCCAGAGCCTTAGTGCTTGAGTTGGGAGTAGTATCATTGCCTCAGTTAGGGACACTGTCATTGCCTGAATTGGGCAATGTGTCAGAGCCTTAGTTAGGGACAGCGCCAGGGCGAGTTGGGAGTAGTGCCAGTGCCTTAGTTAGGGACAGCACCAGTGCTTGCGTTGGGAGTAGTGTCAGGGCCATAGTTAGGGACAGTGTCAGTGGCTGAGATGGGAATAGTGTCAGGGCCTTAGTTACGGACATTGTCAGTGCCTAAGTTGGGATTTTTGTCAGGGTCTTTATTATGGACAGTGTCAGGGCCTGAGTTAAGAGTAGTGTCAAGGCCTTGATTTGGAGGAGTGTCAGTGTCTCAGTTTGGAGTAGTGTCAGACCCTTAGTTAGGAACAGCGTCAGTGCCTGAGTTGGGAGTAGTGACATGGCCTAAGTTAGGGACAGTGTCAGGGTCTGAGTTAGAAATAGTCTCAAGACCTTAGTTAGGGAGAGTGTCAGTGACTGTGTTAGGAATAGTGTCAGGGCCTAAGTTAGGAGGAGTCTGAGACCGGTAGTTAGGAACACTGTCAGGGCCTGAGTTGTGAGTAGTTTCAGGGCCTTAGTTAGAGAAAGTGTCAGTGCCGGAGTTGGGAGTTATGTCAGGGCCTTAGTTAGAGACAGTGTCAGTGCCTAGTTTGGGAGTAGTGTCAGGGCCTAGTTAGGGACAGTGTCAGGGCCTGAGTTGGAAGTAGTGTCAGGGCATTAGGGACAGTGTCAGTGGCTGAGATGGGAGTAGTGTCAGGGCCTTAGTTATGGACAGTGTCAGTGCCTGATTTGGGAGTAGTGTCAGGGCCTTAGTTAGGGACAGTGTCAGTGCCTAGTTTGGGAGTAGTGTCAGGGCCTAGTTAGGGACAGTGTCAGGGCCTGAGTTGGAAGTAGTGTCAGGGCATTAGGGACAGTGTCAGTGGCTGAGATGGGAGTAGTGTCAAGGCCTTAGTTAAGGACAGTGTCAGTGGCTGAGATGGGAGTGGTGTCAGGGCCTTAGTTAGGGACAGTGTCAGGGCCTGAATTGGGAGTAGTCTCTGGGCCGTAGTTAGGAACAGCGTCAGTGACTGAGTTGGGAGTACTCTCAGGGTCTTAGTTAAGGACAGTGTCAGGGCATGAGTTAAGTATTGTGTCAAAGCCTTAGTTACGGAGAGTGTCAGTTTTTGAGTTAAGAGAAGTGTAACGGCCTTATTTAGTGACAGTGACAGTGCCTGAGTTAGGAGTGGAGTCAGGGCCTTATTTACGGTAGTGTCAGTGCCTGAGTTAGGAGTAGTGTCAGGGCCTTAGTTAGGGACAGTGTCAGTGCCTGTGTTGGGAGTAGTGTCAGGACCTTAATTAGGGAGAGTGTCAGTGCCTGAGTTGGGAGTAGTGCCAGTGCCTTAGTTAGAGACAGCGCCAGTGCCTGAGTTGGGAGTAGTGTCAGGGCCATAGTTAGGGATGGTGTCAGTTGCTGAGATGGAAGTAGTGTCAGGCCCTTAGTTACGGACAGTGCCAGGGCCTGAGTTGGGATTAGTTTCAGGGTCTTTATTATGGACTGTGTCAGGGCCTGAGTTAAGAGTAGTGTCAAGGCCTTAATTTGGGAGAGTGTCACTGTCTGAGTTGGGAGTAGTGTCAGACCCTTAGTTAAGGGACAGCGTCAGTGTCTGAGTTAGGAATAGTGCCAGAGCCTAAGTTACGGACAGTGCCAGGGCCTGAGTTAGGAGTAGTCTGAGACTGGTAGTTAGTACCCGTGTAAGGGCCTGAGTTGTGAGTAGTTTCAGGGCCTTAGTTAGCGAAAGTGTCAATGCCGGAATTGGGAGTAATGTCAGGGCTTACTTAGGGAGAGTGTCAGTGCCTGAGGTGGAAGTAGTATCAGGGCCTTAGTTAAGGACAGTGTCAGTGCCTGAGTTCGGAGTACTGTCAGGGCATATTTCGGGATAGTCTCAGTGCCTATTTTGGGAGTAGTGTCACGGCCTTAGTTAGTGACATTGTCAGTGCCTGAGTAAGGAGTAGTGTCCGGGCCTTAGTTAGGGACAGTGTCAGTTGCTTAGTTAGGAGTAGTGTCAGGGCCTAAGTTAGGGCCAGTGTCAGTGCCTGAGTCAGGAGTAGAGTCAGGGTCTAAGTTAGGGACAGTGTCATTGCTTGAGATAGGAGTAGTGTCAGGGCCTTAGTTAGGAGTAGCATCAGTGCCTTCGTTAGGTATTGTATCAGCGCCTCAGTTGGGAATAGTTTCAGGGCCTTATTTAGGACAGTGTTAGTGCCTGAGTTAGGAGTTGTGTCGGCCTTAGTTAGGGACCTTTTCAGGGCCTGAGTTAGGAGTAATGTCAGGGCCTTCCTTAAGTATTGTGTCGGCGCCTGAGTTAGGAATAGTGTCAGGGCGTTAGTTAGGGACATTGTCAGGGCATGATTTAGGAGTTGTGTTAGGGCGTGAGCTATGAATAGTGTCAGGGCCTTAGTTAGTGACAGTGTCAGTGCTGAGTTTGGAGTAGTATCAGGGCCTTAGTTAGAGACAGTGTCAGGGCCTGAGTTAGGTGTATGTCAGGGCCTTAGTTAGGGACAGTGTCAGTGGCTGATTTAGGAGTAGTGTCAGAGGCTTTGTTGGGACAGTGTCAGGGCCTGAGTTAAGAGTAGTGTCACAGCTTTAGTTAGGACCAGTGTCAGGGCCTTAGTTAAGTCCAACATCAGCGCCTATGATAGGAATCAGATCAGGACCTGTGTTACAGGTAATGTCAGGGCCTTATTTAAGAACAGTGTCAGGGCCTGAGTCCTGACTTACTCCTTACTCTCCTCAATGAGGACTTTTGACACTACTGCTAATTCAGGCCCTGATAATGTCCCTAACTAAGGCCCTGACACTACACCTAAATTAGGCCCCGACATGATACTTAACAAAGGCTTTGTTGCTGGTCCAAACTAAAGCCCTAAAATTGGTCCTAAATAAGGCCTTGACACTAATCGCCTTGAAACTTTCCCTAACGTAGGCGCTGCTACCATCAATATCTAAAGTCCTGACATTATCCTGAGCTAATATCCTGACCCATGTCTTACCAAGGTCCTGAAACTCTCCCAAAGTTAGCCCTGACACTGTCCCTAAGTGAGGCCCTGAGGCTGTCCCTCACAGAGGTCCTGATAATGTCTTTAACTAAACTCTAATGCTGATCTTACAGAGACCCTTATGTTGATCCTATGTCATGCCCTGACGCTGTCCGTAGCTAAGGCCCTGACTCTAGGCATCACTCAGGCCCTGTCGCTCTCCCTAAGTCAGGCTAAGACTCTGTCCCTACCTGAAGCCCTGACGCTGGGCCTAAATTAGGCACTGATGCTCTAATTAGCTATGGTCTTGACAGTATCCCTAGGTCATTTCCTGACACTATCCCTAGATCTTAACCTAAACTTGTCTTTAGCTATTGTCGAGCCTCTTATGCTAACTAAATCCCTGATGCTGTCTCTAACTAAGAGCCTGAAATTAGGCCCGAGGCCGTCAACCTGTCCCTAACTGAGGTTGGAGGCTCATCCTAACTGAGGCGCTGACACTGTCCCTAACTAAAGCCCTGACACTACACCTAACTCAGTCCCTGACACTGTACTTTACAAGGGCTCTGATGCTAGTCCTAACTCAGGCCCTGACACTGTCTCTAAGTAAGGCTCAGAATTTGCCCCTAAGATAGGCCCTGCTGTCAGCAATAACTAAAAACTGGACACTAGCCTGAGTTAATATCCTGACATATTTCTAACCAAGGTCCTGACACTGTCCCTAAGAAAGCCCTGTCGCTGTCCCTATGTTAAGAACTGAGGCTGTCCCTAACTCAGGCCCTGAAGCTTTCCCTAACTGAGGCCTTGAAGCTGTGACTAAGTCAGGCCCTGATCATATCTGTAACAAAGACGCTAAGGCTGATCCAACAGAGGCGCTGATTCTGTTCCTAAGTCATGCCCTGACAGTGTCCTCAGCTAAGGTCCTGACGCTAGGCCTCACTCAGGCCCTGTCGCTCTCCCTAAGTCAGGCTCTGATGCTGTCCCTACCTGAAGCCCTGACACTGGTTCTAAATAAGGATCTGATACTCTCAGTAACTAAGGTTTTGACACTATGCTTAGGTCCTTTCCTGACACTATCCCTAGACCATAACCTGACCCTGTCCCTAGCAAATGTCGTGCCTCTTATGCTAACTACAGCCCTGCTGCTGTCCTTAACTAAGGGCCTAAAATTACTCTCGAGGCTGTGACCCTGTCCGTACCTAAGGCCTCGATGTTCGTCCTAATTCAGGGCCTGACACTGTCCCTAACTAAGGCCCTGCTGCCGTCAATATCTAAAGTCCTGACACTATCCTGAGCTAATTTCCTGACCCATCTCTTACCAAGGTCCTGAAACTGTCCCTAAGGAAGCCCTGATGCTGTCTCTAAGTGAGGCCTTGAGGCTGTCCCTAACAGAGGCCCTGGGAATATCCTTAACATAGCCCCTGAGGCTGATCCTACCGTGGCTCTTATGCTGCTCCTAAGTCATGCCCTGACACTGTCTCTAGCTAAGGCCCTGACGCTAGGCCTCACTCAGGCCCTGTCCCACTCCCTAAGTCAGGCTCTGACGCTCTTCCTACCCGAAGCCCTGACACTCACTGCTCCTAAATTAGGTCCTGATGTGCTAAGTAACTAAGGTCTTGACACTATCCCTAGGTCATTTCCTGACACTGTCCCTAGACCTTAACCTAACCTTCTCTTTAGCTAATGTCGAGATTAGCTAAAGAGATTCTTTAGAACGAGATTCTTTCATCTTCTGAATATAGTTTTCTTCAAAACATAATTTTTAGAGTGTTACTAACTTTAAACAAAATGTACTCAACTGCTGTGGAATATTCCTTCATAGGAGCGTGCATGGTTCACTTCTGCATCTGCTTGTGGTGGTGTTCAGGTTGCTTTCAGCTGTAGATCCCCTTATGCTAGCTAAATCCCTGATTCTGTCCCTAAATGAGGCCCTGAATTTAGGTCCGAGGCCGTGAACCTGTCCCCAACTGAGGCCTGGAGGCTCGTCCTAATGCAGGCCCTGACACTGTCCCTAACTAAGGCTCTGACACTACACCTAGCTCAGTCACTGTCACTGTACCTAACAAAGGCTCTGATGCTAGTCCTAACTTAGGCCCTGACACTGCCTCTAACTAAGGCCCTGCTGCCGTCAATATCTGAACACCTGATATTCTCCTGAGCTAATAGCCTGACCCATGTCTTCCCAAGGTCCTGAAACTTTCCCAAAGTAAGCCCTGACGCTGTCCCTAAGTGAGGCCTTGAGGCTATCCCTAACGGAGGCCCTGATAATAGCTTTAACGAAGACCCTAATGCTGATCCTACAGAGGCCTTTATGCTGCTCCTAAGTCATGCCCTGATACTGTCCCTTACTCAGGCCCTAAAGATAGGCCTCACTTAGGCCCTGTTGCTGTACCTTAGTTAGGCTCTGATGCTGTCCATACATCAAGCCCTGGCGCTGGTCCTGTTTAAGGCGCTCACGCTGCTGCTAACTAAGGCCGTGATGCTCTCAATAACTAAGGTCTTCTCGTTATCCCTTGGTCATTTCCTTTCACTATCTCTGGCCTGGAACCTGACTCTGTCCCGAGATAATCTCCTGCATCTTATGCTAACTGAAACCCTAATGCTCTCCCTAACTGAGGCCCTGACTACTCCTAACTAAGGCCATGACACTGAACCTAACAAAGGCCCGGAATCTGTCCTTAATATAGGCCCTGCTGCCAGCAATAACTAAAATCCTGACACTCTCCTGAGTTAATATCCTGACTCATTTCTAACCAAGGTCCTGACCCTGTCCCTAAGAAAGCCCTGTCGCTGTCTTTAAGTGAAGCCCTGAGGCTGTCTGTAACTCAGACCCTGAAGCTTTCCCTAACTGAGGCCTTGACGCTGTGACTAACTAGGGCTCCGGTCATGTCTTTAACTAAGAACCTAAAGCTGATCCAACAAAGGCACTGATGCTGCTCCTAAGTCATTCCTTGACAGGGTCCCCAGCTAAGGGCCTGACATTAGGCCTCACTCAGGCCCTGTCGCTCTCCTTAAGTCAGGCCCTGACGTTGTCCCTACCTGAAGCCCTAACACTGCTTCTGAATAAGTCCCTGAGAGTCTCAGTAACAAAGGTCTTCACACTATCCTTAGGTCATTTCCTGATACGATTCCAAGCCTTTACCCTAATCCTGTCCCGAGCTAATGTCCTACCTCTTATGCTAACTAAAGACCTTATGCTGTGCCTAATTCAGGCACTGAATTTAGTCCCAAGGCCGCTAGACTGTCCCTAACTCGGCTCGATGCCCTTATCGTCACAATGTTCCATGACCACTGTCATCACAATGCTCCACGCCCTTGTCATCACAATGCTCCATAAGCCCTGTCATCACAATGCTCCATGACCTTTGTCATCGCAATGCTACATGCCATTGTCATCACAATGCTCCATGCCCTTATCATCACAATGTTCCATGACCCCTTTCATCACAATGCTCCATGACCCTTGTCTAAAATGCTACATGCCTGTGAAATCACAAAGCTCCATGCCCCCTGTCATCACAAGTCCCCATGACTCTTGTATCACAATGTTTCATGGCCCCTGTCATTCAAAATGCCATATGACCACTGTCATCAAAATGTTCCATGGCCCTTGTCATCACAATGCCCCGTGACCCCTGTCATCACAATGTTCCAGGCCCCCTGTCATCACAATGAGCCGTGACCCCTTTCATCACAATGCTCCAGGTCCGTTTTCATCACAATGCTCCATGGCCCCTGTCATCACAATGCTGCATGATCCTTGTAATCTCAATGCTCCATGGTCCTCGTCATCACAAATCTCCACGCATTGGTCATCACAATGTTCCATGACCCCTGTCATCCCAATGCTCCATAGCACTTTTCATCACAATGCTACATGACCACTTTTATCACAATGTTCCATGACCACTTTCATCACAATGCTCCATGACCACTTTCATCACAATGCCCCATGACCCCTGTCATCAAAATGCTCCATGGCCCTTGTCACCACAATGCTCCAGGACCCGTCATCACAATTCTCCATGGCCCTTGTCATCACAGTGCTCCATGGCGCTTGTCATCACAATGATCCAGAGCCTTAGTGCTTGAGTTGGGAGTAGTATCATTGCCTCAGTTAGGGACACTGTCATTGCCTGAATTGGGCAATGTGTCAGAGCCTTAGTTAGGGACAGCGCCAGGACGAGTTGGGAGTAGTGCCAGTGCCTTAGTTAGGGACAGCACCAGTGCTTGCGTTGGGAGTAGTGTCAGGGCCATAGTTAGGGACAGTGTCAGTGGCTGAGATGGGAATAGTGTCAGGGCCTTAGTTACGGACATTGTCAGTGCCTAAGTTGGGATTTTTGTCAGGGTCTTTATTATGGACAGTGTCAGGGCCTGAGTTAAGAGTAGTGTCAAGGCCTTAATTTGGAGGAGTGTCAGTGTCTCAGTTTGGAGTAGTGTCAGACCCTTAGTTAGGAACAGCGTCAGTGCCTGAGTTGGGAGTAGTGACATGGCCTAAGTTAGGGACAGTGTCAGGGTCTGAGTTAGAAATAGTCTCAAGACCTTAGTTAGGGAGAGTGTCAGTGACTGTGTTAGGAATAGTGTCAGGGCCTAAGTTAGGAGGAGTCTGAGACCGGTAGTTAGGAACACTGTCAGGGCCTGAGTTGTGAGTAGTTTCAGGGCCTTAGTTAGAGAAAGTGTCAGTGCCGGAGTTGGGAGTTATGTCAGGGCCTTAGTTAGAGACAGTGTCAGTGCCTAGTTTGGGAGTAGTGTCAGGGCCTAGTTAGGGACAGTGTCAGGGCCTGAGTTGGAAGTAGTGTCAGGGCATTAGGGACAGTGTCAGTGGCTGAGATGGGAGTAGTGTCAGGGCCTTAGTTATGGACAGTGTCAGTGCCTGATTTGGGAGTAGTGTCAGGGCCTTAGTTAGGGACAGTGTCAGTGCCTAGTTTGGGAGTAGTGTCAGGGCCTAGTTAGGGACAGTGTCAGGGCCTGAGTTGGAAGTAGTGTCAGGGCATTAGGGACAGTGTCAGTGGCTGAGATGGGAGTAGTGTCAAGGCCTTAGTTAGGGACAGTGTCAGTGGCTGAGATGGGAGTGGTGTCAGGGCCTTAGTTAGGGACAGTGTCAGGGCCTGAATTGGGAGTAGTCTCTGGGCCGTAGTTAGGAACAGCGTCAGTGACTGAGTTGGGAGTACTCTCAGGGTCTTAGTTAAGGACAGTGTCAGAGCATGAGTTAAGTATTGTGTCAAAGCCTTAGTTACGGAGAGTGTCAGTTTTTGAGTTAAGAGAAGTGTAACGGCCTTATTTAGTGACAGTGACAGTGCCTGAGTTAGGAGTGGAGTCAGGGCCTTATTTACGGTAGTGTCAGTGCCTGAGTTAGGAGTAGTGTCAGGGCCTTAGTTAGGGACAGTGTCAGTGCCTGTGTTGGGAGTAGTGTCAGGACCTTAATTAGGGAGAGTGTCAGTGCCTGAGTTGGGAGTAGTGCCAGTGCCTTAGTTAGAGACAGCGCCAGTGCCTGAGTTGGGAGTAGTGTCAGGGCCATAGTTAGGGATGGTGTCAGTTGCTGAGATGGAAGTAGTGTCAGGCCCTTAGTTACGGACAGTGCCAGGGCCTGAGTTGGGATTAGTTTCAGGGTCTTTATTATGGACTGTGTCAGGGCCTGAGTTAAGAGTAGTGTCAAGGCCTTAATTTGGGAGAGTGTCACTGTCTGAGTTGGGAGTAGTGTCAGACCCTTAGTTAAGGGACAGCGTCAGTGTCTGAGTTAGGAATAGTGCCAGAGCCTAAGTTACGGACAGTGCCAGGGCCTGAGTTAGGAGTAGTCTGAGACTGGTAGTTAGTACCCGTGTAAGGGCCTGAGTTGTGAGTAGTTTCAGGGCCTTAGTTAGCGAAAGTGTCAATGCCGGAATTGGGAGTAATGTCAGGGCTTACTTAGGGAGAGTGTCAGTGCCTGAGGTGGAAGTAGTATCAGGGCCTTAGTTAAGGACAGTGTCAGTGCCTGAGTTCGGAGTACTGTCAGGGCATATTTCGGGACAGTCTCAGTGCCTATTTTGGGAGTAGTGTCACGGCCTTAGTTAGTGACATTGTCAGTGCCTGAGTAAGGAGTAGTGTCCGGGCCTTAGTTAGGGACAGTGTCAGTTGCTTAGTTAGGAGTAGTGTCAGGGCCTAAGTTAGGGCCAGTATCAGTGCCTGAGTCAGGAGTAGAGTCAGGGTCTAAGTTAGGGACAGTGTCATTGCTTGAGATAGGAGTAGTGTCAGGGCCTTAGTTAGGAGTAGCATCAGTGCCTTCGTTAGGTATTGTATCAGCGCCTCAGTTGGGAATAGTTTCAGGGCCTTATTTAGGATAGTGTTAGTGCCTGAGTTAGGAGTTGTGTCGGCCTTAGTTAGGGACCTTTTCAGGGCCTGAGTTAGGAGTAATGTCAGGGCCTTCCTTAAGTATTGTGTCGGCGCCTGAGTTAGGAATAGTGTCAGGGCGTTAGTTAGGGACATTGTCAGGGCATGATTTAGGAGTTGTGTTAGGGCGTGAGCTATGAATAGTGTCAGGGCCTTAGTTAGTGACAGTGTCAGTGCTGAGTTTGGAGTAGTATCAGGGCCTTAGTTAGAGACACTGTCAGGGCCTGAGTTAGGTGTATGTCAGGGCCTTAGTTAGGGACAGTGTCAGTGGCTGATTTAGGAGTAGTGTCAGAGGCTTTGTTGGGACAGTGTCAGGGCCTGAGTTAAGAGTAGTGTCACAGCTTTAGTTAGGACCAGTGTCAGGGCCTTAGTTAAGTCCAACATCAGCGCCTATGATAGGAATCAGATCAGGACCTGTGTTACAGGTAATGTCAGGGCCTTATTTAAGAACAGTGTCAGGGCCTGAGTCCTGACTTACTCCTTACTCTCCTCAATGAGGACTTTTGACACTACTGCTAATTCAGGCCCTGATAATGTCCCTAACTAAGGCCCTGACACTACACCTAAATTAGGCCCCGACATGATACTTAACAAAGGCTTTGTTGCTGGTCCAAACTAAAGCCCTAAAATTGGTCCTAAATAAGGCCTTGACACTAATCGCCTTGAAACTTTCCCTAACGTAGGCGCTGCTACCATCAATATCTAAAGTCCTGACATTATCCTGAGCTAATATCCTGACCCATGTCTTACCAAGGTCCTGAAACTCTCCCAAAGTTAGCCCTGACACTGTCCCTAAGTGAGGCCCTGAGGCTGTCCCTCACAGAGGTCCTGATAATGTCTTTAACTAAACTCTAATGCTGATCTTACAGAGACCCTTATGTTGATCCTATGTCATGCCCTGACGCTGTCCGTAGCTAAGGCCCTGACTCTAGGCATCACTCAGGCCCTGTCGCTCTCCCTAAGTCAGGCTAAGACTCTGTCCCTACCTGAAGCCCTGACGCTGGGCCTAAATTAGGCACTGATGCTCTAATTAGCTATGGTCTTGACAGTATCCCTAGGTCATTTCCTGACACTATCCCTAGATCTTAACCTAAACTTGTCTTTAGCTATTGTCGAGCCTCTTATGCTAACTAAATCCCTGATGCTGTCTCTAACTAAGAGCCTGAAATTAGGCCCGAGGCCGTCAACCTGTCCCTAACTGAGGTTGGAGGCTCATCCTAACTGAGGCGCTGACACTGTCCCTAACTAAAGCCCTGACACTACACCTAACTCAGTCCCTGACACTGTACTTTACAAGGGCTCTGATGCTAGTCCTAACTCAGGCCCTGACACTGTCTCTAAGTAAGGCTCAGAATTTGCCCCTAAGATAGGCCCTGCTGTCAGCAATAACTAAAAACTGGACACTAGCCTGAGTTAATATCCTGACATATTTCTAACCAAGGTCCTGACACTGTCCCTAAGAAAGCCCTGTCGCTGTCCCTATGTTAAGAACTGAGGCTGTCCCTAACTCAGGCCCTGAAGCTTTCCCTAACTGAGGCCTTGAAGCTGTGACTAAGTCAGGCCCTGATCATATCTGTAACAAAGACGCTAAGGCTGATCCAACAGAGGCGCTGATTCTGTTCCTAAGTCATGCCCTGACAGTGTCCTCAGCTAAGGGCCTGACGCTAGGCCTCACTCAGGCCCTGTCGCTCTCCCTAAGTCAGGCTCTGATGCTGTCCCTACCTGAAGCCCTGACACTGGTTCTAAATAAGGATCTGATACTCTCAGTAACTAAGGTTTTGACACTATGCTTAGGTCCTTTCCTGACACTATCCCTAGACCATAACCTGACCCTGTCCCTAGCAAATGTCGTGCCTCTTATGCTAACTACAGCCCTGCTGCTGTCCTTAACTAAGGGCCTAAAATTACTCTCGAGGCTGTGACCCTGTCCGTACCTAAGGCCTCGATGTTCGTCCTAATTCAGGGCCTGACACTGTCCCTAACTAAGGCCCTGCTGCCGTCAATATCTAAAGTCCTGACACTATCCTGAGCTAATTTCCTGACCCATTTCTTACCAAGGTCCTGAAACTGTCCCTAAGGAAGCCCTGATGCTGTCTCTAAGTGAGGCCTTGAGGCTGTCCCTAACAGAGGCCCTGAGAATATCTTTAACATAGCCCCTGAGGCTGATCCTACCGTGGCTCTTATGCTGCTCCTAAGTCATGCCCTGACACTGTCTCTAGCTAAGGCCCTGACGCTAGGCCTCACTCAGGCCCTGTCCCACTCCCTAAGTCAGGCTCTGACGCTCTTCCTACCCGAAGCCCTGACACTCACTGCTCCTAAATTAGGTCCTGATGTGCTAAGTAACTAAGGTCTTGACACTATCCCTAGGTCATTTCCTGACACTGTCCCTAGACCTTAACCTAACCTTCTCTTTAGCTAATGTCGAGATTAGCTAAAGAGATTCTTTAGAACGAGATTCTTTCATCTTCTGAATATAGTTTTCTTCAAAACATAATTTTTAGAGTGTTACTAACTTTAAACAAAATGTACTCAACTGCTGTGGAATATTCCTTCATAGGAGCGTGCATGGTTCACTTCTGCATCTGCTTGTGGTGGTGTTCAGGTTGCTTTCAGCTGTAGATCCCCTTATGCTAGCTAAATCCCTGATTCTGTCCCTAAATGAGGCCCTGAATTTAGGTCCGAGGCCGTGAACCTGTCCCCAACTGAGGCCTGGAGGCTCGTCCTAATGCAGGCCCTGACACTGTCCCTAACTAAGGCTCTGACACTACACCTAGCTCAGTCACTGTCACTGTACCTAACAAAGGCTCTGATGCTAGTCCTAACTTAGGCCCTGACACTGCCTCTAACTAAGGCCCTGCTGCCGTCAATATCTGAACACCTGATATTCTCCTGAGCTAATAGCCTGACCCATGTCTTCCCAAGGTCCTGAAACTTTCCCAAAGTAAACCCTGACGCTGTCCCTAAGTGAGGCCTTGAGGCTATCCCTAACGGAGGCCCTGATAATAGCTTTAACGAAGACCCTAATGCTGATCCTACAGAGGCCTTTATGCTGCTCCTAAGTCATGCCCTGATACTGTCCCTTACTCAGGCCCTAAAGATAGGCCTCACTTAGGCCCTGTTGCTGTACCTTAGTTAGGCTCTGATGCTGTCCATACATCAAGCCCTGGCGCTGGTCCTGATTAAGGCGCTCACGCTGCTGCTAACTACGGCCCTGATGCTCTCAATAACTAAGGTCTTCTCGTTATCCCTTGGTCATTTCCTTTCACTATCTCTGGCCTGGAACCTGACTCTGTCCCGAGATAATCTCCTGCATCTTATGCTAACTGATACCCTAATGCTCTCCCTAACTGAGGCCCTGACTACTCCTAACTAAGGCCATGACACTGAACCTAACAAAGGCCCGGAATCTGTCCTTAATATAGGCCCTGCTGCCAGCAATAACTAAAATCCTGACACTCTCCTGAGTTAATATCCTGACTCATTTCTAACCAAGGTCCTGACCCTGTCCCTAAGAAAGCCCTGTCGCTGTCTTTAAGTGAAGCCCTGAGGCTGTCTGTAACTCAGACCCTGAAGCTTTCCCTAACTGAGGCCTTGACGCTGTGACTAACTAGGGCTCCGGTCATGTCTTTAACTAAGAACCTAAAGCTGATCCAACAAAGGCACTGATGCTGCTCCTAAGTCATTCCTTGACAGGGTCCCCAGCTAAGGGCCTGACATTAGGCCTCACTCAGGCCCTGTCGCTCTCCTTAAGTCAGGCCCTGACGTTGTCCCTACCTGAAGCCCTAACACTGCTTCTGAATAAGTCCCTGAGAGTCTCAGTAACAAAGGTCCTCACACTATCCTTAGGTCATTTCCTGACACGATTCCAAGCCTTTACCCTAACCCTGTCCCGAGCTAATGTCCTACCTCTTATGCTAACTAAAGACCTTATGCTGTGCCTAATTCAGGCACTGAATTTAGTCCCAAGGCCGCTAGACTGTCCCTAACTCGGCTCGATGCCCTTATCGTCACAATGTTCCATGACCACTGTCATCACAATGCTCCACGCCCTTGTCATCACAATGCTCCATAAGCCCTGTCATCACAATGCTCCATGACCTTTGTCATCGCAATGCTACATGCCATTGTCATCACAATGCTCCATGCCCTTATCATCACAATGTTCCATGACCCCTTTCATCACAATGCTCCATGACCCTTGTCTAAAATGCTACATGCCTGTGAAATCACAAAGCTCCATGCCCCCTGTCATCACAAGTCCCCATGACTCTTGTATCACAATGTTTCATGGCCCCTGTCATTCAAAATGCCATATGACCACTGTCATCAAAATGTTCCATGGCCCTTGTCATCACAATGCCCCGTGACCCCTGTCATCACAATGTTCCAGGCCCCCTGTCATCACAATGAGCCGTGACCCCTTTCATCACAATGCTCCAGGTCCGTTTTCATCACAATGCTCCATGGCCCCTGTCATCACAATGCTGCATGATCCTTGTAATCTCAATGCTCCATGGTCCTCGTCATCACAAATCTCCACGCATTGGTCATCACAATGTTCCATGACCCCTGTCATCCCAATGCTCCATAGCACTTTTCATCACAATGCTACATGACCACTTTTATCACAATGTTCCATGACCACTTTCATCACAATGCTCCATGACCACTTTCATCACAATGCCCCATGACCCCTGTCATCAAAATGCTCCATGGCCCTTGTCACCACAATGCTCCAGGACCCGTCATCACAATTCTCCATGGCCCTTGTCATCACAGTGCTCCATGGCGCTTGTCATCACAATGATCCAGAGCCTTAGTGCTTGAGTTGGGAGTAGTATCATTGCCTCAGTTAGGGACACTGTCATTGCCTGAATTGGGCAATGTGTCAGAGCCTTAGTTAGGGACAGCGCCAGGACGAGTTGGGAGTAGTGCCAGTGCCATAGTTAGGGACAGCACCAGTGCTTGCGTTGGGAGTAGTGTCAGGGCCATAGTTAGGGACAGTGTCAGTGGCTGAGATGGGAATAGTGTCAGGGCCTTAGTTACGGACATTGTCAGTGCCTAAGTTGGGATTTTTGTCAGGGTCTTTATTATGGACAGTGTCAGGGCCTGAGTTAAGAGTAGTGTCAAGGCCTTAATTTGGAGGAGTGTCAGTGTCTCAGTTTGGAGTAGTGTCAGACCCTTAGTTAGGAACAGCGTCAGTGCCTGAGTTGGGAGTAGTGACATGGCCTAAGTTAGGGACAGTGTCAGGGTCTGAGTTAGAAATAGTCTCAAGACCTTAGTTAGGGAGAGTGTCAGTGACTGTGTTAGGAATAGTGTCAGGGCCTAAGTTAGGAGGAGTCTGAGACCGGTAGTTAGGAACACTGTCAGGGCCTGAGTTGTGAGTAGTTTCAGGGCCTTAGTTAGAGAAAGTGTCAGTGCCGGAGTTGGGAGTTATGTCAGGGCCTTAGTTAGAGACAGTGTCAGTGCCTAGTTTGGGAGTAGTGTCAGGGCCTAGTTAGGGACAGTGTCAGGGCCTGAGTTGGAAGTAGTGTCAGGGCATTAGGGACAGTGTCAGTGGCTGAGATGGGAGTAGTGTCAGGGCCTTAGTTATGGACAGTGTCAGTGCCTGATTTGGGAGTAGTGTCAGGGCCTTAGTTAGGGACAGTGTCAGTGCCTAGTTTGGGAGTAGTGTCAGGGCCTAGTTAGGGACAGTGTCAGGGCCTGAGTTGGAAGTAGTGTCAGGGCATTAGGGACAGTGTCAGTGGCTGAGATGGGAGTAGTGTCAAGGCCTTAGTTAGGGACAGTGTCAGTGGCTGAGATGGGAGTGGTGTCAGGGCCTTAGTTAGGGACAGTGTCAGGGCCTGAATTGGGAGTAGTCTCTGGGCCGTAGTTAGGAACAGCGTCAGTGACTGAGTTGGGAGTACTCTCAGGGTCTTAGTTAAGGACAGTGTCAGAGCATGAGTTAAGTATTGTGTCAAAGCCTTAGTTACGGAGAGTGTCAGTTTTTGAGTTAAGAGAAGTGTAACGGCCTTATTTAGTGACAGTGACAGTGCCTGAGTTAGGAGTGGAGTCAGGGCCTTATTTACGGTAGTGTCAGTGCCTGAGTTAGGAGTAGTGTCAGGGCCTTAGTTAGGGACAGTGTCAGTGCCTGTGTTGGGAGTAGTGTCAGGACCTTAATTAGGGAGAGTGTCAGTGCCTGAGTTGGGAGTAGTGTCAGGGCCATAGTTAGGGATGGTGTCAGTTGCTGAGATGGAAGTAGTGTCAGGCCCTTAGTTACGGACAGTGCCAGGGCCTGAGTTGGGATTAGTTTCAGGGTCTTTATTATGGACTGTGTCAGGGCCTGAGTTAAGAGTAGTGTCAAGGCCTTAATTTGGGAGAGTGTCACTGTCTGAGTTGGGAGTAGTGTCAGACCCTTAGTTAAGGGACAGCGTCAGTGTCTGAGTTAGGAATAGTGCCAGAGCCTAAGTTACGGACAGTGCCAGGGCCTGAGTTAGGAGTAGTCTGAGACTGGTAGTTAGTACCCGTGTAAGGGCCTGAGTTGTGAGTAGTTTCAGGGCCTTAGTTAGCGAAAGTGTCAATGCCGGAATTGGGAGTAATGTCAGGGCTTACTTAGGGAGAGTGTCAGTGCCTGAGGTGGAAGTAGTATCAGGGCCTTAGTTAAGGACAGTGTCAGTGCCTGAGTTCGGAGTACTGTCAGGGCATATTTCGGGCCAGTCTCAGTGCCTATTTTGGGAGTAGTGTCACGGCCTTAGTTAGTGACATTGTCAGTGCCTGAGTAAGGAGTAGTGTCCGGGCCTTAGTTAGGGACAGTGTCAGTTGCTTAGTTAGGAGTAGTGTCAGGGCCTAAGTTAGGGCCAGTGTCAGTGCCTGAGTCAGGAGTAGAGTCAGGGTCTAAGTTAGGGACAGTGTCATTGCTTGAGATAGGAGTAGTGTCAGGGCCTTAGTTAGGAGTAGCATCAGTGCCTTCGTTAGGTATTGTATCAGCGCCTCAGTTGGGAATAGTTTCAGGGCCTTATTTAGGACAGTGTTAGTGCCTGAGTTAGGAGTTGTGTCGGCCTTAGTTAGGGACCTTTTCAGGGCCTGAGTTAGGAGTAATGTCAGGGCCTTCCTTAAGTATTGTGTCGGCGCCTGAGTTAGGAATAGTGTCAGGGCGTTAGTTAGGGACATTGTCAGGGCATGATTTAGGAGTTGTGTTAGGGCGTGAGCTATGAATAGTGTCAGGGCCTTAGTTAGTGACAGTGTCAGTGCTGAGTTTGGAGTAGTATCAGGGCCTTAGTTAGAGACACTGTCAGGGCCTGAGTTAGGTGTATGTCAGGGCCTTAGTTAGGGACAGTGTCAGTGGCTGATTTAGGAGTAGTGTCAGAGGCTTTGTTGGGACAGTGTCAGGGCCTGAGTTAAGAGTAGTGTCACAGCTTTAGTTAGGACCAGTGTCAGGGCCTTAGTTAAGTCCAACATCAGCGCCTATGATAGGAATCAGATCAGGACCTGTGTTACAGGTAATGTCAGGGCCTTATTTAAGAACAGTGTCAGGGCCTGAGTCCTGACTTACTCCTTACTCTCCTCAATGAGGACTTTTGACACTACTGCTAATTCAGGCCCTGATAATGTCCCTAACTAAGGCCCTGACACTACACCTAAATTAGGCCCCGACATGATACTTAACAAAGGCTTTGTTGCTGGTCCAAACTAAAGCCCTAAAATTGGTCCTAAATAAGGCCTTGACACTAATCGCCTTGAAACTTTCCCTAACGTAGGCGCTGCTACCATCAATATCTAAAGTCCTGACATTATCCTGAGCTAATATCCTGACCCATGTCTTACCAAGGTCCTGAAACTCTCCCAAAGTTAGCCCTGACACTGTCCCTAAGTGAGGCCCTGAGGCTGTCCCTCACAGAGGTCCTGATAATGTCTTTAACTAAACTCTAATGCTGATCTTACAGAGACCCTTATGTTGATCCTATGTCATGCCCTGACGCTGTCCGTAGCTAAGGCCCTGACTCTAGGCATCACTCAGGCCCTGTCGCTCTCCCTAAGTCAGGCTAAGACTCTGTCCCTACCTGAAGCCCTGACGCTGGGCCTAAATTAGGCACTGATGCTCTAATTAGCTATGGTCTTGACAGTATCCCTAGGTCATTTCCTGACACTATCCCTAGATCTTAACCTAAACTTGTCTTTAGCTATTGTCGAGCCTCTTATGCTAACTAAATCCCTGATGCTGTCTCTAACTAAGAGCCTGAAATTAGGCCCGAGGCCGTCAACCTGTCCCTAACTGAGGTTGGAGGCTCATCCTAACTGAGGCGCTGACACTGTCCCTAACTAAAGCCCTGACACTACACCTAACTCAGTCCCTGACACTGTACTTTACAAGGGCTCTGATGCTAGTCCTAACTCAGGCCCTGACACTGTCTCTAAGTAAGGCTCAGAATTTGCCCCTAAGATAGGCCCTGCTGTCAGCAATAACTAAAAACTGGACACTAGCCTGAGTTAATATCCTGACATATTTCTAACCAAGGTCCTGACACTGCCCCTAAGAAAGCCCTGTTGCTGTCCCTATGTTAAGAACTGAGGCTGTCCCTAACTCAGGCCCTGAAGCTTTCCCTAACTGAGGCCTTGAAGCTGTGACTAAGTCAGGCCCTGATCATATCTGTAACAAAGACGCTAAGGATGATCCAACAGAGGCGCTGATTCTGTTCCTAAGTCATGCCCTGACAGTGTCCTCAGCTAAGGGCCTGACGCTAGGCCTCACTCAGGCCCTGTCGCTCTCCCTAAGTCAGGCTCTGATGCTGTCCCTACCTGAAGCCCTGACACTGGTTCTAAATAAGGATCTGATACTCTCAGTAACTAAGGTTTTGACACTATGCTTAGGTCCTTTCCTGACACTATCCCTAGACCATAACCTGACCCTGTCCCTAGCAAATGTCGTGCCTCTTATGCTAACTACAGCCCTGCTGCTGTCCTTAACTAAGGGCCTAAAATTACTCTCGAGGCTGTGACCCTGTCCGTACCTAAGGCCTCGATGTTCGTCCTAATTCAGGGCCTGACACTGTCCCTAACTAAGGCCCTGCTGCCGTCAATATCTAAAGTCCTGACACTATCCTGAGCTAATTTCCTGACCCATCTCTTACCAAGGTCCTGAAACTGTCCCTAAGGAAGCCCTGATGCTGTCTCTAAGTGAGGCCTTGAGGCTGTCCCTAACAGAGGCCCTGAGAATATCTTTAACATAGCCCCTGAGGCTGATCCTACCGTGGCTCTTATGCTGCTCCTAAGTCATGCCCTGACACTGTCTCTAGCTAAGGCCCTGACGCTAGGCCTCACTCAGGCCCTGTCCCACTCCCTAAGTCAGGCTCTGACGCTCTTCCTACCCGAAGCCCTGACACTCACTGCTCCTAAATTAGGTCCTGATGTGCTAAGTAACTAAGGTCTTGACACTATCCCTAGGTCATTTCCTGACACTGTCCCTAGACCTTAACCTAACCTTCTCTTTAGCTAATGTCGAGATTAGCTAAAGAGATTCTTTAGAACGAGATTCTTTCATCTTCTGAATATAGTTTTCTTCAAAACATAATTTTTAGAGTGTTACTAACTTTAAACAAAATGTACTCAACTGCTGTGGAATATTCCTTCATAGGAGCGTGCATGGTTCACTTCTGCATCTGCTTGTGGTGGTGTTCAGGTTGCTTTCAGCTGTAGATCCCCTTATGCTAGCTAAATCCCTGATTCTGTCCCTAAATGAGGCCCTGAATTTAGGTCCGAGGCCGTGAACCTGTCCCCAACTGAGGCCTGGAGGCTCGTCCTAATGCAGGCCCTGACACTGTCCCTAACTAAGGCTCTGACACTACACCTAGCTCAGTCACTGTCACTGTACCTAACAAAGGCTCTGATGCTAGTCCTAACTTAGGCCCTGACACTGCCTCTAACTAAGGCCCTGCTGCCGTCAATATCTGAACACCTGATATTCTCCTGAGCTAATAGCCTGACCCATGTCTTCCCAAGGTCCTGAAACTTTCCCAAAGTAAGCCCTGACGCTGTCCCTAAGTGAGGCCTTGAGGCTATCCCTAACGGAGGCCCTGATAATAGCTTTAACGAAGACCCTAATGCTGATCCTACAGAGGCCTTTATGCTGCTCCTAAGTCATGC
Source organism: Balaenoptera physalus (assembly GCF_965194825.1). Taxonomy (NCBI): domain Eukaryota; kingdom Metazoa; phylum Chordata; class Mammalia; order Artiodactyla; family Balaenopteridae; genus Balaenoptera; species Balaenoptera physalus. The sequence continues at coordinate 603,290 of NW_028126342.1, read as the reverse complement.
CCTGATACTGTCCCTTATTCAGGCCCTAAAGATAGGCCTCACTTAGACCCTGTTGCTGTACCTTAGTTAGGCTCTGATGCTGTCCATACATCAAGCCCTGGCGCTGGTCCTGTTTAAGGCGCTCACGCTGCTGCTAACTAAGGCCCTGATGCTCTCAATAACTAAGGTCTTCTCGTTATCCCTTGGTCATTTCCTTTCACTATCTCTGGCCTGGAACCTGACTCTGTCCCGAGATAATCTCCTGCATCTTATGCTAACTGAAACCCTAATGCTCTCCCTAACTGAGGCCCTGACTACTCCTAACTAAGGCCATGACACTGAACCTAACAAAGGCCCGGAATCTGTCCTTAATATAGGCCCTGCTGCCAGCAATAACTAAAATCCTGACACTCTCCTGAGTTAATATCCTGACTCATTTCTAACCAAGGTCCTGACCCTGTCCCTAAGAAAGCCCTGTCGCTGTCTTTAAGTGAAGCCCTGAGGCTGTCTGTAACTCAGACCCTGAAGCTTTCCCTAACTGAGGCCTTGACGCTGTGACTAACTAGGGCTCCGGTCATGTCTTTAACTAAGAACCTAAAGCTGATCCAACAAAGGCACTGATGCTGCTCCTAAGTCATTCCTTGACAGGGTCCCCAGCTAAGGGCCTGACATTAGGCCTCACTCAGGCCCTGTCGCTCTCCTTAAGTCAGGCCCTGACGTTGTCCCTACCTGAAGCCCTAACACTGCTTCTGAATAAGTCCCTGAGAGTCTCAGTAACAAAGGTCCTCACACTATCCTTAGGTCATTTCCTGACACGATTCCAAGCCTTTACCCTAACCCTGTCCCGAGCTAATGTCCTACCTCTTATGCTAACTAAAGACCTTATGCTGTGCCTAATTCAGGCACTGAATTTAGTCCCAAGGCCGCTAGACTGTCCCTAACCCGCCTCGATGCCCTTATCGTCACAATGTTCCATGACCACTGTCATCACAATGCTCCACGCCCTTGTCATCACAATGCTCCATAACCCCTGTCATCACAATGCTCCATGACCTTTGTCATCGCAATGCTACATGCCATTGTCATCACAATGCTCCATGCCCTTATCATCACAATGATCCATGACCCCTTTCATCACAATGCTCCATGACCCTTGTCTAAAATGCTACATGCCTGTGAAATCACAAAGCTCCATGCCCCCTGTCATCACAAGTCCCCATGACTCTTGTCATCACAATGTTTCATGGCCCCTGTCATTCAAAATGCCATATGACCACTGTCATCAAAATGTTCCATGGCCCTTGTCATCACAATGCCCCGTGACCCCTGTCATCACAATGTTCCAGGCCCCCTGTCATCACAATGAGCCGTGACCCCTTTCATCACAATGCTCCAGGTCCGTTTTCATCACAATGCTCCATGGCCCCTGTCATCACAATGCTGCATGATCCTTGTAATCTCAATGCTCCATGGTCCTCGTCATCACAAATCTCCACGCATTGGTCATCACAATGTTCCATGACCCCTGTCATCCCAATGCTCCATAGCACTTTTCATCACAATGCTACATGACCACTTTTATCACAATGTTCCATGACCACTTTCATCACAATGCTCCATGACCACTTTCATCACAATGCCCCATGACCCCTGTCATCAAAATGCTCCATGGCCCTTGTCACCACAATGCTCCAGGACCCGTCATCACAATTCTCCATGGCCCTTGTCATCACAGTGCTCCATGGCGCTTGTCATCACAATGATCCAGAGCCTTAGTGCTTGAGTTGGGAGTAGTATCATTGCCTCAGTTAGGGACACTGTCATTGCCTGAATTGGGCAATGTGTCAGAGCCTTAGTTAGGGACAGCGCCAGGATGAGTTGGGAGTAGTGCCAGTGCCTTAGTTAGGGACAGCACCAGTGCTTGCGTTGGGAGTAGTGTCAGGGCCATAGTTAGGGACAGTGTCAGTGGCTGAGATGGGAATAGTGTCAGGGCCTTAGTTACGGACATTGTCAGTGCCTAAGTTGGGATTTTTGTCAGGGTCTTTATTATGGACAGTGTCAGGGCCTGAGTTAAGAGTAGTGTCAAGGCCTTAATTTGGAGGAGTGTCAGTGTCTCAGTTTGGAGTAGTGTCAGACCCTTAGTTAGGAACAGCGTCAGTGCCTGAGTTGGGAGTAGTGACATGGCCTAAGTTAGGGACAGTGTCAGGGTCTGAGTTAGAAATAGTCTCAAGACCTTAGTTAGGGAGAGTGTCAGTGACTGTGTTAGGAAGAGTGTCAGGGCCTAAGTTAGGAGGAGTCTGAGACCGGTAGTTAGGAACACTGTCAGGGCCTGAGTTGTGAGTAGTTTCAGGGCCTTAGTTAGAGAAAGTGTCAGTGCCGGAGTTGGGAGTTATGTCAGGGCCTTAGTTAGAGACAGTGTCAGTGCCTAGTTTGGGAGTAGTGTCAGGGCCTAGTTAGGGACAGTGTCAGGGCCTGAGTTGGAAGTAGTGTCAGGGCATTAGGGACAGTGTCAGTGGCTGAGATGGGAGTAGTGTCAGGGCCTTAGTTATGGACAGTGTCAGTGCCTGATTTGGGAGTAGTGTCAGGGCCTTAGTTAGGGACAGTGTCAGTGCCTAGTTTGGGAGTAGTGTCAGGGCCTAGTTAGGGACAGTGTCAGGGCCTGAGTTGGAAGTAGTGTCAGGGCATTAGGGACAGTGTCAGTGGCTGAGATGGGAGTAGTGTCAAGGCCTTAGTTAGGGACAGTGTCAGTGGCTGAGATGGGAGTGGTGTCAGGGCCTTAGTTAGGGACAGTGTCAGGGCCTGAATTGGGAGTAGTCTCTGGGCCGTAGTTAGGGACAGTGTCAGTGCCTGTGTTGGGAGTAGTGTCAGGACCTTAATTAGGGAGAGTGTCAGTGCCTGAGTTGGGAGTAGTGCCAGTGCCTTAGTTAGAGACAGCGCCAGTGCCTGAGTTGGGAGAAGTGTCAGGGCCATAGTTAGGGATGGTGTCAGTTGCTGAGATGGAAGTAGTGTCAGGCCCTTAGTTACGGACAGTGCCAGGGCCTGAGTTGGGATTAGTTTCAGGGTCTTTATTATGGACTGTGTCAGGGCCTGAGTTAAGAGTAGTGTCAAGGCCTTAATTTGGGAGAGTGTCACTGTCTGAGTTGGGAGTAGTGTCAGACCCTTAGTTAAGGGACAGCGTCAGTGTCTGAGTTAGGAATAGTGCCAGAGCCTAAGTTACAGACAGTGCCAGGGCCTGAGTTAGGAGTAGTCTGAGACTGGTAGTTAGTACCCGTGTAAGGGCCTGAGTTGTGAGTAGTTTCAGGGCCTTAGTT